>NC_133658.1:712068642-712406614 GCF_037893015.1 Macrotis lagotis | reverse complement strand
GACAATATTAATACTTGTAATTCTGGTAGCAGTCATAGTGGTCATAGTAGGAGAAATGAGGAGAAGAATGATGAGCAGTAAGAATAATAGGAGTAGTGGCAGAATGGAAGAAGGTGATGTTTATGGCATTGATAATGGTGGAAGTAATAGCAACAAAGATAGCAAAGAATCCCTTATTAACATAATGTTTTAAAGTTTTTAATACATTTACCAAAAGTATTTCATTTGATTAAATTAGTTAGAACTTATACCACCAAGTTTATATTCTTCTCTTGTTTCTTACATACTGAATTATATTTCTGCAGCACTTGGGTCCTGAATTAATAATGGCAGCAATCAAGTGTGAATCACAAACTTAATAGATATTTAAACATGAAGAAAATGAATAAGTATTTTAAAAAATAAAACAATAAATAACTTGATTTAAGGAGGTAATGTTCTGCTTCCTCTCCTTTCCTTTCCTATAAAAAGCATATCCATATTCCATAGAATAGCTTTTTGATCTCTGAAGGGCTTTGGAAAACAATCCTAAGGCAATATATCATCCAAACAATGAAAATCATCACAAGTAGTTTTACTTTGTTTTTTCATTTTCTTCTTTTTGTTTTTGTTTTTTTCATGGCAATGGTGTTAGGTGACTTGCCCAAAGTCACACGGTTAGGTAATTATAAAGTATCTGAGGATAGATTTGAACTCAGATCCTCCTGACTCCAGGAAAAGTGATTTATCCACTGTGCCATTTAGCTGCCCCTGAGTTTTCATTTTTCTACTAAAAATTGTGTCATTATAAAATTGGTACGTCTATATGTCAGAAATATTATTTCAAGTCTTTGTTACTGTGTTTTAGTTTTCAAGATTCTGAAATAGCATTTAATGAACAGCAAAATAATTACATCTAAAGTTCTAAATCCCACTGTATTCATGACTATTAAGAATATTTTTCAGATCTTTTTCCCTTAAGTCCAGAAGAAAAAATATGACACCTCTGATATTCTGCAAGATCTTTTTCTAAATTAATTTCTAATTCTCATTCTGTGATAATACTTAGATTTATCACTTCACTCTGAACCCCTAATCATTACCTCACACTTGGGACAGTTTCAGTAATATAACTAGTATCCCTGCCTCCACTATCTCGCCTTTGATTTTGCCCTGTTAATTGCTGCCAGTTTAGTGTTTATGTTAATATTTATGCTAATATAACACAGTCATATTTATGCTAATATAACACAGTCACATTAATTTTATAATTTCAATTAACAAGTATTTTTCCTGTATCTTCCCCAAATCCCACATTGGAAAAAAAAAACTTTACAAACAAACATAAAGTAATAGAAAGACCACCACAAAATATAAAGAAAAGTTTAAATTTGATTCAGCATGTTTAGTCTCTTATACTAGTAAGCAACTCTCTGGAAGTAGATTAATTTAGGCAGAATTATCATTTTTCATTATTTTATCTCAGTCTACACCATGAAGAATTGATATTTTTACATTTGTTTAGATTTTACTTTATTCATTTGATAAGTGTTCTGTAATTATGCACATATAATGTGACATAATAAGAGTAAGGTAGGACTCCTATTTTTCTAAATGTTTGATATTACATTGAAAGTTATTCTTCTTTAAATGTTTAGTGGAATTAAGTTGTTAATCCATCTGTCCCTGGAGATTTTTTCATTAGGGAGTTCATTGATGACTTTCACTTTCCTTAACTAAAATGGGATTAAGTATTTCATTTCTTTTTATGAAACTCGAATGACTTATTTTTTTCATAACCATTCATTTTATATAGATTGTCAGACACTGACATACATGAGGGAAAAATAGCTCTTAATTATTATTTTAAATTCTGCTTCATTTGAGGTCAATTCATCCTCTTCATTTTTTGTTGCTGGTAATTTGGTTTCTTTCTTTTTTAAAATAATCAAATAACCCATAGGGTTGTTTATTTTATTGTAGTTTTTCATAAAATGAACTCCTTACTTCTATTTATTAGCTCATTGTTTTGCATTTTATTAATTGTTCCTTTGATTTCTAATTTAGCATTTATTTGTAGGTTTCTTAATGTGTTCTTTTTCTAACTCTTTTTAGTATCTTGACCAATTAATGAACCTCCTGTTTCCCTATTTTATTCTTGTAAATATTTAGAGATATAAAATTGCTCAAGAACTGGTCCTGACAATATCCCATAAATTTTGGTATATTGTGTCATTATTGTCATTCTCCTTATTTAAAACACTGATTGTTTTTATGATTTGTTGTTTGACCCACAGTTTAAGATTAGATTATCTAATTTCCAGTGAATTTTTAGTTAATTTTTTCATGGCTCTTTATTGCATGAAATTATTATTGCACCAAAAGCTGAGAAGAATGCATTTAATTGTGAGGTTATGCATTTGATTGTGAGGTTTTTATGCTCTTTTACATAATCAATTTCTGCATATTACCATAAAGTATTGACTACAAGATATATTACTTTCTATTCTCATTCATTTTTTCTTTTTTTTATTTTATTTTCCCTAATTACATGAAAATATAGTTTCCAATATTCATCCTTTTGCAAGCTTTTGAATACACATGTATATACTATTCTCTATTTCCTTTCCCTTCTCCATGACAGTGAAAATGTGATGTAGGATGTATATGTACAATCTTATATAAAATATTTCCATATTGGTCATTAGTGAGGGAGGAATTAGAACTAAGGGGGGGGGGATCCAGGGGAAGAAAATTAAAAAAAATACTAAAAGAAGTCTTAAAAGGACCATAGCATGCTTTTCTTTGCAATCAGATCCATACAATATTTTCTGTATGTACATGACATTTTGCATAATAGGTCTCTCACAATTCTCCTTATGTCTGAACTGCTGAGAAGAGCTTCCTCTATCTTAGTTGATCAACATAAAAGGATGCTGTTGACATGTACAATGTTCTTCTGGTTGTGTTTATTTCACTCAGCATCAGTTCATGCAACTCTTTTCAGCCTTTTCTAATGTATAGAAGCACATGATTCCTTACAGAATAATAATACTCTATTACAATAATATACCATAACTTTTTCATATATTCCCCAATTGATGGGTATCCCCCCAATTTCCAATCTTTGTCACTTCTAAAAGAGTTTCTATAAATATTTTTGAACATATGAGTCTTTCCCACTTTTTTAGCATCTCTTCGGGAATATAGACATGGTAGTAATGTTGATGGATCAAAGTTTATGCACAGTTTTATTGCCCTATGGGCATAGTTCCAAATTCCTTTCAATCTATTCAATTCTTCTCTACAGGTCTATCATAGTTAACTTTTCTAAAATTTTACTCACTTCATTAACATTTCTTTTTTTATTTTATGGTTAAATTTACCTAATTCTGAGAGAGGTAAGTGGAGGCCCCTTTTAGTATAGTTTTGCTATTTCTACATGTAATTGCTTTAACTTCTTCTCTGAATATTTGTCTAATATATCACTTGATCCATAAATGGTTTGTATTAATATTACTTCTTTGTCTCTGGTAGCTTTTAGCAAGATGTAGTTTCTTTCCTTCTCTCTTTCAATTAGATCTATTTTGCATTTGCTTTGTCTGAGATCCGTACTGTTATCCCTGATTTTTTTTTTAATTCAGTTCAAGCATAATATATTCTGCTCTTCCCTTTTACCTTTATTCTGTTTATATAATTCTCTGCTTCAAATAATAATTTTGTACTTGACAAGTGTAACTACTTAAGATTTCAGAATAAAAATTCATTATTTGTTAAATATTGTTGTATTACTGGAAAACGGTATAACAGAATTTATGCATAGCTCAATATCTTAGATCATTCAACAAGATAAAGTCACAATCAATACCCAAGTTGAATATGAAAAGGGATGTTTAAAAGAATATTCCAAAAATGAACTATATTACTTATGAGATTTTTCGATTCTCTTATTCTCTTCTTAAATCTGCAGTTTGACTTCTTTAAACTGAAACTGTTGCCTCCAAATTTACCAATCATATCTTAATTTGTAAATATATTCATCTTTTCTCTCCATCCTTTTGGACCTCTCCACTCTCTGGATACCCTCTACATCTTGATAATTTCTTCTCTTTAGGTTTCTTTGTGACACTACACTCTCCTGGTTGTTTTCTTACCTGTTTAACCAGTGCTTTTCATTCCTCTTTATGGGTGAAGATTATCATCAAATCTCTCTGTCTCTTTCTGTCTCTCTCTGTATCTCTGTCTCTGTCTCTCTTTGTCTTTCTGTCTCTGTCTCTCTCTGTCTCTCTGTCTCTGTCTCTGTCTCAGTCTCTGTCTCTGTCTCTCTCTCTCTCTCTCTCTCTCTCTCTCTCTCTGGAGGGGTGGAGCTCAGGAAATAGTGGCAGGAAAAGCCTCTCTCCAAAATATTTCTTCAAAAAGCCTTAAAATTATGTCTCTAAGTTTTTTGAGAGACAGAACCCACAGAAAGATCCAATGAGGCAATTCTCCAGCCCAAGATAACCTAGAAATTAGTGGAAAAACTCTGTATCAAGGGGTTGGATAGGTGGTAGGGGGAAAGAACTACAGCCTCCCAGGAATAGCCCCAGGGTGCCTGGGATTGGCAGCTCCCAGCAGCAGAGGCTATTTCCTGACCTGCACCCCAGGGAGCAACATGTACAACATGGATGGACTATCTCTGTTAGAGCTATTGTGAAGCCCAGGCACTCAGTACAGTTGTGGCACCAAGTACAACCCCCAAACTCAGTGCAGCCCAGGCCTTCAGCATGGCTGTTGCAGCCCAGAAACAGGAAAAATAAGCAGGCCCATAATGTGCTCCAGCAGGAGCCTCCTGGCAGCTGCTCCCTGAGAGCTCAGCCCATGGAAGGTAAGGGAGTGAAGGGAGACTGTTGAAGTCTGTCCTCTGTCCGTTGGATAGAGTTCTGGGCTGTTGACCACATTCAGACCCTGGTCACAGTCTAGACCCTCCCCAGAGAGCAGGGACCCCCCCCCCCACAGCCCTGTGGCAGAAGAGTGAGCTTGTGGCCATTCACAGATAAGGAGAGCAGTCAGAGCCTCACACAATGAGGTCCTTGTGGGGGGAGTTGCCCCAATAGTACTCAAAAGCTGAGGAAACACCCCCAAACCAGGCAAAGGCTGGGGAAATCAGTAAACAGAAAAACAAAGGAACCTGACCATAGACAATAACTTTGGTCCCATAAGGGACCAAAACACTCAATCTGAAGATGAGAAAGTCCAAGTTTCTTCATCTAAAGATTCGAAGAAATATAGAAGTTGGGCTCAGGTTATGACAGAACTCAAAAAAGATTCAGAAAATCATGTAAGGGACATAGAAGGAAAATTGGGGAAAAAAATTAGAGAGATGCAGGAAAAACCATGAAAATAAAGTCAGCAGCTTAGTCAAGGAGATCAAAAAAAAAATGTTGAAGAAATAACATGTTAAAAACTAGCTTAGGTTAAAATGGATAAAACAGTTCAAAAAAGTTATTGTGGAGAAGAGTCCTTTAAAATCAGAATTGGGCTGATGGAAACGGAGATAAGAAAGCTCTCTGAGGAAAACAAATCCTTCAGATGTAGAATGGAGGTAAAGGAAGCTGATAATTTCTGAAAAATCAAGACAGAATAGTTCAACACCAAAAGAATGAAAGGTTAGAAGAAAATGTGAACTATTTCATTGACAAAAACAGCTGATCTGGAAAACAAATTCAAGAAACATAATTTAAAAAATTGTTGGGATACCTGAAAGTCAAGATCAGGACAAGAGCCTTGAGCTCATTTTTAAAGAATTTCTACAAGAAAATTTCCCTTATATCCTAGAAGCAGAGGGTAAAAGAGAAAGTAAGAGAATTCGCCAATCTCCTCTGGAAAAAGATCCAAAAAAATAAACCAACCCCCGGGAATATTACAGCCAAGTTCCAAAACTCCCAAGTCAGAGAGAAAATATTACAAGCAGCCAGATGGACATGCTTCAAATATCATGGAGCTGCAATCAGGATCACACAGGAGGTAGCAGCAACTATATTAAGGTCTTATAGGGCTTGGAATTTAATATTCCAGAAAAGAGCTTGGAATGCAACTGAGAATCAACTACCCTGCAAAACTTTTCCCCTCTTCCAGGGGAAAAGATGGACTTTCAATGAAAAAGGGGAATTTCAAATGTTCCTGGTGAAATGACCAGAGATGAACAGAACCTTTGACCTCCAAGTACAGGACTCAGGGAAGCATAGAGAGTGGAGGAGAAGGGTAAATTATGAGTGACTTAATGATGATGAACTTCATGTATTCCTGCATAGAAAAATGATACTGATAATACTCATATGAACCTTCTCATTTAATAAAGCAGGTAGAAGGGGCTTTTATAGATGAGGCATAGGAGGGAGATGATTTTGAACATAATTATATATTATAAAAATGGAGTCAATGGGTAAAAGGGAAATGTACTAGGTGTAAGAGAAAGGAGAGGTAGAATAGGTTAAGATATTTCACGTGAAACATATGGTATGGAAGGGGGGAAGGTGAGGGGGAATGAGAGAACCTTCATTCTCATCAGAAATGACTCAGAGCAAAAACAACATCCACACTCAATATATAATAGACATCTAGAAGCAAAAGGAGAGAAGGAGGACAGGGGGAGGGGAGAGGAGGGGAGGGGAGGATGTGGGTGATGGAGGAGAGGATAGATCATAGGAGAGGATAGTCAGATATAATACATTTTCTTTTTTATTATTTGCAAGGTGCTGGGCCTGAGTTGCCTATCTGGGACTACAGGACCAGGTGATTGCTGGCTCTTAAGGGTAGGATGTGGGCTTGGGGTCTCTTGGCCCCAGGGCTGGTGCTCTGTCTGCTGCGCCACTTTGCTCACCCACAACATATTTTTGAAGAGGGACAGAGGGGAAAAGAGAGGGAAAATATAATAGATGGTAGTGGAGATGAATGGATGGAGGGAATTACAATCAGCAACAGCAACTGTGGAAAAATTTGGAAGGAACTACTATGATGGACTTATGATAAAGAATGTGATCCACCTGAGACAGAGCTGATGGTATTGGGACACAGATTGAAACACATTTTTTTGCTTTCTTTTATTTTATTTCTCATGTGGTTTTATATTTTTGTGGGGAAGGGGGTGTTATGTTTACTATTAAATGAGAGTAGTTTGGAAAAGTGTAAAAAAGGGGGGAAAAGGTCAAAAAAGATGTAACAAATAAATAAATTTACTCCTCAACCCCCAAAATAAAAAAAATTAAATTTTAAATAACTGTATTTCCTGGTCAAACATTAATTTCCTAAAGTATTGTGAGGAATGGAAAGTATCCTCCTCCTTTACACTCAGACAGGAATACTTGTCCTACACTCCCTGCAGTTTAAGCTCTGAAAGAATGTGTCCACCCTGAGACAAAATAACTTTATGTCAGTGTGTTTGTTTTTGTGTGTGTGTGTGTGTGTGTGTGTGTGTGTGTGTGTATGTGTGTGTGTGTGTGTGTGTGATACTCTATAATGAGATCTTATATAGCCTAATAGAATAGCCCCAAGGGGAGATTGAACATGTTGTGTATTCTTTTTTTATGTATATCCTAGTCCCTTACCCCACCCTGTTGCTGCATAAATATCCTGATCTTCCTCTCATCCTGGTGCTTTATTAAAGAAGATTTCGACCCATAGGTAGACATCATAGACAGATAGCCTTCACCTATAGGTTTACAATAAATCCTAGAAAATAAAAATTCATGTCTAACCTATCTCCTGTCATTTTATTTTTACTCATGGCTTTTCATGCTTACAATTTTCTGCCATGACTCAGCTAAGAATAGTAATTTCAGGAGGGATATGTCCTTGTTCTCCACCCTATTATGCTCTTTGGAAGGAAAGAGGACTGTAGCCTTTCAAATCTCTGCTCTATTCCAAATCTGTGCTTTTGTTGACAGATGTATGATTAGACAATTTTGACTTGGAAAAGGGGGATAGACTCATTTTTAACACTGTATAAGAGATCCTTACAAAAAAAATACTAGAAAAATTTTGAGTCTTGCAATGATGTGAGTCTCAAACTTTTTATACTTAATTGTTCTATTTTCAAACCTTTGATTTGTCTGAAGATGAAATTATTTAGATTGTACTCTATTTCTCTGGTTATTGAAATTCTTGCATGTGATGAGAATTTCCTCTGGTTTAAGACCTCTTAACTGTATACACTAGGAGCTATAGTCACATCACTGCACATAGCCACATAAGTCATAGGGTTATCTCCCCACTGGAAGAAGCAATGGAGTTTAGGAGCCCCCTTGGTAATTGAGCAGCATGTCATATTAATCACCTCCTGGTGTAATGAATATACTTTAAAATGTGCCTAAAAATTGCCTGCTTACCGTGGTCTGATTACTGTGGCAGACAGGAGTCCTTCTGCTATCAAAACACACACATACAAACTCACACATAACCACATCCAAACACACACACACACACACACACACACACACAAACACGTACACAATGGCACACAAAGTCTTCAGAGATTTCACTCACCAGGGGTATATGTAATGTGTCCATACTCATAGAGAACACATGATCAAAAAGACCAGAAAGGCAAACAGGTTCCTGTTGAAAGAGAACTCAGCAGGCATTATATCCAAATAGGAGTGCTGAGTGAAACAAGTCTGGAAAATGAATGCCAGCTCTGAAGTTGGATACAAGTTTTTCTGGAGGAACTATAATGAAGGAGAGTGTTGTGAAATTGGGGTAGCTTTTGTAATCACAACTAATCTAGTCAAAAAGCTTGTATGCCTACCAAAAGGAATGAATGACAGGCTCCTGATAATATGATTGCCACCAACATCAGTGCCTGTGTTTCCACCAAGATAAGCCCTAATTATGTAACAGAAAAATTTATAAAATCCTAAGGACACTTTTCATCAATGTACCAAAAGAGGTCAAGCTTATAATTCTGGGTGACTTTAAAGGTAGATTGGACTCAGACTTCCAGATATGATAGGGAGTCTTTGGGAGGAATGGAGCTAGAAATAGCAACAGCAATGATCACCAATGACTGAAGACTTATGCATCTCATGACCTTCTCATCACAAACATTATGTACTTGGATTGTACTCTTGCAACAAACATTGGCTTCTAATAGACTATGTGGTCATTAGAAGAAGAGATATCTTGGAAATGAGTGGCAAAGGCAATATGTCACAGACAACCTCCCCTAAGCTAAATACTCACATTTAATTTAAATGATGGCCTTTATTGTCTATAAAGGTAAAGGGAATAGATTGTCCTGTTTTAATCACAGGGGTTTTTCTCTTTGTCATTGCTGGTAAGATTCTTGCCAAAGCCCTCCTTAATAGGCTAATCTTTCACCTGAAAAATGGATACCTACCTGCGAACCAGGGTGATTTCAGGAAATATTGAGGAGCAGTCAATATGGTGTTTGTTATCTGACAATGACAGGAAAAATACAAGGAACAGAAGAAAGGTCTGTAGACAATTTTTATAGATCTGACCAAAAACTCTGATAAAAGTTCATCAGTATTGTACATCAATTTCATGACAACATCCTTGCCTGGATTCTGGATAGTGGACAATGCGCTCATGATTTCCCGGTCACCAATGGAGTGAAATAAGGCTGTGGCCTTGCTTCTATGCTTTTTAACATTATGTTTTCAGCCACATTGTCAAATGCTTTCAATGAAGACAAATGAATTCAAGGCCAGATACCACACTGAAGGCAAATTCTTCAACTTGAAAGGACTTCAGTGAAGAACAAAATGGAGGGAATGTTGGTGCATGATTTTCTCTTTGCAGATCATTGTTCACTCAATTCAGTCTCTAAAACTAAGATATACCAAATTATGAATCAATTGTATGCTGCTTGTGATAATTTTGACCTAACAATTAATTCCAAGAAAATGCAAGTGCTCCATCAACCAGCACCACAACATCCATCTATGGAACCATCAATTATTGCAAATGGAGAAGTTCTGAAAACTGTGTATAATTTCACATCTCTTAACTCTGTACTTTCCAGGGAGATACACATTGATAATGAGGTTGATATAGACATTGCCAGAGCTAGCTCAGTATTTTGGAGGCTCCAGTAGAAAATGTGGGAGAGAAGAGATATTAGATTGACTACCAAACTGAAGGTCTACAGAGTCATTGTGATGACCTCATTGTTGCATGCCTATCAGTGCTAGTGTGCCAAAGAAATATTTTCCAAAAGGATTATTTTATGGAGAACTCATATAGGGTAAATACTCATGGTAGATTCAGAATAAGCAGTACAAGGACAGTCTGAATATCTCTTAGGAACTTTTGAATTGACTATTCAGCATGGGAGAAATTGGCACAGGGCCATCCTGCATGATGTGCCATCATCACAGAAGTTTTTGAAGCAGTTCAAAGGAAACATGAGTTGTTATGTTTAAAGAATCCACAGCAGGTGTTCACATGAATTATTTGTGTCCAATCATGATAGAACATTCCAAGACTGTATTGGTCTGATCAGTCCCTGTTGAACTCACTGTAACTTGTCTCTATAAGAACCAATCCTTCAACCAACTACATATAGATGTGTTTACAAATTTGTTCCAATTTCATATTCCATGGGGAAAATAAGTTAAGGAATATGCCTTACTTTATTTTATTTGCTTTGGGAAAGGATATCAGGTACCATCTTATAATTTCACATGTAGATCTATTGAATAAATCAAATATTTTGTAGTTCCTACTTTGTGCCATGCCTTATGCAAAATTAAGAAAAAATGCTTCCCCTTGCCTTTTGATGCTTTCCTAGTCCATCAAAAGTAGACCAAGAGTCATTTATGAACATAGTTTGTACCAGGTGTCATCATTATAGTTCTCACTCAGCTATCTCTCTTCCTTTAGTCCCTTTTTGACCTTCTGACTTAATAGTCAATAAATAAGGGAAATAAAAAAATAAAAATGTTCCCTGTTCCTTTCCCTATTTTCCCATATAGCCCCATAAAGTAACAACATAGAAAAAGAAAAGTATAGTATGAAAGGACTGAGATAACATGTAAACTAACGATAGCAAAATGAAAGGTTGTTTTCCCTTTACCAAGTTTCTGATTTATAGTAATACTTATAATGATGTAGAATTCTACATTTTAGTCTCTTAATTTTTATAGCAAAATCTAAATATATATGTATATATATATATATAATATATATATATATATATATATATATATATATATAGAGAGAGAGAGAGAGAGAGAGAGAGAGAGAGAGAGAGAGGAATGTTTTAGTTAATGATTCTAGGAAAAAGTCCAATTATTCCCTTGTTAAAAAAATTACCAAGTAAAAAAATAATTTGAATATTTTCAAAATAAGTTAATATAAAATATTTTCCTTCACTATCCTTCATAGTTATTTTTAATATGCTACTTTCATGAATATGCCATTTAAGCTAATTGTTTTATGGTGAATGCATCTCTTAAATAATTGCTAAACTTTGGGAAATGCTTTCAACTGACAGTTTTCAAAATCAAATAGTGTTATTAAATCTAAATTAAATTCACACAAAATGTTAACATCCTAAACATTTTATTATTGCAATAAAAATAATAACTGTAAACAATACTCAAACATTCAATTCAGAATTACACAATTATTTATACTTTTATGTAAAATATTATTACATCACTATTCTTATTTACTGCAGAATGAAATGCATATTTCCACATGTTGAGCTATCATTATATGAAAAAAACATGAGCTCCTACTTAAAAATAATGAGTAAATCACTTTATAAGCCATAAAAACCTATCAGAATTCTATTATGAATAGCAATAACAATAATGATAATATTGAATAATATAACAGAAAGTTAAAAACAGACTTTTATAAACATCATAAATTAAAATATACAGGACAAACAATATTGAAATTAGACATAGAAGAAATACATGTGCTACAGAATATGCCACTAGATATGATAAGAAGCTTTACATCACAAAGAGAACTGATTCTTTTAAATGTAACTTATATCATATTATTCAATTGGCATATGTTTACATAATCTAAAGTATTAATATTATCTGGACAGTAGGATTATAGAATTCAGTTCTATAAAAATTTAGTAAATTACATAGACCAACACTTGCATGTAAAAGGATACTGATGTAAAAGAGAGGTTACATTTAAAAGTTAATTCTATGCCTTATGAATACATACATCAGTGTACACTTACAGATACATCCTCCCTCCAAAATTAACTCCTTAATATGGAATTGCTCATGTTCATTTATAAAACATGTTATTTTCTTTTTATTCCCTTTGGCTGTTTTATTGCTTTGATTTGTTTCATTAAGTCACCAGTTAACTAAACACTGGTGAACAGACCTGCTGTGCTAAAAGATTGCTCTCACTTTTCTTCCTTTTGTTTCTACTTAAATGAAATTATATTTATATTTCACCTTCTTGACAACTGTAAAGAGTTATTAGATATGTCAATAGACAGCACAGTAAATCTTTTTTATCTGTTCCTTTCTTGCTAATCTTGGGGCTATTACTTGAATAGACTTATCATCCCCTTTATCAGAACTATTGTAATGGTCTTTTAACTAGTATTCCTGCCTCCAATCTGTCCTTTCTTTACTCACAGTTGGCAAAGTATTCTTCTGAGGGTATAATTGCTCAGGGATTTCTCCAATCAACTTATTTTCCTTATAGGGTTATAAGTCTTTATTTGACACTTTTAAATTACTTCATATATATATATATATGTATATATATTTATATGTTTGTATATATATATATATTTATAATGTCTGTGTATGTTTATATATGTATAAATATATATATATATATATATATATATACATATATGGAACATAAAATATTCCTATAGAGAAAAATGGCAGAATTGAATATTCATTTGCTTACATGGTCAAAATAAGTTAATTGTCTTTAAGGCTGAACTTCATCCTCATATAAATGGGATGAAGGAGAATGGAATCTAAATCTCCTAGGAAAAGTGATCCCCAAATCCTACCTTTGGTCATAGAAGGGAAATTTTGGAGGGATCATCACTCTTGGGGGTTGCCTTCAGATACAAGATCAAAAATTTGGTTATGTAAAGAGAGAAGGGTAATTGTTGCCAAAGACAACCTGGAAGGTCAGCAAAAAAACAGCAATGTAGATCCCACCCTGGTGGAACAGTATTAGGCTTTGGGAGACACTCAGCAGCTCTTTCCAGAGCCAGCAGCCCAAGCACAGTAAAGGGACTAGGGGAGATTGCAAAGTTCTCTTTGCTATCCTTGAGGCAGGACTTTGTTGCTTTGCTCATTTTCAGATCTGAATCACAGTCTGCATTCCCAGTTTCAGGAAAAGGAGAATAACAACAGAGTTTACTTCCACAGCAGAGTGGGAACTCCTCTCATGGTTCTGGGGAAGAAATGAGTGCTGGTGATCACACACACAGACCAGGAGAGTAACCACAGTCTCTCATAAGACCAGAAAAATTGAAAATTTGCAGATCCCTAGTGGTATCTGAAAATAACTACAAAACCTCCCCAAAGTTTGGTTTAGTTTTTCCTCCACCCTGAAAGAAAAATATCCATCTTAACAAAGAGTTAAATTAAAGTCATAGACTGGGAAAATGAGCAAATAACAGAAAAAAATATGAACACAGAAAATTATTTTGGCCATTTGGAGGACCAAAATACACACTCAGAAGAAGATAGCAAAGAAAAAGTTTCTAAACTCAAAGTCTATAAGAAAAACATGAATTGGTTATCAGGTCATGGAAGAGCTAGAAAAAGATTTTGAAAATCAAGTAAAGGAGATAGAGGAAAAATTGGGAAGAGAAAAATGAGATTAATGTGGGAAAATCATGAAAACTGAATCAATGGCTTGGTGAAGGAGATATAAAAAATATTGAAGAAAAAAGATTTTAAAAACCAGTTGGAATCAAATAATAAAAAAGTCAACAAGGCCAAAGAGGAGAAGAATGCCTTAAACAAACAGAATTGGCCAAATGAAAAAGGAGATACAAAAACTCTGAAAAAAATAATTCCTTAAAATAAATAATGGAGCTAAGGGAAGCTGATGACTGTGAGAAAACAAAAAACATAACAAACTAAAAAGATTAAAAAAAACTAGAAGAAAATGTGAACTACCTCATTCAAAAATCAGTATACCTAGAAAAAAGATCCAGAAGAGATATTTTTAAGAAAGATTTTATTTATTTTGAGTTTTCCCCCTTCTTGCTTCCCTCCCCCACCCCCCACAGAAGGCATTCTCTTAGTGTTTACATTGGTTCCATGTTATACATTGATTGCAGTTGAATGTGATGACAGAGAAATCACATCCTTAAGGAAGAAATATAAAGTATGAGATAGTAAAATTACATTATAATATAATGCTTTTTTTCTAATTTGATGGTAATAGTCTTTGGTCTTGGTTCAAAGTCCATAATTCTTTCTCTGGATACAGATGGTATTCTCCATTGAAGATAGCTCAAATTGTCCCTGATTGTTGCACTGAAGGGATGAGCAAGTCCATTAAGGTTGATCATCAGCCCCATGTTGCTGTTAGGGTGTACAATGTTTTTCTGGTTTTGCTCATCTCACTCAGAATCTGTTCATTAAAATATCCAGGGAATATGATTTAACAATTATTGAATTACCTGAAAGACATTACCAAACAGAGTCTAGATAACCTTTTTCAAGAAATTATTGAGGAAAATTCCAGTGATGTGCTAGATGTGCTAGAAGCACAGAGTAAAATAGAAATTGAAAGATTCAACCAATTATCTCCTGAAAAAAGTTTCCAAATTAAAACCTGCCAGGAATATTATAGTCACATTTCAAAATTCTCAAGTTAAGGAGAAAATATTGCAATCATCCAGGAAAAAAATTCAAATAACATGGAACCACAGTCAGGCTAGCAAAATTTGCAAGTTTCTACATTAAGGGATCATGGGAATGGAAATATGATATTCTGGAACACAAAAGAGCTTGGATTACAAGATTCAATTACCCAGAAAAACTGAGCATGCTCTTTCAGGGAAAAAAGATGGACATTCTTTTCTTTTGTTTGTTTGTTAATTTGTTTATTTGTAAGAGAAATTTTTAATCAAAAAATCATAAAATTATCCATTTTACACTTCAGCAATGGTATGACTTATAATATAACTTAAAATTTACTACTACTTACATATTTTTTGCTCGGGTTTTTTTTGTTTTATAATTGATATTTTCTTTTTTCCAAATAAATGTTATGCTTATGTATATTTTTAAGTTACAAAATTTCCTTCCACCTTCCCTTCCCATCCTCCTCATCTCAGTGGTGAACAGTCAAGTTAATAATATACATACACATTTATCTTAAATACATTTACAGATTATTCATTTTTGGTATGAAAAATGAGGATGAAGGGAAAGTAATATACAAAATATATTTCTTAAAAATTGAATGTGGTGTTAATAAGATTCTGAAGAATTTTTATTTGTTTATCTATTTTGATTAGTTTTGTCTTTCTTCCTCTGAAAGTGAATAGCATTGTCCATAGCCAGTCTCATAGGGTTGTCCTACCTCTCTAAACTGCTGAGAGTAGCTGCTTCCATCAAGGTTGAGCATTTCACAATTTGTTGATAATGGGTACATTGTTCTCTTGGTTCTGTGCCCTTCCCTCAGTATCAGATGCTACAAGTCATTCTATGCTTCCCTAGAGTCTGATAATTTCTGGTTACTTATAGAACAATAATATTCCACAACATTCATATATTAAACCCTGTTTAAATATCCCCCTATTGATGGACATCCCCTCAGTTTCCAATGCTTTGTCACTACATAAAGAGCTACTGTGAATACTTTAGAACATGTGGGACTTTTCCCATTTCGTTATGACTTCTTCTGGACATAGGCCTAGAATTGAAATTGCTGGGCCAAAGGGTATGAACAGTTTTATTGCTTTTTTGGCATAATTACATATTGCACTCCAGAAAGGTTGGATCACATCACAACTCTACCAGCTATGCATTAATGTCCCAATCCTCCCACAACCTCTCTAACATTGATAATTTTCCTTTTTTTGTTATCTTAGTCAATCTAATAGGTAGGAGGCAGTATCTCAGAGTTGTTTTGATTTGCATTTCTCTAAACAATAATGGTTGGGAGCATGTTTTCATATGATTATTTATTATTTTAATTTCTTCATTTGTAAGCACTGACCACAATCTATTGGTTTTTCATTTCTTCCTCTACTTTCCCTTACATAACCTCATTCTTCATCCATATTATGACCTCTAATCCTTTGACCCCTCACTTCTTCTTCAAGTCTTTAGCTAGGTTTTCTATTTTGACTTCCGGGTCCTCTTACTATTTCATTCCCTTAGCCTTGAACAGCCTTACTACCACCACTTCTGTGTCTTCACTTGCTACTAAAAGAAGATAGAGAAAAATCACTCTCATTCTACATAACTTCAACTTGGTCCTCACTGCTACTAGGCAATTACTAGACCTCTCTTATCAAGTCCCCATCCTATTTTCCATAGTAGTCCTTCTAAATCTATTCCTCCCTCTTCAAACTTCCCTTGATTCTCCTTCTACTTTCCCAGCTGAGAACTTTGTCTCATGTTATGGAAAATTGAGAAATATGAAAAAGTCAATTTTGAAGTTATTTTAATATATTTTTAAATTACAGACAAAGATAGTTTTCAATGTTCATCTTTTTTGTAAGCTTTTGAGTTCTGCTTATAGGTTATATATGTACAATCATGTTTAATATAGTTCCATATTAGTCATTCTGTAAAAGAAGACTCAGAACTAAAGGGAGAAATATAAGAAAAAGAAAAAAACAGAATCTGTTTTATAAAGTGAAAATAATATGTTTTGATCTGTATTCAGACTCTATAGTTTTTCTCTGTATAGGATTTGGCATTTTGGACAGTAGGTCTCTCAGGATTGTCCTCAATCACAGAAGTTCTTAACTACTTTAGAAACCATGGTCTCAGGGAGGCTAGGTGGTGTAGTGGATAGAGCACCGGCCTTGGAGTCAGGAGTACCTGGGTTCAAATCCGACCTCAGACACTTAATAATTACCTAGCCGTGTGGCCTTGGGCAAGCCACTTAACCCCATTGCCTTGGAAAATCTAAAAAATTAAAAATGAAAGAAAGAAACCATGCCCTCTAACTCATCTATCATATGACTTCCTTCTTTTCCTTTCTTCTTCATCACTGTTTTACATGACACATTGTGATCTTACTTCTCATCAAGGCTGAGCCCTCTATTTGTTCAACTGCTCTCATTAAATCCCATCTCCTCCAACATAATGTTGACTCTTTAATTCCTACTTTTTCACCTATTTTCTATATCTCCCCCCACTTTACAGTGGGTTCTCCACTTTCTCACTTTTTAATCCTTACAATCAATTCATTTTCCAAACCTGTACATCCACTGAAACTCTTGGCTCCAAAATTATTAATTATTACTTAGCTTGCAAGTGACTTTTTCTCAATCCCTATTCTCCTAGACCTCTTTGCAGCATTGACATTGAGAGGCACACTCTCTTAAATATATTCTTTTCTCCAGATAATCAGGACACCACTCTCTCCAAGTTTTCCTCCTTTCTGATCATTTCAGGCTCCTTTAGTGGATCATCCTCTAGCTCATGGGTATTCAAATTTGAAACTCTTCTGTATCACATTGCCCAAACAAAATTTTTCAAGGATCACATTTAGAATTTAATATTTATTTATGACTATAATATCACTCATATTGCCAATAAGTATATAAATAAAATGTAATAATGTATTAAGATATAATAAAATGCAGCTAAGTAAAATAATAAAATGAGTAAACAATAAAACATTTCCTTTTTAAACAAATAATAAGAGAAGTTATTTTAATGTTATTTCATTTTTAATTACATGCAGATAACATTCATCTTTTTGTAAATTTTTGAGTTCCACATTTCTTACTTAATTTCCCCCTTTCAATAACAAGTTAATCTGATTTATGTTGTACATGTACAATCATGTTTATCATATTTACATATTAATCATGTTTTGATATAAGAATCAGGACTAAAGGGAAAAATGAGAAAAAGGGAAAAAAACATAAAACTAGTTTTAAAAAGTGAGAATAATATGTTTTGATCTCCACTCAAAGTTCACAGTTTTTCCTCTGGTTAGGGATGGTGTTTTCCATAATAGATCTTTCAGAATTGTCCTTGGTCACTGAACTGATGAAAAAGAGCTAAGTTAATCATGATTGTCTATCTCACAATGTTTTAGTTCATATATGCAATATTCTCCTCATTCTGCTCACATCACTCAGCATTAGTTCATGCTAGTCTTTCCAGTTTTTTCTGAAGTCTATCCAGTCATAATTTCTCTTTCACACACACACACACACATATATATATATATATATATATATATATACATATATATATATATATATATATACATATATATTCATTCATTTGTGCATATTTCCATCCTCCATTCCCACCCCCCTCCCCTAGCAGGGAATAATCGGGTGAGCATTTTACATAAATATTTTGTTAAACATATTTAAAAATTAGCAATTTTTGACATGAAGAATTAAGATAAAGGAAAAGAGATGCATGAGATCATTTTTATAGGGTTCATCAAATTCAGAAGCGTTTTTTTCTGTGTGGTTTTTTTTTTTTTATTTCCCCTGGCTGGGGATAATAAAGTCCATAACTAGTCAAATGCAGTTGTTCTAGTTCTCTGGACCATGTAGAAGAATTGCTTCCATCAAAGTTGTTCATCTCATAATGTTGTAGATGTGTATAATTTCTCTTGGCTCCACTCATTTTGCTCAGCATTAGATATTGTAAGTCATTCCCTATTTCTCTAGAGTCTGACCATTTATGATTTCTCATCCAACAATAATGTTCTGTGTACCATAACTTGGTTAGTCATTTCCCAATTGATGGGCATCCCCTCAATTTTCAATTCTTTGACACTACAAAAAGAGCTGCTATAAATATTTTGGAACATCTAGGAGTTTTCATATTTCTTTCAATTTATTCTGGGTATAGTCCTAGAATTGGAAATTAGAATTTGGTCAAAGGATATGGACAATTTTATTGCTCTTTGGGCATAGTTCCATATTGCTCTCCAGAAAGTTTGGATCCATTCACAGCTCCATCAGCAATGCATCAATGTCCCAGTGCTCCCACAACCTCTCCAATACTTATCATCTTCCCTTTTTATCATTTGCGCTAATCTGATAAGTGTGTGATGATACCTCATTGTTGTTTTAAATTGCATTTCTCTAAACAATAGTCATTTGAAGCATTTTTCATAAGATTTTATATATATATATATATATATACATATATATATGTCTATACTTATATCTATATATCTAGGATCTAGACCTCTCTCTCTGTATATTTGCATATATATATATATATATATATATATATATATATATATATATGTCATTTTACTTTCCTCATTTGAAAACTGGCTGTTTATATCCTTTGACCATTTATCAATTGGGGAATGGCTTATGATTTTATTAAATTTGATGCAATTTTCTATATATTTTGGCAATGAGACCTTTATCAGAACTCTTGCTTGTGAAGATTGTTCCAGGGCTTTCTGCTTTTCTTCTCTGGCAGCATTGATTTTATTAGTACAAAAACTTTTTAATATACTACAGTCAAAATCATTCATTTTGCAGTTTATAATGTGCTCTGATTCTTGTTTGGTGATAAATTTCTACCTTTTCCATAGATCAGATAGATAGACTATTTTTGGTCTATTAATTTATCTATGGTATTGCTCGTTATGACTAAATCCTCTACCAATTTTGACTTTATTTTTATATCAGGTGGGAGATGTGGATCTATGCCTTATTTTTACCATACTATATTCCCGGTGCCCCAATAATTTTGTCAAATAGTAAATTCTTATCCCAGATGCTGATGCCTTTGGCTTTGCACAATCCTTATTTCTTACATAACAATAGTATTTCATCATATTCATAGATTATAATTTGTTCAGTCATTCCCCATTTCATGAACATCTCATTTTCCAATTATTTGTAACTATGAAAAGAGCTACTATAAACATATGTGAGTATTTCCCCCTTTTTTCTGATTTCTTTGGGATGCAGATATAAAAATAATATTGTTGGATCAATGCACAATTTTATTGCCCTTTGGGCATAGTTCCAAAGAGCTCCCCAGAATAGTTGGATTAATGCATAATTCTACTTAGAGTGCATTAGTATCCAAGTTTACTTATATTCCCTCCAATATTAATCATTTTCCTATTTTTTCCAATCTGACATTTGTGAGCTGATATCTCATTTGCTTTAATTTTCATTTGTCTTGGCCAATGACAAGACAAGGATCCAATCCCAGCCACAGCATAAAAAGTTTGTTTCTATAATCCCTCTTCCCAAGAGCAGAACTAAAACAACAAAGATGAGCAAAAATGTTAAAAGAAGACTCACTGCAATTTACTACTTAACAGATAAAGATGATAACAATGCCATGTTGGAAGAAGAAATCAGTGCTCACAGGGGGAAGTCTCAAAAGAATCAATTAATTGGACTCAAATCCAGAATTTCATAGAACAAGGAATTCAAAAATCAAAGAAGAGATGAAGAAGAAAAACACAAAAAAAGAAATGAATCATGCAGGAAAATTATGTAAAGTTGTCCAGAGAAATAACCTCCCTTAAAAGTAAAAATAAACAACTGGAAAAGAAAATACAAAAATTAATTAAAGAAAATAAAACCCTAAAAAATAGAATTAAGCAAATGGAAACCAATGCATCTATGAGAATATGTTATCATCAAAAAAATGAAAGAAACTGAAGAAATTGTAAAGTACCTTTTAGAAAAAATAAACAACCTGGAAAATAGAAGAGATAATTTATGTATCATCAGACTACCATAAAGCTTAGATCAAAAAAGACCTTGTACAACATTCCATAGGAAATCATAAGTGAAAACTTTTCCAAATCTGCTACAAAAAAGAAGACAATATAAGCATTGAAAGAATACACAGACTTCTGGCCAGGATGGCGGAGAGAAGACAGGCACAGTTCTAAAGTCTCCTGATCTCTTCCCCATCTATCACATGAAACAAACCTCTTAAAAAAATCCAATCCAGAAAACCCAGAAAGAAAAGCCAGGAGAAAGAACAGCTACCTCAGAATTTGTCTCGCGCAGCAGCCTAGTACCCGGGTGAGTCTGGGCTCCAAGGGAGGATCGGCCCAGATCAGCCAGATTAACAGCTGAATTGGAACCAGGATTCTGAGGGCCCAAGAGACGCACCTGCTGGATTAGCGGTGGTGCTGGACAAAGGGGACTTGGGTCTGCAGGGAAGCAGAGGCGCTGGTGTTGGTGCTGTCCCCCTGGAGCTCAGGGATCAGTCTGAGGGAAGTATTCTGGTGCAGGAGAATGGCAGACACTATCCTTAGGCTTCTTGGGTCTGAGAAACTCTGAGGGCAAGCCTCCATTGCACAGAGGCCTCTCCTCAAACAAAGGCAAATTACTTCTGCCTCAGGCCCAGGTGTGTGAGCAGAAGAACCAGCCCAGCTGAGGAATGACCTCAAGCCAGGGTAAAGCCCACCATTGATTGAAGGCAAAAGAATTCAATAGTTCTAACTCATGCCTTTGAGCAAAGGGAGAAAGCCTCCCAACCAAGGTCACAGACATGCCAGAGAGGGCAACCAGCACCTCCTACTGTCCAGCCAGAGAAACTTCACTCAGTAAAGCCTTCAGCGATCTCAAGCACAGGTGAACCAGCCCCCCCCCCAACTCAAGGTCTTAGCATAATTAAGAAGGGTCAGTGGAAAGGTGGATCCATAGAAAAATTCCTGGAAGGGAAAGACCCCAAATCAGCAAGACCTGGAACCTCTGAGGAGAATACAATCTGGTCTCCAGCACAGAAAGACTTCCTTGAAGAAATAAGGAAGGAGCTTAAAAATTTGGGAGAGACAATTAATACCTTAGAAAGTACAATTGGACAAACACAAAAGGAGAATAAATCTCTCAGATCATCAGTTGGACAATAACAAAATGAGAATAATTCTCTCAGACCCTCAAATGAGCAAATGCAAAAAGAAATTAATTCTCTCAAAACCTCAATTGGACAAATGGAAAGCTCTTTCAACAGTAGAATTGACCAATTGGAAAAGGAGTTGCAAAAGATTAATAAAGAAAACTCCTTCCCCCAAAAAATAATGGATTCTACAGAAACTGACTCCATGAGACAGCAAGAGTCAGTTATACAAAATCAAAAAATAGAAAAAAATAGAAGCAAATGTAAAATACCTCATAAACAAAACCACTGACCTTGAGAATATATCGAGGAGGGGCAAGCTGAAAATTATAGGACTTCCTGAAAACATTGAAGAGAACAAAAGCCTGGGCTTAATATTACAGGATCTAGTGATGGAAAACTGCCCTGATATCATGGAATCGGAGGGCAAATTAGTTATTGAACGAGAACATCGATCCCCACCAGAAAAAGATCCTAAAATGAAAACACCAAGGAATGTTGTGGCCAAACTGCAGAACTATCAGATAATAGAGAAAATCCTGCAAGCAGCCAGAAAGAAACAATTTAAATATCATGGAGCCACAGTAAGGATCACACAGGACCTGGCTGCAGCAACTTTAAGGGTTTGAAGGGCCTGGAAAGAGATATTTCAAAGAGCATGGAAGCTTGGAACGCAGCCAAGAATCTACTTTCCTGCAAAACTGAGCTTTCTCTTCCAGGGAAAAAGATGGACATTTAATTAAATGGAAGAGTTCCAAAAATTTCTGATGAAAAGACCAGAGCTAAACAGAAAATTTGGACATCAAACAGGAGGTTCAAGAGACCCATGAAAAGGTAAAAAAAAAAGGTGGGGTGGTAAAAGGGAAAAAAAATGCAATCCAGTAAGTTGAAACTGGCTCAACCCCAGCAAGGTGTTAAAAAAAGATTCTCATAAACCTTGAGAAATGTAACTCTGACAGAGAGAATACACCTAGCCAGAAATGATGGACATTCATGACCTGTCCATGAGACTGCTATCTAAAGGAATGTAACTGGCTTTAACCCCACTTGGGAGAAAAACTCTAATAACTCTCAGGAATTCTGATTCTATTCGACAGAATGTACAGAACTAGAATGGACAGACACTCAGAATTTTCTATGACTTAGACAGAAGGATCTAAAAATAAAACACTACTGCCCTAAAAAAGAGGACAGGAAAGAGACGGGAGGAGGGAGGGGATTGAATGTGGTAAATCTCATTACACTAAGAGGTACAAAAAACCTATGGTAATAGTGGGGAAGAAGGGAGCAGAGGAGAAACACCTGAATCTTCTTCTTATCAGATTTGGCTTAAAGTCAACTTACACATACTCAGTCAACTTATAAAACATCTAACCTTTCAAGTATTAAAAGGAGAAAAGGGGAGGGGGACAGAGAAAGGGAAGGGGAGAGGGAAAATAAGGGGAAATAAAAAAGGAAGGGAAGGGAAAAGGGCAAAAAGGGAAAGGTTAAAGAAAGGGGAGGGTGTGATATAGGAAGGCAAAAACACTGAAGGGGGTGGTTTTCAGAAACAAAAGCCTGGGGAATATGGATAAAAGGGGTGGAAGGGGGAAAAATACAGAGGGAAGATAGCACAGAGGGCAATAAAAAATTAGTAATCATAACCTTGAACGTGAATGGGATGAACTCTTCCTTAAAACGTAAGCAAATAGCAGAGTGGATTAAAAACCAGAATCCTACAATATGCTGCTTACAAGAAACTCATTTGAAACAGAGAGATACATATAAAGGTAAAAGGTTGGAGCATAATATGTTTTGTTTTGGCTGAAGTAAAAAAAGCAGGGGTAGCAATCCTTATCTCAGACAAAGCAGCAACAAAAAATAGATAGCGTTAAAAGAAATAAGGGAGGAAACTTTATCCTCCTAAAAGGTACCATATACAATAAAGTAATTTCAATACTGAATATATATGCACCCAGTGGGACAGCACCCAAATTCTTAGAGGAGAAGCTGAAAGAATTACAGGAAGACATAGATACCAAAACTCTACTAGTGCGAGACCTCAACCTCCCACTCTCAGATCTAGATAAATCAAATCATAAAACAAACAAGAAAGAAATTAGGGAGGTAAATAGATTGTTAGAAAAATTAGATATGGTAGACTTATGGAGGAAACTGAATGGGGATAGGAAGGAATATACCTTTTTCTCTGCAGTACATGGAACTTATACAAAAATTGACCATGTACTAGGACACAAAACCCTAATGATCAACTGCAGAAAGGCAGAAATAGTGAATACCTCTTTCTCAGATCACAATGCAATAAAAGTTATATGCAATAAGATATAGACCCAGAACAAATCTGAACCTGAATAACCTCATTTTAAAAAATGAGTGGACCTAAAAAACAAATTATAGAAAGAATTAACCATTTTATCCTAGATAATGATAATAATGATACAACATACTAAAACCTATGGGATTCATTCAAAGCAACTCTCAGCGGATATGTTATAGCTCTAAATGCTCGTATGAATAAATTGGAGAAAGAGGAAATCAATGAACTAAACATGCAACTAAAAAATTAGAGAAAGAACAAATCAAAAATCCCCAATTAAGTACCAAATTAGTAATTCTAAAAATTAAAGGAGAAATTGATAAAATGGAAAGCAAAAAAACTATTGAATTAATAAATAAAACCAAAACTTGATATTATGAAAAAGCAATAAAATTGAGAAGCCTCTGGTCCATTTCATTAAAAAAAAGAAAGAAGAAAACCCAATTGCTAGGATCATAAATGACAAAGATGAACTCACCACCAATGAGGAGGAAATTAAAGTAATAATTTGAAGTTATTTTGCCCAACTCTATGCCAATAAATTTGATAATCTAAGTGAAGTGGATGAATATTTACAAAAATATAAGTTGCCCAGGTTAAATGAAAAAGAGATTAGATACCTAAACAACCCTATCTCAAAAAAAGAAATTCTACAAGCCATTACTGAACTCCCTAAAAAAAAATCTCCAGGTCCAGATGGGTTCACAAATGAATTCTACCAAACATTTAAGGAACAATTGGTTCCAATCCTATATAAATTCTTTGGAAAAATAGGGAATGATGGAACTCTGCCTAACTCTTTCTATGATACCAATATGGTACTGTTACCTAAACCAGGAAGAGTTAAAACAGAAAAAAATTTATAGACCAATCTCCCTGATGAATACAGATGCAAAAATCCTAAATAAAATCTTAGCAAAATGATTACAACAAGTCATCACTAGAATAATACATTATGATCAAGTAGGATTTATTCCAGGAGTGCAGGGCTGGTTCAATATTAGGAAACCTGTTAGTATACTCAATTATATCAACAACAAAGCTATCAGGAATCATATGATCATATCAATAGATGCTGAAAAAGCTTTTGACAAAACACAGCATCCATTCCTATTAAAAACACTAGAGAGTGTAGGAATAAATGGACTGTTCCTTAAAATAATTAACAGTATCTATCTGAAACCATCAGCAAGCATTATAGTCAATGGGGAGAGGCTAGAGGCATTACCAATAAGATCAGAGGTGAAACAAGGATGTCCATTATCACTACTACTATTTAATATTGTATTAGAAATTTTAGCAGCAGCATTTAGATAAGAAAAGGAATTTGAAGGAATTAGAATTGTGAAGGAAGAGACAAAACTCATTCTTTGCAGATGACATGATGGTCTACCTAGAGAATCCCAAAAAATCATCTAAAAATCTACTGGAAACAATTAGCAATTTTAGCAAAGTTGCAGGTTATAAAATAAATCCTCATAAATCCTCAACTTTTCTATATATGTCTAGCAAGAAACAGCAGGAAGAGCTAGAAAGAGAAATCCCATTCAAAGTAACCTCAGATAGTATAAAATATTTGGGAGTCTATTTGCCAATACAGACTCACAATCTTTTTTGAAAACAATTATAAAACACTACTCACACAAATTAAAATAGATTTAAATAACTGGGCAAATATCAACTGCTCATGGATAGGTAGAGCTAATATAATAAAAATGACAATTCTACCAAAATTAAATTATCTGTTTAGTGCCCTACCAATCAAAATTCTAAAAAATTACTTTAATGAATTAGAAAAAAATGTAAGTAAATTCATATGGAGAAATAAAAAATCAAGAATTGCCAGGAGCCTAATGAAAAAAAGTGCAAAAGAAGGTAGCTTAGCCCTACCCGGCCTAAAATTATATTATAAAGCATCAGCCATCCAAACTGTTTGGTATTGACTAATAAATAGAGTGGTGGACCAGTGAAATAGACTAGGTGTAAAAGTAGGAGATGATTATAGTAATCTGCTTGTTGATAAACCCAAAGAGTCTGGCCATTGGGATAAATACACCCTCTTTGATAAAAATTGCTGGGAAAATTGGAAGTTAGTATGGAAGAAACTTAGATTAGACCAACACCTCACACCCTTTACCAAGAGACGATCCAAATGGTTACAGGACAAAGACATTAAAAAAAAACAATACTGTAAGCAAATTAGATGATCAAGGACTAGTCTACCTGTCAGATCTATGGAAAGGGGAACAGTTTATGACTAAGGAAGAGTTGGAGAACATCACCAAAATCCAATTAAAAAGTTTTTACACAGATAAAACCAATGTAACCAAGATCAAAAGAAATGTAGTAAATTGGGAAACAATTTTTACAACTAATGTTTCTGACAAAGGACTCATTTCTAAAATATACAGAGAACTGAGCCATTTTTAAAACAAAAAGCCATTCCCCAATTGACAAATGGTCAAAGGATATGCAAAGGCAATTTACAGATGAAGAGATCAAAGTAATCTATAGCCATTTGAAAAAAATGCTCTAAATCATTAATTATTAGAGAAATGCAAATGAAAGCTTTTCTGACATACCACCTCACACCTCTCAGATTGGCCAGTATGACCAGGAAGGATAATGATCATTGTTGGAAGGGATGTGGGAAATCTGGGACACTATTACACTGTTGGTGGAGCTGTGAACTCATCTAACCCTTCTGGAGAGCTATTTGGAACTATGCCCAAAGGGCAACTAAAATGTACATACCCTTTGACCCAGCAATACCACTACTGGGTCTATACCCTGAAGAGATGAGGGAAAAGGGTAAAAACATTACTTGTACAAAAATATTTATAGCAACCCTGTTTGTGGTGGCAAAGAATTGGAAATCCAGTAAACGTCCTTCAGTTGGGGAATGTCTTAGCAAACTGTGGTAATATGTATGTCATGGAACACTATTGTTCTATTAGAAACCAGGAGGGACCAGATTTCAGGGAAACCTGGAGGGATCTGCATGAACTGATACTGAGTGAGATGAGCAGAACCAGAAAAACACTGTACACCCTAACAGCAACATTGGAGTGATGTTCAACCTTGAAGGACTTGCTCATTCCATCAGGGCAACAATCGGCAACAATTTGGGGCTGTCTGCAAAGGAGAGTATCATCTGTATCCAGATAAGGAGATGTGGAGTTTGAACAAAGTGCAAGGACTATTCCCTTTAATTTAGAAAAAAAAGATAGCTTACTGTCTGATCTTGTTACCTCTTAGACTTCTCTTCTCTTTAAGGATATGATTTCTCTCTTATCACACCCAATTTGGATCAAGGTACAACATGGAAACAAAGTAAAGACTGACAGAGTGCTCTTTGTTGGGGCGGGGAAGCAAGATTGGGGGAAAATGTAAAACTCAAATAATATCTTTAATAAAAATAAATTTAAATTAAAAAAAGAAAGAATACACAGCAGGGTGTAGCCAAGGTATTGACTTGAAGGCAGGATTCCTCAGAAACTCCTACCCCCAAAACTCCAAATCCCATCAAATTATGACTCTAGCCAAAATTTAGAGGGGCAGAACCCACAGAAAGACTGAATGATATATTTTCCCAGACCTTAAGTTAGAAGTTCTACTTGAAAGGTATGTTTCACCAGGACCTGAGGATGGGAAAAAACCATGGCCTCAGAGCAAACCAGCCCAGCCTAGCCCAGAGGTCACTGGCAACAGCTTGAAAGGACAGTGAGAGAACTCTGTTATACCAGAATGAGTGTGGAGTGAGGAGCACAAGCCACAGAATCTGCAACCAGAATCTGGAGAAAGAAGCCTGTACCCCCAGAAACAGTAAGGGAAGTCTGCAGAGATTTCTCTGCTCACCCTCAGGGCAGGTCTCTGTTGTTAGCCTACACTCAGATCCAGGTTGTAGTTTGGGCTTCTATACTAAATAGAGAAGCTGGATCCTGCCTCCTTATAGCTCCAGCGCAGCAGGAAGTACGGGGGCCATCTACATATCAAACCACAGGCAAAGGAGCTTAAAACCTTGGAGGAATAAATGTCCCAGTGGAGTGCCCCCCCAAAAAAAATCCCAAAATCTTGGAAGTGCTGTCTTGGACTGAGGAAATGGGCAAACAACAGAAAAAAGAATAATCTGACAATAGAGAATTACTTTAGTCTCATGGAAGATAAAAATAAATACTCAGATGATGACAAAATCAAAGCTTCCATATTCAAAACCACCAAAATAAATACAAAATATGCTCAGGCTATGGATGAGCTCAATAAAGACTTTGAAAAGTATTTAAGGGAGATGGAGGAAAAATTGGGAAGAAAAAAAGAGAGTGATGCAGGAAAAATCATTAAAACCAAATCAACAGCTTGGTGAAAGATTTTTAAAAAATACTACAGAAAACAATATGTGAAAAACCAGTTTAGGCCTAAATGGAAAAAAAAAAGCAAATCAAAAGGCAAATGAGGAGAATAATGCCTTAAAAAGGAGAATTAGTCAGCTGGAAAAAGAGATTAAAAACTCTCTGAAGAAAATAACTCCTTCAAATGTAGAATGGAACTAAAGGAAGGTAATGAATTTTCAAAAAATCAGGAAGAAATAAAACTCTTCCAAAACAGTCAAAAATTAGAAGAAAATGTGAAATATCTGGTTGGAAAAAGAACTGACCTCCAAAACAGATCCAGAAGAAATAATTTAAAAATTATTGGGCTATTTGAAAGCCACTATCAGGAGAAGAGCCTAGATTTCATTTTTCAATAAATAATACAGCAAAATTTCCTTGTGATCCTAGAAGCAGAGGGTAAAATAGAAATCAAGAGAATTCACCGGCCACCTCCTGAAATAGATCCCAAAATGAAAAACATCCATGAATATTATAGCCAAATTCCAAAACTCCTAAATCAAAGAGAAAATTCTAAAAGCTGCCAGAAACAAAGAATATTCAACTACTCCGGCTCCATAGTCAGGATTACAGAGGATCTGGCAGCATCTACATTAAGGGCTTGTAGGGATTGGAATATGATATTCCAGAAGGCAAAATATCATGGTTTACAACTGAGAATCAACTACCCAGCAAAACTGAACATCCTCTTTCAGGGGAAAAGATGAACTTTCAATGAAACAGGGGACTTTTAAACTTTCCTATTGAAACAATCAAAGCTGAATGGAAAGTCTGATCTCCAAGCACAGAACTCTGGTGAACCATAGAGGGGGTGGAAGAGAAACACTAATTATGAAGAACATAATGATATTGAACTGTTTGTATTCCTGCATGGGAAGAAGATATTATTAGCTCATATGAACTTTCTCATTTATAAGAGCTCTTAGAAGTAGCCAATATAGACAGAACATACCAAGGGGTGGAATTTAATGGTATAATATAGTAAAAATTTGGAGTCAATAGGTGATAAAGAAAAGTACTGGGAGGAAGAAAAAAGGAGAGGAAGAAGGTGCTAAGATATTTCACATAAGAGTCAAGAATACAATTTTTCAATGGAGTGGAAAGGGGGATGGTGAGGGGGAATTATGAGCCTTCATTCTCATCAGAAATATCTCAGAGAGGAAATAATGTCCACATTTAATAGGGTGAGGAAATCTATCTGATCCTAGAGAAAAATGAGAAGCAAGGGATAGGATAAGGGGGAATAGGAGGAGGGAAGGGGGAAGGGGGGAATAGGGGATGGAAGAGAGGGAAAATCGAGGAAGAGTGTACTAAGATTCAACACAGATTTGGACAGGCAGGATTAAAGGAGAGAGAATAGAATAAATGAGAGTGGGGAGGAATAGAGTGGAGGCACAGCTAATAATAGCAACTGTGGGAAAAGTACTGAAGCAATTTCTCTGGTGTACTTATGATTAAGAAAGCAACTCACCCTCAAGACAGAGACAATGGAATCTGAACACAGAGTGAAGTACAATTTTTTTCTCTTATTTTCTGTTCTTGAGGTCTATCATCTTCTTGTGGGGGGGAGGTGGGTTTATGTTCACTCTTATAACACATTCAATTTACATCAATATATAGCATGGTAACAATGTAAAGACTATCAGACAGCCTTCTGTGTGTGGGGGGGAAGGAAGGGGGGTTGGCCAAAAAATTGTAAAATTCAAATCCTTACAAAAATGATGGGTAGATACTACTATTGTATTTAATTGGAAAACAAATAAAATGTTAACAAGTAAAATGTTAATAAAGAAAAAAGGGATAGTGAGAGAACTCTATTGTACTAGAATGAGTGCAAAGTGAGGGACACAGACTTTAGAACAACCCTGTGGTGAGAACTTGCAGTGGGAATTTGCGAAGCCTGCATACATCTCCAGAGCACAGTCCACAGATAGTAAGGGATTCAGGGGAGTTGGCAGAAATCTCTCTGTTCTCCCTGGGACAGTACTCTGCTGTTTGCCCACACTCAGATCCAGGTTGCAGTTTGGGCTTCCATACTAAGATGAACAAGTAGGGACTCTCCTCACAACTCCAGAGGAGAGGGGAGGGCTTATGGTCATGCACATATCAAAGCACAGGCAAGAGAGCATAAGCTCTTGGAGGAATAAAGGTCCTAGCAAGGTTTCCATGAAACCCACAAAGCACTGGAAGTGCAGTAAATTAGGCTTAGGCTGAGGAATGAGCAAACAAAAGAAAAAGAAGAATCTGACCACAAAAAATTACTTTGGTTCCCATGGAAGATTCAGAATATGACAAATTTGAAGCTTCAATACACAAAGCCTCTAGGAGAAATAGAAAATGGGCTCAGGGTATGGAGGAGCTCAAAAAAAACTGAAAAGAAATTAAGGGAGGTGGAGGAAAAATTGGGAGGAGAAATGAGTGCAAAGCAGAAAAATTATGAAAGCCAAATCAGCAGCTTGGTGAAAGATATACAAAAAAATACTGAAGAAAATAATATGTTACAAACCAGTTTAAGTCTAATAGAAAAAGCAGAACAAAAAGTCAAATGAGGAGAAGAATACCTTAAATAGTAGAATTGGTGAGCTGGAAAAGGAGATAAAAAAGCTCCCTGAAGAAAATAACTTCTTCAAATGCAGAATGGAACTAAAGGAAGCTGATGATTTTTCAAGAAATCAAGAAGAAATAAAACTATTACACCCTAAAAGGCAAAAATTAGAAGAAAATGTGAAATATCTCATTGGAAAACAACAGACATAGAAAACAGATCCAGGAAAAATAATTTAAAACTTATTGGGCTACCTGAAAGTCATGACCAGGAAAAGAACCTATACTTTATTTTTCTATTTTTTTCTTTTTAAGATTTTATTTAATTTGAGTTTTACTTCCCCCCCTACTTCTCTCCCCCCACCCCCCACATAAGGCAAGTTGCCAGTCTTTACATGGTTTTCATGGTATATATTGATCTAAATTGACTGTGATGGGAGAATTCACGTCCTTAAAGATAGACTTCATTTTTCAAGAAATAACACAGCAAAATTGCCCTGAGATCCTAGAAGGAGAGGGTAAAATAGAAATTGAGGGAATTCAACAGTCACCCCCTGAAAGAGCTCCCAAAAGAAAAATTTCCAGCAAACAGCCAAATTCCAAAAATCCTAAGTCAAAGAGAAAAATGCTAAAAGCTTCCAGAAACAAATAATTCAACCATCCTGGCACTATAGTCAGGATTTCACAGGATCTGGCAGCATCTACATAAAGGGCTCATACAGATTGAAATATGATATTACGGGAGAAAAATGATCTTGGTTTACATATGAGAATCAATGACCCAGAAAAATTGAACATCCTCTTTTAGGGGAAAAGATGGACTTTCAATGGAACAGGTGACTTTAAACTTTCCTACTGCAAGAACCAGAGCTGAATAGAAAGTTCGTTCTTCAAGTACAGGACTCTGGTGAATTATAGAAGGGTTGGACAAGAAGGACTAACCATGAGGAAATTAATGATGGTGACCTGTTTGTATTCCTACAGTGGAAGAAGATAGCGAAAACTCATGTGAACTTTCTTAAAAGAGCTGTTAAAAGGAGCATATATAGACAAGGCACAGGAAGGAGCAGAATATAATGGTATAATATAGTAAGAAGATGCAATCAATGGGTGATAAAGCAAAGTACTTGGAGGAAGAAAAAGGAGAAGAAGGTGTTAAGACATTTCACATAAGAGTCAAGAAAAAGCTTTTTCAATGGAGTGCAATGGAGGTAAGGCAAGGGGGAATGAATGAGCCTTCATTCTCATCAGAAATGGCTGAGAGAGGAAATAACAAACTTATTAGTGTATAGAAAGCTATCTTACCCTAAAGAAAAATGAGAAGAAGGGAATGGAATATGGGAGAATGGAGGGAAAGAAGGGGGGATTAAGTGATAGAAGAGAAGGATGCTTGCAGGTGAGGGTATTCAGATAAAACAGACATTTGGACAGGGACAGGATGAAATTTGAGAGAGAGAGAGAGAGAGAGAGAGAGAGAGAGAGAGAGAGAGAGAGAGAGAGAGAGAGAGAGAATTGAACAAATGAGAGTGGGGAGGAATAGAGTGGAGGGAAATACAGCTAGTAATAGCAACTGAGGGAAAACTATTGAAGCAGCTTCTCTGGAGGACTTATGATAAAGAAAGCAACTGACACTAGAGAAAGAACCACTGGAATCTGAACACATACTGAAGTGCATTTTTTCTCACTCACTATTCTTGAGGTTTCTCATGTTCTTGGGGGGAGAGGGGGCTTCTGTTCTCTCTTATAACAAGATTATTGAAAAAATATAAAATAAATTAAACAAAAAATAAATTAGCAGAAAAAAGAAAAGAATAAACAGAACCACTCCAGAAAGAGCACCCAGCATTAAACCTCCAATGGTTGTTATATCCAATTTCCAGAACTCTCAGATAAGAAGAAAATGCTGTAAGCAACACAACAGAATTTAAAATCAAAAGAAGCATAATCAGAATCGCACAATATCAGAAGACCTGGAATACCATTCTCCAACTGACAAATGGTCAAAAGATGTGCAAAGGCATTTTTTTCAGATCAGGATATCAAAACTATCTATAATCATGTGAAACATTGCTCTAATTCATTATTGATTAGAGAAATGCAAATTAAAGCATCCCTGATTTGCCAAGTCATACCTCTCAGATTGGCCAATATTTACTGAAAGGATAATGATCAGTGTTGGAAGGGATGTGGGAAATCTGGGACACTAACACATTGTTGGTGGAGCTGTGAAATGATCCAACCTTTCTGAAGAACAATTTGGTATTATTTACAAAGGACAATGAAAAGCATACTCTTTGATCCAGAGATACCACTACTGGGTCTACATCTTGAGATATATATTCATAGCAATTCTGTTTGTAATGATAAAGAATTGAAAATTGAGGAGATATTCATCAATTAGGGAATGGCTGAACAAATTCTGGTACAATTATGTGATAGAGCACTATTGCTCAATTAGAATTCAAGAAGGATGGATTTCAGAGTACCTGGAAAAGTTGCATGAATTGATGCTGAGTAAGACAAACAGAATGGGAAGAACATTGTACATCTTAACAACAACAGGTGGTGATGATCAACCTTGAATGAAATGCTCATTCTATCAGAGCAATGACCAGGGACTATTTTATGGGATCTGTGAGAGAAGATACCATCTTTATCCAGAGAAGGAATTATGTAATTTAAACAAAACCCAAAGATCATTATATTCAATTTTTGAAAAGTTTTCTTATTTTTACAAAATATGGTTATCTCAAATATTTTCTTTCTTCCTTTAGGATATATTTTTCCTCTCAGCACATTCAATTTCAATCTTTACATATCATGGAAAGAAATTTAAAAACTATATCAACTATATCTCCCCTTTGGGGAGAGGGAGGAGGGAAGGGGAAAATTGAAAACTTAAAAACTTTGCATAAAAATGATTGGTTGAAACTAATTCTGTATATAATTGGTAAAATAAAATACATAATTAAAAAAAAAACACTTGATAAATATTACCTCAAAATAAATACAAAGGAAGTTTAGAAGGTGAATGGAATCTTAGAAAACCTGGATCTGATAGACCTTTGGAGAAAACTTAATGGAGATATAAAAGAATATACCTTTTTCTTGAGAGTACATGGAACCTATACCAAAACTGACAAAGTGTTATGGAATAAAAACCTTATAATCAAATGCAGAAAGGCAGAAATAATAAATACATACTTCTCAGATCATGATACAACAAAATTAAATAAGATATGGGGTCACAGGAAGGTAAACTAAAAACAAATTAAAAATTAAGTAACAATTTTAAGTAATGAGTGGATCAAATAGTAATATCAAAGAAATTATCAATAATTATATCTAAAAATGATACTGAGACATTCTACCAAAATCATTAGGGGATGTAAGCAAGGCAGTTTTGAGGGGATGTTCTAAATGCTTATATAAATAAAATAAAGCAAGAAGAGATCAATGAATTGGGTTTGCAACTAAAAACCTAGAAAAAGAAAGAATTAAATTTTCCCAATTAAATAACAACTTTGAAATTTTGAAAAGCAAGGGAGAAATTAATAAAATTGACAGCAAGAAAAACATTGATTCAATAAATAAAAATAAGAATTGTTTTTTTGAAAAATGTCAATAAAATTGGTAAACCTTTGGTTTGTCTAATCAAAAAAAAGAAAGAATATAGTTAAATACCCAGTATAAAAAATGAAAAGGTCAACTGACCACAAATGAGGAGGAAATTAAAGATATAATTTATAGCTATTTTGCCAAACCGTATGGCAATAAAATTGATAACCTGAATGAAATGGATGAATATTTTTAAAAATTTAAAAGATATAAAAAAACTGGGACAGCTAGGTGGCTATGTGTATTCACTTTGTGGAGTCAGGAGGAGGACCTGAGTTCAAATCTGAACTCAGACATTTAATAATTGCCTAGCTATGTGACCTTGAGCAAGTACTTAACTGCATTGACTTAAATAAATAAAATTTTAAAAAATTAAAAATTAAAAAATTTTAAAACTAAAAAATTGCCCAGGTTAACATAAGAGGAAATGAAATACTTAAATAACCTTATTTCAGAAAAAGAAATGAAAGGAACATTCAATAAATGCCCTAAGAAAAAGACTTTAGTTCCAGATGGATTTACAAGTGAATTCTACCAAACACTTAAGGAACAATCAATTACTTTTCCATATAAGCTATTTAAAAAATAGAAGAAGGAATTTTGCCAAACACCTTTTATGACACCAGCATGGTCTGATACTTAAACCAGGAAGAACCAAAACAAATAAAAGTATAGCCCAATCTCCCTAATGAGCATTGATTCAATAATCTTAAATAAAATTTTAGCAATGATATTAAAGCAAGTTATAACTAGGATAAAGCATCATAATGTAGCATTTATAGCAGTTAGGCAAGGATGGTTCAATATTAGGAAAACATTCAATATAATTGAATACATCAATTGCAAAGCAACAGAAATCATTTGATTATCTCAATAGATGCTGAAAAAGTCTATGATAAAATACAACATCCATTCCTATTAATATCACTAGAAAGTTTAGAAGTAAATAGAATTTTCTTTAAAAATATATATATATATATATATATATATCTAAAACTATCAACAAATATTATATATAATGGGGATAAACTTGGAGTATTCCCATTAAGATTAATGGTGAAGGGGAGGCTAGGTGGCACAGTGAATAGAGCACCAGCCCTGGAGTCAGGAGTACCTGAGTTCAAATTTGGCCTCAGACACTTAATAATTACCTAGCTGTGTGACCTTGGGCAAGCCACTGAACACCATTTGCCTTGCAAAAACCTAAAAAAAAATTAAGGGTGAAACAAGGATGCCCATTATGACCAATACTATTCCATATAGTATTATAAATGCTAGTTTAGCACTAAGAGAAGAAAACAAAACTGAAGGAATCAGAATTTTCAATGAGGAAGCAACATTTTCACTCTGAAGATATATGATGGTATACTCAGAGAACCCAAGAAAAAAATATTTCAGAAAGTTTTCTAGCCAATTAATAAATTCAGCAAAATAGCAAAATTTTATCTAAATCTCCATATATAATGAGTTTTTCTTTATATGAACAACTAAAACCATGAGTAAGAGATAGAAATTTAATTTAAAGTAACTTTAAACAACATTACATACTTGGTAATCTCAGGACAAACCCAAAACTGTATGAATAAAATTATAAATCAATTTTCACCCAAATAAATTCATATGTAAATAGTTGGAATAATGTCAACTCCTCATCATTAGGTTGAGCTAATATGTTAAAAATGAGAATTCTACCCAAATTAAATTACTTATTTAGCTCCTACTAATCAAGCTACCAAATAATTTTACACAGTTAGGAAAAAGGGTAGCAGGATTCATCTGGAGCAACAAATGATCAAGAATAGCAAAGAAACTGATGAGAACATGTAAAAGAAGGTAACCTAGCTCTACCAGATTTATAATTATACTGTAAAGTGGCAATCATCAAAAGTATCTGCTACTGATTAGGAAGTAGAGCAATGAATCAGTAGAATATTAAGGTTCAAAAGAAACAGAAGCAAATGACTTCAGTGATCTACCATTTAACAAATTCAAAGACCACTTAACAAATTCAAAGTGAGATAATAACTCACTATTTGACAAAAATTGTTGGGAAACTGTAAAATAGTATAGCAAAAGCTATGTATAGACCCACAGCTCACACATTGTACCAAAATAAGATCAAAATAGTTATAGGATTTAGACATGAATGGCTACACCACAGATAAATTAATAGACAAAGAAATCCTCTGTCAGATCTATGGAAAGGGGAAATATTTATGATCAAATAAGAAATAGAGTATATTATAAACTGAAAAATGAATGATTTTGACTATATTAAATTTTAAAAAAGTTTTTCACTAATAAAATCAATGCTGCCAAAATTAAAAGAAAAGCAGAAAGCTGGGAAATAATCTTTACAACTAGGAGTTCTGACCAAGGTCTCATTTCTAAAATTTACAGAGAATGGCATAAAATTTATATTATTATAAAGTTATATAATTCCCCAATTGATAAATGGTCAAAGGATATGAATAAAGGATTTCAGAATTCTTGAAAGAAGTTGGTACATTTATTTATGACTGCGGTGGAAATGAGGATTAGCACATGGAATGTAAGTAGGTGAAGCATTGGGTGGATGGGTGTTTGAGGGAGAATAATGCATGAGAGCATGGAATGAGGAGGAGAGAACAATTGTAAGCCAGTTATTGAATCGATTAATGAAGACATGGAAATGATCTTGGAGTTTGTAGCCAAAGTCATAAGGTTTTTGATTGAATATGAACTGAGAAACAAAAGGTTACTAGTGGTGGAGGAAGGGAGAGAATCTAGAAAGTGACAATGGGATTCAAGGAGAAATCCAACTCCCTCACTTCAACTTGTGAGTTGAGAATGAATAATGGTTCAGTCAGTATAGGAAAGGGTGATCAGGGAGTCTATCATTCCCCCATGTCATTGGGGGAAAATTGACCAAGTTTCAGTAAGAGATAGTTGATCAAGTGGGAGAGGATTGAATTTAAGATTAAAGTAAATTTTGTTGTCTATGAACAGTAATTCTAGAGGGTACAGTGAAAGGACTGGGTGGAATTAGGACAAAATTTAGAGTGAGGGAAATGGGAATGAAGAATCAGGTGGATGAGGATAAAGAATGGAGTTTGGAAGGCGATCATAAAATGTCAATCACTGGGATGTGAAGAATATCATAAGTTATGAGAATGTTTATTTCTATGTGACTCAAAGGCCAGGTGCAAAAGTTGAACAAAAAGTTTCTCTTTTCTTGGGAAATAAAGTACCTTATACTGGTACGAATGGGAGTAGTTGCTTTGGAGCAGATGGAAGACACCTGGTCTGGTTCCAAGGAATTTTTCTTCACAGAATATTTCATACCCACCAAAAGATGAAAGACTAAGGGCATTAGAACACCTGTGGTCTTCTTACCTGAAGTTCAGGAATAAATGGTTGCCTCTCTGCACAGTAAGATTTTCCTCAGGAGTGCTCAGCAAGAAGTGGAAGACTCTAACCCACCTACAGTGAAACCTTCTGACCAAGGTTGACTATATAACTCTGAGCTGACATTGTGGTATATACTTTTATTAGTTCATAAGATAGGACTATTTGTTCAAATAAAAATAATAATATATATCACATAGCAAGAAAGAAAACTAAAGAACATCCCCCCCCCCATGTATCTGGGTGAAAGTCTTTGCAAATGTATAATGCTACCTTTGAGAAGATATATCCTTAGGTATCACATATCACATATGAAAATACATGTGCCAGAAACATATATTCTTGAAGGAAACTTGGTATAATGGAAAGAATGCTAAACATGGTATAATGGAAAAAATGCTAAATTTGGAGATTCAGGACCTGAGTCTGTATCCTTACTTTGCTAATTATTCTCTATATGTGATTATAGTTAAGAAAACCTTTTTAAGTCTTAATTCAGTGGATACAGTATGGAAGACCAGAGTTCAAATATGATATCAGATATTTACTATCACTTTCTGCCTCAGTTTACTCAATTGTAAAAGAGGAATGATAATATCACCTACTTCCTAGAACTACTTTTTAATCCAGAAAGAATTATGAGTCTTGATCAAAGCACAGAACATTTTAGTATTATACAGAAAAGTTTTGTACTGAATATTTAGAAACCTTGTACTTAAATTCTATCTCAGAGGCTCACTAGGTATATTCTTGTACTTATCACTTTAGCCTGAATTTCATTCTATATAAAATAGACCTTTGTCTATCCAATAGCTCTTATAATCTCTTGGTATTAGAATATATTTTGATTGAAATTATTTTTATGAAATTATTTTTAAAATCTATCATACAATATTTTCTATAAGTATTTATTTAGAGGAGTGACATTTTCCCAAATGTTTGCTTGCTTTCTTACAGTATGGGAAAAATTATTGGGTAGGAAACATCATTTGTGAGGAAATAGTTAAAAAAATTTCTTACATAGATAGTCTCAAAACTTGCTACAAGGGGCAGGTAGGTGGCAGTGGATAGAACAACAGTCCTGTAGTCAGGAGGACCTGAGTTCAAATCCAGCCACAGACACTTAATAATACCTAGAAGTGTGACTTTGGGCAAGTCACTTAACCACATTGCCTTAAATAAGTAAAATTGAACTTCTGGGCAAGATGGTGGAGAGAAGACAGGCATGATGTTAGTTACTCCTAATTCCGCTCAAAAATAACATGAAAGAAACCTCTTAATAGAAATTTGTTAGACAAAACCCAGAAAGAGAAGTTAGGAGAAGAACACCTTCCAACAAGCTCTGTCTCAGGACACTATGAGTGAACTGGAAGTGGAGACCAGAGCGCCAGCTCAGGGACAGAAGCTAGGGGAAGCAGAGGACCTGCATTAGCCACAGAGGCTTTGATGAGTGGAGCGTGCAAAAGCCATCTTTATCTGTGGAATCTTTGGCCAGCAGGGAAAGGAAGTACAGGAAGGTGAGTTCTAGCACAGAGAGTTTCAGAGCATGCCTGGAAAAGGACCAGCTGGGCTGGGACCTCAGCACCACACTTTCAGCACAGCCTTCTTACCTGAACAAAAGTTAAACAACTCACACCTCCTCAGGTTCAGGTGTGGGCAACAGAGTTCTCTCAACTGAAGGGGAAATTAACTCCCTCCCTCAGGGATAAACCCATTGTTCAAGGACAACTCAAACCCTGCTTCTGAGGGCCTCAAACAATACAGAGAAAGCACCCTACTGGCTGACCCGTGGAATTACTAAGGCAAATGAACAAAGCCTCTAGGATCTTCAAAAAGCAAACCTCTGAAAGCCACCTCCACCCCACCCCAATACTAGATCAGAACAAGATGAAGAAACACCAGCGAAAGCGGGGGAGGGGGGCCCATGGAGAAATACTTAGAAGAAATAGATTATAACCCACAAAAATCTAGCACTTCTGAGGAGAATATGAAGTGGATTCTAGCCCAGAAAGATTTAATTGAAGAAATTAGGAAGGAGTTTAAAAATCATTTGGAAAAATTGGGAACAGAAACTCAAGAGGAAATTAACATCTTGCAAGAGAAAATCAACATCTCACAAGAAAACAAATCCTTGGAAAATATAATTGGATAAATAAAAAATTAGAACAGTTCTCTCAGATCCTCAATTGGGCAAATGCAAAAATAAAATAATTTTCTAAAATACTCAATTGGGCAAATACAAAAGAAAATAAAACTCGCAAAACTAAATTCAGGCAAATGGAAAACTCCTTCAAAACTAGAATTGGCCAAATGGAAAAGGAGTTGGAAAAGATAAATGAAGAAAATTCTTCTCTTAAAAAAAGAATCTAATAGGTTCAAACAAATGACTTCATGAGACAACAAGATTCTGTTAAACCAAATGTAAAGATGGAAAAAATAGAAGAAAATGTAAAATGCCTCATAAGCAAAACCACTGACCTTGAGAACAGATCCAGAAGGGACACTGAGAATTATAGGTTTTCCTGAAATCATTGAAGAGAAAAAAGCCTGTACTTAATATTACAGGATTTAGTGATAAAAAATTGTCCTGATATCATGGAACCAGAGGACAAAATATTTATTGAAAGAATACATCAATCCCCTCCTGAAAGAGATGCTAAAATGAAAACACCAAGGAATGTTGTGGCCAAATTCCAGAACTGTCAGATAAAAGAGAAAATCCTGCAAGTATCCAGAAAGAAATGATTTAAATACGAAGAAGTCACAGTAAGGATTATGCAAGACTGGACTGCATCAACATTAAGGGATTGAACAGTATACAATGAAATATTCCAAAGAGCAAGGGAGCCTGAATTGCAGCCAAGAATCTGCTATTTGGCAAAGCTGAGCCTTCTCTTCCAAGGCAAAGGATGGACATTTAATGAAGTGGGAAACTTCCAAAATTTCCTGATGAAAAGGCCAGAGCCAAACAGAAAATTTGGACATCAAACTGGAAACTCAAGAGTCACAAGAAAAGGTAAAAAAAAATGGGTAAAGAAAAGAAAAACTGCTATGTAATAAGATGAAACTGGCTATATCCCCACTTGGGAGAAAGATTCACAAAACTTGATAATTGTAACTCTATTAGATAGAATTTTCTTAGCCAAAAGTGATGGTCACTCATAACTTTTCTGTGACTCACATAGAATGATTTAAAAACAATTCCCCCTTAAAATGGGAGAGAGTAAGGAGACAGCATGAAATAGAGAAATAGAGAAAGAACAAATTAAAAATAGACAAAGAACAATTAAACAGTCCTAATTAAATACTAAATTAGGTAATCTAAAAATTAAAGGAGAAATTAATAAAATCGAAAGCAAGAAAATTATTGAGCAAATAAAAGCAAGAGGCAGTTTTATGAAAACAAAATGAGAATCGATAAACCTCTGGTCAATTTTATTTAAAAAAATGAAAGAAGAAAACCAAATTGCTAGTATCATAAATGAAAAAGGTGATCTCATGACCAATGAGGAGGAAGCTAAAGTAATAATTTGGGAATATTTTGCCCAACTCTATGCCAATAAATTTGACAATATTAGTGGAATGGATGAATATTTACAAAAATATATGTTGTGCAGATTAAATGAATAGGTAATTAAAAACCTGAATAATCCTATCTCAGAAAAAGAAATTCAACAACCATTATTGAACTCCCTAAGAAAAAATCATCCAGGGCCAGATGAATTTACAAGTGAATTCTATCAAACATTTAAGGAACAATTGATTCCAATTCTATATAAACTCTTTAGAAAAATAGGTGAAGACAGAACTCTGCCTAACTCTTTCTATGACACCAATATGGTGCTGATACCTAAATCAGGAAGACAAAACATAGAAGAAAATTATTGACCTATCCCTCTGATGAATATAGATGTAAAAACCTTTAGAAAATGATTAGCAAAATGATTATAAGTTATCACTAGCATAATACATTATAATCAAGTAGGATTTAGCCCAGGAATGCAGGGTTGGTTTAATAATAGGAAAACTACTGGTATAATTAATGATATCACTAATAAACCTATCAGAAATCATATAATTATATCAGTAGATACTACAAAAGCTTCTGACAAAATACTGTACCCATTTCTACTAAAAATGCTAGAAAGTGTAGGAATAAATGGATTGTTCCTTAGAATAACAAGCAACATCTATCTGAAACCATAAACAAGCATTTTATGTAATGGGGATGGGCTAGAGGCATTCCCAATAAAATCAGGGGTAAAATAAGAATGCCTATTATAAACACTACTATTCAATATTTTATTAGACATGTTAGCTTCAACAACAAGAGAAGGAAAAGAAATTAAAGAAATTAGAATTGGGAATGATGAGACTAAACCCTCACTCTTTGCAGATGACATGATTGTATAACTAGAAAATCACAAAAAAATCATCTTAAAAATACTAGAAATAATGAGCAACTTTAACAAATTTGCAGGATATGAAATAAACTCTCATAAATCCTTAGAATTTCTATATATGATTCAGGAGATACAACAGAAAGAGTTAGAAAGAGAAATCCCATTACTACCTCAGACAATATAAAATACCTGGGAGTCTACTTCCAAAGGCAGACTCAGAAACTTTTTTGAAAACAATTGCAAAACACTTCTCACCTAAATAAAATCAGATTTAAATAACTGAGAAAACAACTGCTAATGGATAGGTCGTGCTAACATAATCAATATGGCAATTCTACTAAAACTAAATTTCTTATTAAGTGCCCTACCAATCAAAATTCCAAAAAAAATACTTCAATATGTTAGAAAAAATTTGTTAGTAAACTCATATGGTGAAATAAAAATTCAACAATTTCCAGGAATTCAATGAAACAAAGTGCAAAAGAAGGTGGCTTAGCTTTACCAGCTTTAAAATAATACTATAAAGCATCAGTCATCAAAACTGCCTGGTATTGTCTAAGAAATAGAGTGGTGGACCAGTGGAATAGACTGGGTACAATAATTGGAAATAATTACAGTATTCTGCTGTTTGATAAACCCAAAGAGTCCAACTATAGGGATTTAAAACTCTCTCTTCAATAAAAATTGAAAGTTATTATAGAACAAACTTGGATTAGACCAACACCTCACACCCTATACCAAGATAAGATCCAAATGGATACCAGATTTAGACATAAAAAGCAATATTATAAGCAAAGTAAAAGATCAAGGAGTAGTATACCTGTCAGTTCCTTGGAACAGGAAACAATTTATGAGCAAGGAAGAGACGGAAAACATCGTTAAATATGAGCTAGATAATTTTGATTACATTGAATTAAAAAAGCTTTTGCACAGACAAAAACCACTGTAACCAAGACCAAAAGAAATGTAGTAAAATGGGCAACGATTTTTGCAGCTAGTACTTCTGACAAAAGACTCATTTCTAAAATATACAGAGAACTGAGTAAATTAAAAAAAAAAAACAAACAAGCCATGCCCCAATTGAAAAATGGTCAAAGTATGTGCAAAGACAATTTACAATTGAGGAAATTAAAGCAATCCATAGTCATATGAGAGTCTGAGAGGTATGAAGTGGTACCTCAGAGATGTTTTAAATTGATCTAAATCATTACTTATTAGAGAAATGCAAATTAAAACATTTCTGAGGTACCACTTCACACCTTTCAGACAGGTCAATATTACCAGAAAGGACAATGATCAATGTTGGAAGGAATGTGGGAAATCTGGGACACTAATACATTGTTGATGGAACTGTGAGCTTATCCAATCTTTCTGGAGAGCAATTTGGAACTATGCCCAAAGGGCAACAACAATGTGCATACCCTTTGATCCAGCAGTACCACTAGGGTCTATGTCATGACAAGATGATGAAAAAGGGTCAAAACATCACTTGTAAAAAATATTCATAGCAGCTCTATTTGTGGTGGCAAAGAATTGGAAATAAAGTGAATGCCCTTTATTTGGAGAATAACCTAACAAACTATAGTATAAGTATTGTCATAGAACAGTATTGTTTTATTGGAAACCAGGAGGGATGGGAATTCAGGTAAGCTTGAAATGATTTGCATGAGCTGATGCTGAGCAAGATGAGTGGAACCAGAAAAATATTGTACACCCTGACAACAACATGAGGGTGATGATCAACCTTGATGAACTTGCTCATTCCATCAGTGCAACAATCAGGGACTATTTTGGGCTATCTGTGATGAAAAGTACCATCTGAATCCAGAAAAAAATTGTGTAATTTTAACAAAGACCAAAGACCTTCAATTTGGAAAATAACTCTTATCTTATTTTGTAATTGTGCTATCTCTTATATTTTATTTTTCTTCCTTTAGGATATGATTTCTCTTTCATCACATTCAACTTTGATCAATGTATACAATGAAAGCAATGTAAAGACTAACAGATTGCCTTCTATGGGCTGTGGGAGGAGGGAAGCAAAAATAGAGGAAAAAGTGGTAAAACTCAAATAAAAATCTTAAAATAATTAATAATTAATAAAAACTTAGTACAAGATACTTTCCTAGCTAACATACATGTATAAATTCATTAACATTCACATATGCTTGCATATATTATAAAAACAAATGTTTGCATACATAAATATGTTATGTGTTTATGCGTCTATACATCCCCTTTTCCTCTGTGTTCATATGGTTAAAAGACAAAAATAACTTTATAAACATTTAAAAATTAATTCAAAGGAAGTTATGTAAGTCATTTATGCTCTGATGCTTATGACATTGTCATTATTTCACATATTCAATAAACATTCATTAAATGCCTGCAACGCAATTGACACATTACACAACATTTTATTTTGTTTTTTAAAATAAGCATTATATTGTGGGAGAATAGACATTATCAATGTTATCAAATTATCAAAAATCAATTATCAAACCTCAAAATAGGTTCAAAATTTAAAAATATATTAGGGAAGAAGAGAAAACCAATAGCAATTCAATATAATTATTATAAATATCATTATGTTAAAGTAAATATAAATGAATTAAATAAAGCATGTTTTAAAATGATAGATCACTTATATGTTCCAGTTGATTGTTGGCTCTTTGAAGACAGCAATTGTTTATCTCTATTTCTATAGCTTTATTACCCCGTATAGATGAAGGCACATATTAAAGCACAAGTAGAAAATTGCTTTTCTAATTCATTTTCACATTTGTGATTTTGAGATACTAAACCTACCTTTGGTTCTTCCTTCACAGAATGCTATGGAACTTAAAGTGCATCAATTCTTTACAATTCTACATAGTTGGCATTTTTATGATTTTTCATTCTGCCTGATTTTATTTAACTTATTAAGTTAAAATAATATATGATTGTTATTTTTAAAAATCAACAGTGTAATATAATCATGAAATAGCTGAAATCTTCAGAAAGTTTTCCTTTCAGAAGAAATTACTTTCCTGTGTCAGGAATTGGGAAAAAGTGGTGGGTGCACTTTAGTTTAAAAGGCAACAACAGCCAAACAGAACACTGGTTCCCTAGTCAAATATGAAGTTCACTAGGTTTGTCAACAAAAGAGTAAGCAATGACCATGTTTTGTTCACTAAATAGCTGGTGACCCAATCATGCCAATTATCTTCAAGAGGAATAAAGATATTTCTGGCAATGAATGACCGAAATCATAGAGTACTGGTCATTGGAGCAAGTTTTAGATTTCAGAGTAGAAAATTTGCCTTAGATAGTGAATCTATAGTGAAATTCTTATTGACAGTTAGATTTGGAACAGCATGACTAAAAATGTCATTTCTATTAGTACTTTGAATTATCTATCCTCTCTAAAAGTTAAGAATGTTATTTATAAACCAAAAAGGAATCATCTACAGTTCAGATTGAGGCGTCATTTTGATTAGATCAATGATGTTTTCCTGTTTAGAACAATTACAGAGAACACATATGCTCTTGTACTGCAGATATCATCATCATACCAGTCAAGGAACTAATGTGACCTTCAACAAGGAAAGGGGAAAAAAGTGAAAAAATATTTCCTCTCATGAAAGTCAAATAATTTTTTTGCAAGTAATAGTGGTAAATTTAAAATAAGCTTTAAAAACATCTATTATCTGTCTATCTTTATTTGTCATAGAAACTTACCCAATACATAGCCCTCCCTCATTCAAAATAATGTTTACTGTTGTATGAACTTCCACGTCACATATTAGCTCATCTTTGCTGCCAATCAAAATTGAGCTGTGAAAAACATATGTTCATATTGGACTTGAGGGATATAGTTTCTTTGACCAAATTATTCACACCCAAATATATCAACTGAAATCAAGATGTAAATGAAAGCAGTAAAATTTAAATTTTTAAAAATGGATTTTCATCCTTCTAAATTTGGAAATACTCACATCCCTTAAATTTTTCAGAGTAAAGGGTTATTTTTTTATAATAAATGCATTCAAACAAACATGCTGTTGATAAAACTGCATGATGATATCCCCCAATAAAAATCTTACTCATCCTGTCCTTATTGCAATGAAATATGGTCTTAACAATTATATGAATTGAAATTTGGTGCTTCGTGCAATTTCTTAAATCACCACTAGATGGGAGGAAAGTATAGAAAATATATCTACATAAAGGTTTTTTTTTTGTTACTATGTAGATTCATCTATCATACTTATCGTAAACTAAAACAGCTTTGAAAGACATTAAAATAATTGAATAACAATTGAAATAAGAAATGACAACATTTTGAGGGTTTCAGTTGGCTAAGACACTGGAAACATAATAATATGCCATGATAATAATAAAATAACCTTTTAATCATATTTAATTAATGTGTTAATTATTCCTTTAAATAGTTACAACATTACTAAATTTCATGTTCTCCTTCTTTAATGTTAATAATGGCCATAAATGGAAAATAAAAAATGTGAAATAACTATTCTTTTAAAAAATAGAAAAAGGGAAAGACTTTTAGCTGACCTATCACAATTTCCTTGTCATAATTCCTGGAAACATTTACCTGAACCTTTTTTGAAGGAAAAAAATAAAATAAAAGACAAATCCTGAAGAGAGGCATTAACATTGCTATCATTATCATTATTTCTATTAATAATTAAAACCTATATATTGCCTGCATATGTGTGTGTGTGTGTGTGAGAGAGAGAGAGAGCATCAAAGCACTTTACATATATAATTTTATTAAAATAAAAATAGTTTGCAGTTAAAACAGGAAAATTTTATTGTGAAATAAAATCTAATCATTCATTATAAATACCTAAATTTTACTTAATATGATTAAAATGTCTAATTGAACTTTCTTTACTTGTTTATAGCCATTATTGAATGGGTAATAACAGCATACATATAAAATGTGAAGTCATGATATATGACTTTTAGAATCATACTTTTAGGAGCAACTAGGTGGTACATTGGATAAAACACCAACACTGGAGTCAGAAGGACCTGAGTTCAAATCCTACCTCAGACACTTAATAGTTACCTGACTGTATGACCTTGTGCAAGTCACTTAACCTCATTGCTTTGCCAAAAAGGAAACATCCATTATACAAGCTAAATCAATATTACCATGGCTCATTTTATAATAGATTGTTGTTTCATTCCTATATTGTCTAAAGAGGTAGCTAGTTGGTACAGTGAATAGAACACTGGACCTGGACCTGGATTTAGAAAAGGAAGAACTGAGTTCAGAAATTTACTACCTGTTTGACTCTGGACATAATCAATTTGCTTCAATTTTCTCATCATCTTCATCATCATCACTATCATCATCATAATCTCTTGATTATTGTTAATGAATACAATGTTTTCCCTCCCTCTCCAGTGAAAATACCATTTATCCTTTGCTGACGTTTTCCCTGAATAGTAGAATAATAAATGCCTTTGAGGTAGGCGTTCCACAGATAAACTACCTATTTCTCCATCACATTCATCCAAACTGCTTTTGGTCATTGTCCCTTAGAAACTTAATCATTATATATGTGTTTCCACTGATGCTATGTGAAATTCCACCAGATATAGATCCTAATCATTTTTGCAAATATCTCATTGAATCCAAAGTATTGATTTAGGATATTTAAATAGATTACTTTCTGAAGTAATTTACTTTGAAAGTAATGCCACTGGGTTTCTTGCCAGTGTGTTGAACAAAGTCCCTGTCTTTTCCAATACTTAAGCTAGATGCTCTGTTTTAGGATCATGTTTTCAAGTGCAGTTGAATAATTATTCTCTCCTTTCTGTCTGATGGATCTTTGTGAATAAACTTGGATCTGAATTTCTGTTCATTTTCAGGTTCTCCCTTACTTCACAGAGAAGTATTGTCCATGGAATTATATGCCTAAAGTGCCCTACCGACTTTTTTTCACTGAAATAAAAAAAAAACTTTTAAATTTATTAATCAAATCTATCATTTGAATTTTAGACACTATGATCCTGAAATGGAAGACCTAATTGCTTATCCTGAATAACTTAAAAACCACATTTTACATATTCTAAAATAACATTAGGTGATGTTCTTCATATATTCAGGAGCAAACTGAATTACATAATGATCATGGTGGTAAAGATTATTTTCATGAGTATGAATTGCCATTTTGATTTGGCAACATGATTTTATTGGTTTATATAAGTGTGACTATTTCAATAGGATATCAAAACAATTTGTTTGAAAAGTAATAAATTTGGTCAGTCACCCTAATGTTTGTTGAATATGACACCAAATATATAGGTTGCCTCATTTCCTTTACTGTATTGACTTTTTCCTCCCTCTTTTTACTTGATTGACCAAAAGTTTTGCAACATGCAGACATAACCTCGATCTAGGAAAATCTCACCTTCTCAGCTACTAAAACTTTTGCAGTTCTTCTTTTAAGTGGATTGTTTTTTATGTAATACTAATAGACAAATCATTTTGGTCCATTAAAGCAAATAATAGGATAGTTCATCAAATATAAAATCAAAGATAAAATATAAAATCAAATATAAAGAAGAATATCTAATTTAAAATTTCTACTTTTTGAATATATATTTTATTTTGGGAGAAATATTTATATTAAAGAGATTTTTGTTATCATGACTAATCTCTCATCACATTTAGGTCATTTTCCATTCATAGGTATTTAATAAATATTTCAAATGAGTGAGAGTGAATAAACTAGGGGATGGGGCATTTCATGAGTCTTTAATGAAGATCTCTAATAAAAATATAACAATTAAGTGGATTGAGAAGTGAAGTTGTGCTAGTGGGCAAACAAAATGATACCCTGCCACTGGTTAATTACTTGCCCCTTTACTCGTGGACAGTTTTACTATAGAGCTGACATATCATAGAGCCAGGAGGAGTCTTTGGCATAACATGAGTTATCAAACTCTGAGTTTATTAGAGTTGGCAGACCCATCAGTAATAATAATAATAACTGATGGTAAATTGAAGTTTTCATCTCCTTTCCCAAAGATGTTCAAGCATATATATATATATATATATATATATATATATATAATATATATATATATATGTATATATATATGTATATTAAGAATATATATAAAGAATATATATATATATATAATAGATGTAAGCATATATACATAGTTGCATTGTAACACTATAATTCATGTTAAATCCAGATAGTTAAATCCATTAAATTCAAAAGGCTATAGAATTTGTCCATAGTATTTGAAGTTTTAAATTGATATACCAAAATGATTGCTTTTTGAGGTATTTAAAACAACTATCTCATATAAGGTATTTATTGTTATTTTACTAGCATCTGATCTGGGAAGGACCTCAGGCAAATCACCTAGTTCAGTCATACCAACTTAAATCTAAGCAAACTGAGACCCAGAAATGTGAAGGGAGTAACCCGAAGTCTCAAAGATAATAATATTTAATATTTGAACTCAGCTCCCTCAACTTCAAATTTAAATATCCTTTCAGAAAACTACACACATCTGCAAAAACACAGGTTTTTCTTTGGTTCTGGATTATTTGATATTTTAGCAGTTACTTGAAATCAAGTGTAGATGTCATACTTACTGAATTTAAAATTTTAACTTTAAACTTAGAGAGTTAACATGTTAGATGACTGGGTCAAGATGACAAAGAAAACAATGATTAGGAAAATAGATCGGTTCTAAAAAGGATATTATCTTAAAAGGGATAAATGGGAAGTTTTACACTTAGATTCAAAAGCACCTTTACAAATCTAAGAAAAAGAAATATAGATAACAATTAGTCTGAAAAGTATTTTGGCTTTTAAGAGGACTACAATCAATGCAAGTTAAAAATGTGATACACTGTCTAATCTTTCTCCCTGAAAAATTCTAGAGTGACCTTAAACTACATGAAGAGATGCATAGTATCTAGACCTTGAGAGGTAACAGTCTTTGTCTTGTCTATACTGGCCAGAACACATCTGGAATATCATGTTCTGGACCAGAAGTCACATTATAGGATATAGATGATAAGTTGATAAACATCCCAAAGGGAGCAATTAGAATAGTCAAAAGGTTATAGATTCACAGTGGAAAGGACTTGAGGAATTATGTTTAGTCTCCTAATGTTGCAAATGAAGTAATAGGTTTAGAACTGTTAAGTAAAGTATATAACATTACAAGTAATAAGTATCAAAGTCATAATGTCTATCTAACTCTTCTCATTCCCAATCTTGTGCACTTTCTATGTATCCTGAAGTGGAAAGAACTAAGTACACTTTGCTTGGAGTAGAAAAGATTTAAGGGGGAAGTGATTACTAGCATCAATTATGTAAAGAGCTTAATGTGGAAGACAAATTAATTTGTTCTGCTTGGTTCCAGATGGCAAAACTAGTAGGAATATGTACAAGTTACAGAGGCTGAATTTAGTTGAAAGGGAAAAATTTCCTAACAATTTGAGAAGTACTGAGCTTGATCTCACTTGTGGTCTTCAAACAAAACTTGGAAAATTATTTGTGGAATATGTTTAACCAATTATTCTCTAAAATCTTAAAATATTTTTCAGACAAATTTCTGTTTCTTCATATCTCTTCTGTTTTAAATAGGTAAAGATGATTTTAAAATATTCATTAAGGACTTATTATGTGCCATGCATTTTTCTAGGAACTCAGATACAATGCTGCTTTAAAAAACTGTTGCCTCTGAGGTGCTTACATTTTACTAGGGAAAATACCATGTAATAGATGGGCTTTTTATTTGCATGCAGGTTCGACTAAATGAAAGTCATTCTAATGTCTAGGTGCTTCATTTTGATTCTGTGCTCTATTGTATAACAATAGATACAAATTTGTACTAACTCTAATAGTATATCACTCCCTTCCGTTTGACTCGACCCCCAAAGCGCATATATATATATGTATATATACATATATATATATATATATGTGTGTGTGTGTGTGTGTGTGTGTATGTATATAGACACACACACACATACACACACACACACACACACACACACGCAGGTGTTCCATTCTTCTGTGCCTTCCTTCCTACCTTAATGACAGTTCCTCCTCTCCTGGTTTGAGTTCTTTCAAATTAAGTTAACTGTTATACTCACATTCTAGGTTGCAAATAGCTAGTAAGCTCTGGGATCACAGGGAAAATGGATGTTTTATTTGTGAGTCTCACAATAAAAACCTGATTGCTTGCCTGCCTGTCTGACAAGTATCAGTTTACATGTATTACATCAAAATATGCAACTTCTTTACTAAAGTAGGGAAGTAATCACAGCTTAATTAGAGCATTTCCTTTAATGAGTTTTAAATAGTAGAAAAGTTTCTTAATATGTCCTTTAAGGTATCATAATGAAAGCCCCATAGCAGATGCAGATATGTGGTAGCAACTTGGTGAGAAAAAAGAAGAGAAAATAAAGTCGCTATTAAGAATGACTATTATTTTTTGAGAAAAAATAAATTTTAACTTTACAGTTAAGACATCAAAAGTAAAGGAAATTTGAGGTGGATTTTTCCTATTGCTAATGGAGTTTGGGCAATTTAATATTCCCATAGCGCAATTTAAAAATATACATATGTCTCTTTGACAGCAGGCAGTACTTTTTCTCCTATTAAAAGCTGATGAATTAAAAACTTTTCAAATTAATTGGCCATTGAGTTTTAAGAATTACAATATAAGGTCTTTTGAGAAATTTACATACATTTCATACATTCATAGAGAAAGTGAGGGAAAGACTTTTATAGAACCATCCCAAATTTGGAAGAGATGAGAGTTGAAAGTCAGAAAGGGCTCTCCAAATGCAATGTCTCACTATTACTGATTTATTTCACTTATAACATATGTTAGTCTTATTTGGAATAAAATGTCTACATAAAACAAATTTGCTATATACTGAGTATTTTGCACACTTCTAAGTCTGCATTTTGACTTTTTTGTAGCTGAATAGCTTTTGGGTTTTCTTTTTACCCCCCCCCCCTTTTGTTCAATATAATCTGTCAAGTATATCTATGCTTTGCTAAATTTGAAGTACAAATATGTGGAATTTGCATAGGAAGAATACAGAGTCACAGGCCGAAAAATTTCACTTTGTAAAATTATACCCAGACTTTCAGAAGAAATCTTTCATATTTTCTGTGGTTTTAAAGAGATAGAATTTTGGTGTTGGAAGTGAGTTATATGATTCAAGCAGCCCATTTTTCAGATGAAAACACATCAAGGCATGACTATCTACAATCCGTCAGAATTAAAATAAAATTTCAATTCAGTGTCCTTTCTTTCTAATACACTTGTAGCAACCTTTATTTATTTGTTTGTTTGTTTGTTTGTTTGTTTGTTTGTTTGTTTTATCAGGGTCAGTTCAGTTAAGTACCTGTGACTAAGTGAAGGGCATGCTGATGTGGATTCTGATTTTCTGTTATTAAGGAAATGAAATGGGAAAATTTTATTTTTTTCAGAGTCAGGCGTGATGTTAATTGCGCTAAAGTAGTGTGTATTATGATCTTGAGGAACTCTGACTTCTTTCATTAGAGGATGTGGCTATAAGCTAAAAACTGAGAAGACAGAAAAGCAAAGAGTGTCTGTAATTTATTAGATATAGTTCTAGGAAGCCTATTTTGGAAAAATAAAGATTAAATCTCTAAAAAGTATTCTTTGGTTACAAATAATTTAAAGAGCTTTCAAATAAGCAAATAGTAGGGATTCCATAAACTCAGAGCTGATGGAGATTGAACATATTTTGCTCTACATGAGATCCTTAAATATAAATGTGCTAGGTTTGAAAGAATAATCAATGACAAAAGAAATACCATTATCTTTTATATTTTTCATTCTTTTTACCATCCAAAATGAAAGCAATGCTTAAGCTAATACTATAGATATTCTCTTATTTCATATACTATTAAGTTAATTGGTTCTAAAATATCCAAGTGTTTGACATCTTTTTAGAGATCTTGAAAAGATCAGTTTTTATTTTTATCACTAGATGGCATTGTTTCACTTAAATATAATTTAAATAAAAATATGACCAAATGAGATAGTTAAATTAGTAGACAATTATCCCTCTTCCACTCCTCCTTTTATGTGATGAAACTGGTTACTTATAGCCTGCAGGATAAATTCTATAGGGTGCCCCACTCAGTCAGGGCTGTTTTTTCACAAGCTCTCTCTTCCCAGCTTTCACCTCAATCTGTCATACAGATTTGACACTGCATCGTTCCAACAGTACTCAGAAATGACATGTATATAATGTGGAATATTGTGCACATTTACAGCCAGGGTTCTCTCCCTTAAACATTACTTGCTGTATCTTGGCATTCATCAGTCTACAAGGCAGAACATCTTTTCCTTTTGCCATATCAGTGGCCAGCTAAACAACAACAACAAAAACAAAAAAAACAAAACAAAAAAAAACTTTGTTTGGAAAAGTGAGAGTAGCAGTGCTTAGTACAAGTGATTTTGTCATGTGCTTGTTGGTATTTTAACATTTTTGAAGGGTCCTTGGTAAGCTAATGAAGACCATAAGACAAGCAGGGCAGTGTTGACGCATGGCTTTTTTATGATTCAGATTCATTAATGATTCATGTTATAAATCAAGTTAAGTGGCATTTCTATTGAAAAAAGCTCCTCTTTTTTCTTCTTTCTTTCTTTTTTTAAGATCAACAAGGCCTGTTCAATAAACCTGGCAACCCATGTTCTACCTTGGAATAAATACTCTACAGTACCTTTGTTTTCCTGTGTTATCACCAACTAGCACTTTTCCTGTCCTAAATGAAAACTCACAGGGTAAGTTAAATGATTCCATTAAAAAAATGTTATCAAAAGTCAATAAAGTACTATTTTAAAAATGAATACATTTCAAAGTGCATTGTAAATTGTAGACAGCCTACACTCTTGTTTTGTGCCTTACAAACATACTCTTATGTGTGAATCTTGTACATCATATGTACATATTTTAGAACTATTACATATAATACATGTGGGTGTAGGTCTCAGAGTACATAGTAGTGATAGTGAAAAATACTCTCTTAAATCACTGTTAGATAGTTTGTGTTTTATTAGATAATGGAACATAGATGTTTTGGCATTCTGAAATAAAACATGATATACTCCTTCTAACTAGGAGTCCTTTGCTACTTTCCTTAATTTTTTTTCTTCCTTCCACTTGAGCACTTGAAAATTAATTCTTTCTATTTCTCTCACAAAAATTCTTAAAGTTTTCTAGAGATGTGCTTTGGATCCCTGGTAGTTTAAGTTATGAAATGAATTTTAATAGTTAGGTTATGGGGAGAACAGCAAAATAATGGAGTAAATAGTAAAGTTTAATTGATAAAATTAGTGAGTTAGCATCAAGGTCACTCCTCCCCGCCCCCATTGAAGTTTCAACAATAGAAAGCAAATGATGACTGTGTAAATAAATGCACAATTAGTTACAAGTGTGTGCCTGCAGATGCACTTCATGATTTAATAAAAACTTCTGTCAGGATGCTGGCCATAATAATCAAAGGAAACTGAGATGGAGGATTGTGTCGCTCTGTAAAACAAAAGAAACAGGAAAAACAGTTTGCAATCAAGTGGAATCTTTGAGAAAAGTTCTAAGACTCTTCATTATAATTTCTAACAGCCACTTGTGTAGACATAGATATATGTTTGGAAGCTTCTTGCAAAAATAGCTGGGATCAAGTCCCTTCCAGCTAAAACATACCTATGCCCTTTTATTTTGGTTTGAGCTTTATAGGATTTAGAAATACTCTCAAACCATGAAGGGATTTTATAACAAAATGGAAAAAAATGTATTATTTAGCTTAGCATTTAAAACTGAGTGAACTTCATGGCCAATATTTTCCCTCTTTTGATCCTTTAAAATAAGATTACCTTGAGTTTATAATATGTATTATTGCTAATAATAATTATTATTTTTATTGTATATTCTTTATTTCTCAAATTCTTAGTCAAACTTTATTTTAAGTTTCTATAAAAACAGTGAATTAAAATTGGAAAATGTATAAATTAAAATGACATAATGAAGACTGAATAGTCTATAACCAGAATTTCTGAAGAAGATGCCTTATATATTCATAATAAGAAGTGACACATTTATATACTAAATTCAATTTCTATTTCTGAGAAATCTCATTATAATAGAAAACCTGTGTGTTTATATAAATTTCCAATGTTATACATAAACACAAATTAAATTCTTATTTTTCTAACTCAGTTGACTATTTCTACAAGATTATTTGACAACCTGGGTTGAACTAATTAATATCAATATAGTTTTTAAAATATGTAATATACATACCATCCCAGTAATAATTTTGCCTGGCTAGGAGTGGAATATCTCTATGCATTATAGGCTCATGTTAAAATATCCTATGAGAATGTCTTTTGCCCTGCAAATTAGGGTTGAGATTTTTATCTCAAGTCTTTCAGTGAGCTATTTATTTGAAGATTTTCATCCTGATAGTGAGATCTATTCTCTTCTGTTACTACAATGAAAACTGCTTCCTTCTGTGGGTTGAAGTTCTGCCTTAGGGGGGAAAATGTATAGAGTATATATGAAAGCTGTTTGTTTTTTATAATGTTAATGAATCAATCTTTTTTAATGTTGCTTTAGGGATATCACTCTCTATTTTAGGATAAATTTGAATTAAGAGCATCAACTATAAGTTAGCTGATTTCCACCCCAATTAGAACTAAAATATGACTATCATGAAATACTGGTCTGCCTAAATAGAGGTTATAAATTCACATTGTAATGGCAAAAGGAGTGAAAAGGTGAGGACACACATTTATATGTATATGTATATATATATATATATATATATATATATATATATATATATATGTGTGTGTGTGTGTGTGTGTGTGTGTGTGTGTGTGTGTGTGTATCAATGTTTCTCATTATAAATTATATGCAATAAATTATTGCATCTTTCTTTAGCATTTATTTCAAGTTTGTTTCAGTAACCAAAATAAGCAATATGAGAGGAGAAGACAGGACAGTTAGGTCCAGATCCCAAAAACAAAATAGGATTCCTTTAAGTTTAGTAATAATTCAATTGAATCTAATGCAGCAAATGTTTTCAAGTACCTACTATGTGTAAGACCCTGAAATACTGTTTAATGTGCTGCACTTCTGTCAACACAAGGATTGCTTAAGTAGTCTTTTTCTGTCACTCTATACCTTTATTTTATAAAAAAAAAATATGTAGTAAGCTGAAATAACCGTGGTCTTTACTGAAAGTGCCATTTCAAATGTATGGCTATTAACTCAACAGATTGGTACATGGGAGTTTTTAAAAATAATTATTTCATTGTTAATAATTCTATAACAGTTACAAGAGTGTACAGTGGTCAATGAGTTTGCAGCCAGCATGTTTACAACTGTTTTTTTTTTTTTTTTTAACTGCCTTAAAGGTAAAAGTAACCTAAAAGGCAGACTGCAGATGAAAAAGGACTGGGCAAAAGAGAAGAGAGAAAAATCCCTTTTTATTACTATGATGGTTTATCAAAATTATTTAAATTTTGAAAGCATTTTTTGAGTAGACCAGTCCTACTGGATTTTATTACTATGAAGTTCCTTTAATTTTTTGTTGACGGCAATGGAGATTTTTTTTAATATCATCATCAGAAATTGATTTTTAAAAAGACATAAAGTTCACCAATAAATTAAGCTTATTTCAAAAACACATCTACTTAAACAAAATATATTTTTATTCCATTTAATATTGTTTTAAGAGGTATCTGAGGAGTAGTTCCTACCCATGACAATCTTCCCTATGGGGTAGAAACTGAAAACTAAGGAAGAATGGGTTGTATCTGATTTTTAAATGTGGCAATTGACTCCTTCAGCAGGCAGGTATGTATTATGTTGATTTACCTAGGGAATAAATCTCCTTTCCTCACCAAAATAAAGTGGCATTTTGTTAAAAATATAAAGGCTACAATTGTGAAGTTGACAGTCAAGAAGATTGTGTTGAAAAAAATTATATTCTCAGGACATAGGAATATTCTTATAAAAATATCAACTTATGTTATTAGTATTCATTAACAGAAGCTAACATATATATTTACAAACCCATAACACCACAGTGAGATAGTAAAAACTGGAAGAAAAAAAGACCATTCTAGAATCAGATACTTAGTCTTCATTTTGAATATCAGTTTTGAAATTAAGCCAGGGACCACAACGGAACAGACAAATGTGTGTGTCAACATCATCTTTGTAAACTAAACTTTGCCAGGCACAAACCCTATTTTAGTCTTCATTCAATTTGATGCAGATAATGAGATTAATTTACAGACTTCATTTTAATATTGTCTTTATTTTTAAAAGCCTATTGACGGTGTCAAAGATTTTGATTAGATAATTTGATCACATTTTTCAAGCCAGATACAAATTAAAGTTGGAGCTAAAACAGAAAATCTTTCTGTTTACTATTCAGAACAATCTTCCTATTTCAGGAAATGGCAGGACTCCAAAAGCCACATGTGTACAAATGAAAATTCATAACATGTTATTCAAACTCCTGTTGTATTTGTGCAATTTACTAATTAGATATGGTAAGTATCAGCTCAGAGATGCCATATTAAAACATTCAAAGACAAAAATATCCATATTTCTCAGTTTAGTTCTCTTTAGAAATGTTATAAAACCAGTTTTGCAGGATAATGTCAAATGAGGCTACACAGAGCAATAATACATTACCAGATATAAGAAGAAAGCACATGTCTATGGTGACCCTGGGTATTTTTCAACAGGAGTAGCATTTTCTGTGTGAAATGGAAACTGCTTCAAGAAACAGTATATGTGACTTTTTTTCCTAGATGGTTCATATATGAAATTACTTTTGAAGTAACTCAAGCAAATATAAACCTAGTTTCCTACAGAAGACAGTTGCTGTGTACATCATGCTAAAGATCTGTTTTCCCATTTGATCTTACAAAGTTTTGTATAATTTTTTTTGTTTGTTTTCATATTATTGTTCTTTACCTCCCCCCAAGTACCTTTCCTCATTTGGATCATTATTAGGTAATAGATAAATTATGATATTTTACAATGAATATAAAGCTATGGTTAAATTATGCTTTTAATTCTATTCCAAAAATTTTATGTTTTTTTCCCCCTATCAATATCTATCAAAGGCAAAGTCCCCAGTCCCAAGTAACCAAAAATATTCTCCTTGGTTGTTACCAATTATACGAAAATGTTTAGATTTACCACCCACGTATCACTCAATGGCACAGGTCTTTCATTTCCCAAGTTATTGCTAACTGGCAGATTAAGCTCATTACAGAATGGTGACCATGAAAATGTGTAAATGTTGATTAATTGCCATATTTTCTGAAAACTATGCTTTAGAAGTTCACAGTGATAAGAAGCTACATATTTTTTTCTTTATCAATTCAAAATTAACTATTTTGAATGTGCAAATTTTAGATCTTTAGTATAGGGACACATATTAATGCCAAACTAAACAGAACACATTTAATTCATTTTCAAAAAGGATGAAAGGGAATAAATGTAATGGGAGCCTACTGTCTCACTCAGGTTCCCATGGCAGCATAGCCGGCTCAAGAGTCATCAGACAGTGAGAAAAAAGGAAACACAGAATGGAAGATGCTGGATCTCTTACATGGAATCACATCAGAGAGAAAGCAAAAGCCCAGGAACTGAGGTAGCATGATGTCTGGTAATCGAAGCAAAGTGAGCGATTAGTGGGAAGGTGGGCAGGCTGCAACAACACATTCCCACCTCCTCCTTGCTAATCTCCAGTGACTGTGCTTTGATTATCTGGGATCACCCCTTTGCCTGTGACCTAGAGACCTCATTCTTCTTTTTTAATTTTTAAAAAAAAAATTCATTCTGACCTCATTCTTTTTCCCAACTCAATTCACAAGCATGGACGTGTATACAGATCACATACACACACACACACACACACAAGCACACAAACACAAAACCACTATCTTTTCAATCTTCATTAGAATCTCCAATCCCAATTGCAAAGCAAATTTAAATTAATATGGCTTGTTTTTCATTGTCTCCATGGACCAATATGTGTGTATATAAATACCAACAACAACAAAGAGCAATACTCTAAAAATTATTCCATTGATAAATAATGTATTTAAATTTTTATAAATAAATGAACAAAATTCTATATCACAAATGTTTCAATACAATAATCCCTAATGGCTAACTTAACCTTAATTGTTCAGCAAAGAGAATAAAAATATATTAATAATATTCAGTCTTGCTTAATCTCTCAGTGACACTTTCAGCAGTTTAGCAGTTAATCAAAAGGCAGAGTAAAAGCTTGGGGAACTTATATCTTCCATCAGTAAAGTGAAATTAAGAACTAATTATTGCAGAATTGTAGATTGAGAGATGGAAGGAATCTACAAATAAAAGCATCTTGACAAACTCACCATTTTACAAATGAGGAAACTCAAGTATACTTGTAAGTAAGTAGGAGACCTGAGATCTAAACCCAGGTTCTCTTACTTCAGATTCATTGCTCTTTCTACTCTTATGTCCCTGATGTAATTGGTAGTTTCAGTCTCTTCTAAGTTTATTTGATCTATTCTATCTCTTAAGAAACTAAGCCAACCAAAATTGATAAAGACCCTCTAGTTACATTCAGATGTAAACCATACAGTGCTTTAACACATATAAAAGTATCAGTAATAGTTTCCAACAATCATCAATACACCTATGAAAGAAATCTTTTTGAAAAGAACTTTTTTCTCTGGAGTCAAAAGTTTTAATGAGAATCAATTATCAATAAACTACAATGTATTATAATTTAAATGAAAATATCAATGCTATATGAGTGCTCATATACACATTCATTTCCTGACTTCCTAAATAGAAAGTCCATCAGAACAATTCCACAAAGAATATAAATCCAAACATTTTTTCCTTATGCTTGAAGAACCCAGATAATCCAAAACTATTTAACATTAAAATTGAAAGGACAATGAAATAGTGAGAAAAGGAAGCAATTTGAAAAGATTTCTATAACAAATTCTTTTCATCACCAATGAAAGAAGAATTGGTATATTGGAATTCTAACCATTATCTTCTATGATTTGCCTGAGGAAATAGAAAAGGCACTACAGAAAAAAAAAACATGGAAAGAACAGCTGGACTAGACCAAAGATACAAAGATGAGGCCCATGATGAAAGTGACAAAATTTTGAGGGTGTTGAGGCATCTATTCTCAAGATATCTGAAATAGGAGCTGATACAAAAATGCTCAGAAAAAGTCAGAGACCAAAAATAAGTGATGAAGAAAATATCACTAACTACCGGCCCATATGTCTAAAATCACAGTATCATAGAATCTGAGAGTTGAAAGAGAGAAACTTAAGCTCCATTTAGTCCACCCATACACAAAAGTAATGCATACTCTAATATATTTCACAAATGGTCAAACAGACTCAGTTGAAAACATGCAAGAAAAGGGAACCCAGTGTTTCTTGATGGATTTTATTGCACTTTTTGGAGAATGCCAATTATTAGGAAGCTTTTTTCTGACATTTAAAGACACTTCATATTCTCATTTCTATACTTGAGAAAGGTATGAAAAGGCAAAAAAGAGTATTTTGAACCTATATTTGACAGCAGACTTCATTTTTATTTTTACATGATTAACTGAAAGTTATAGAGACTACAGATATGCAATTGTATTTATTGAATTTTGCATATATATGCTTCTATATGTATAAGTATGTGTATGCATTATATATGATATATATAGTTATTTAGTAATATATGTTTGTATACACACATACACAAATAAATTATTTAAGTCAAAACGGGAAAAACACTGACTTACAGGCTTTTCTCCCACAAGGGTTTGGCATATTCCCCAAGAAGGGAAAAATCATATAAGAATCATTGAAAGAAATCAAAAAAGATACTTTTTCATGACTCTCGTATTATTAATGTCAAAGAAGTAATAAAATAGAGAGAAAGATACTAACTAATTATATTTACCTCTCTAATAGAAGACATCCAATAAGCATCCAATATGAAGAGTAATTCATTTAAATTGATGATAAAGGCCTCAATCTTTTTGGTCATGTCTAACTCTTTGTGACTGGGGTTTCTTTGGAAAGGATATTGAAGTGGTTCACCATTTCTTACTCCAAGTCATTTTTGCAGATGAAGAAAGTGAGACAAACAGGGTTAAGTGACTTGCTTAAGGTCACACAGATAATAAATGCCTGAGGTTGGATTTGAACTCAGAGCTTCTGACTCCAGTCTTTGTGCTTTATCCTTAGCTTCCCTATAATGGCTTATACACTTTCTTTTTGTAGATGACATTATGTTGATTCCATTAAGACTCAAAATATTGTGGAAATTTCTAAATGTGAACCATTATCAATCAAGGAAGCAACCTGGAGTATTAGAGACAGCTAGCATTAGAGTTAGGAAACCTTGCATCTAAGTAGTACCTTTGTTAGATAATGACAATTAGTAAAGTTAGGTAACTCCTTAGTGTCCTAGCCAACTCTTGAAGATTATCACTTTACACAAAAGCGCTCAACTCCATTAGAAGTGTCATTGCATCAGGAGTGTCCCAAGGCAATAAAATCACAAATCTAACCTGAAAATTTTCTCAAAAGTATTCAGCGCAACTTTTTCAACAGGGAAAATCAGGGCATACTGTCCAGGAAATGATAAGCATCTGGATGGACAATCCAGGGAGGTGGTTAATCAACATGCATATATATGTGTGTATGTATGTATATGTATATGTATATATATATATATATATATATATATATATATATATATACACATACACACACATATAAAGTTAATGTATAATGACTATTCCTCAGATTATGAAAGGCAGTTAAAAAGACAGTCCATTAAATTAAACCATCAGTACATATATATCTTGGACGGACATTACAAATCCACAATAAACAACTCCTGGAATTGAATAGAACATTAAAAGTGTATCTGATTATTTTTTGACTTTTTGGATGTTATAGTTATTTTGGTGACCAAAATTTCTATTTAAAACAAAGGAGTTTTTTATCTTATAGTTTTCTGGTAATAGTAAATGTCTCAAGTCATATAAAATCACTTCTTCACATCTACTGAATGCACAAGGAAACTGAAATAACATAGATAAATTGAAGGGAAGGGGAAAGAACTCAAAAGATTATCAAAGGTTTTATTGCAATGTCAAGTCAGTGTTCTATCATCAACATGCATAAAGTAGAACAGAAGCATGAATTATTTAAATAGTGGATTATTTACATTTTTATTAATTTTGGAACTTCTCCTGATGTTTGTTTTTTTAAACCGTTAAACTTTCTCAATTACAGTAACCTTAGATTACTAAAGGACTTTTTGTTTGTTTGTTTTGCTTCTTTTTGAGAGTAAATTGAAATTTTCTTTCCCTGATCTATCAAATAGAGCGGTGGACAGAAAGTATTCTTGAGAAAGTGAGCCTTTTTATAAGTTATATGTTTTGGTTGTGTTTTTATTCATTTATTCATTTAAGAATTTTTCAAGGAACTCCTGTTTGTGAAACATTGGGAGATACATAAACATAAATGTCCTCAAGGAACTTTTCATCTATTAGGGTAGATAAGATACTTAATCTGTAATACAAGGTTGAATACGTGCATGAATACTATGAGTTTTCAGATGGGAAGATCATTTTAGAAACTTTATAATAAAAGTATTAAGTGTGCTTCTTTTAATAAAACCCCTTTAATGTACAAACAGCAGGTGGGCTTAATTCAAGGATAACTTGAAAACAGTTGGTCTCAGGTTCACTTTTGATCTTTCCTCCTTTGCATGCATCAGAAAGTTATAAAACATTACTCTATCTTTATCTGGATATAAAACACATTATAAAAGTACAGATAGGAGATAATGAAAATTTAGGCTAAACAATGTTAGTTAGCCAAGTAGCAGGTGTGGAAGAATGAAGAGGGAAGGTAGTTAGAGGGGATAAATTCACACTGTCCCAGTATAGCAGGATATTCTGTTGAAGCAGGTAATTCCTTAAGTGGGTCACTGAATCAAATTAAACTCTAACTGCACATGATTATATTCAGTTCAGAGTAGCAGCTTTCCCCTTGCAATTGACTGATTACTGGCATTGGCAGGGCACCTAAGCACCCCTTCATCCTTTCTTTGAGACTCAAAAGTTCCTGGTCTTTCCAGATACTTCCCATGAGTACCCTTTTGATAATGATGAGAGGGAGAGAGAGAGAGAGAGAGAGAGAGAGAGAGAGAGAGAGAGAGAGAGAGAGAGAGAGAGAGAGAGAGAGAGAGAGAGAGAGATATTTGGGCTAGTGAATTATTCAAAGTATCCTCAGTCGCTTGTATGAGTTAGATAGAGGAGAAGTAAAATTTCAGAGATGGAAGAATTACAAATATATAACAGACGACTAACTTAGTATTTTGTTCTAGTTACATTAGGTGTATCCCTTAAATAAATGTAATTTATTTTAAACTTTTTCTTCAACTATAGGGCTGGTCAGCTGGGTATATTTAATCATCAGTGAAATTTCTGACTTGCTCTAAAACCATTACTAGGATGTGAGAGGTTAATCCCACCCCCTGACCTCATAGAGCTGTGGGTCAGACCTTTGGAATTCTGAAAGGCAGCAAGGGCTCTTTGCCTCTGATTTAGTTTCACAGGCTCCTGGGATATCAATTTTTAAAGGCCTAGTCAACAGATTATAGAAATCAGTCAAGTTAAAATTTTATTAGGAAAAAAGAATCATTTCACAAAGTACCATTTTTTCCATTAGAAATATGAACTTAAATAGATTTACAGAAACCAAAATAAATTTATTGATCTTTGCTAGTATGTACATAAAACCCTATGGTAAAATAGATTTTTATGAAAGTATTTTCAAATTAAGTGATAATTGCTTCCAAAATATTGCAAACATGAATATTTCAATATACAAGGAAGAAAAAGCTGCGTTGCAGATAAAATGTTGAACTTGTGAAATACAATTTTGTATTCATTTTAGATTTAATACAATGATAATTAAGCTGACCTCCTTTTCTATACTCCTACTAAATTTCCTTTTACTTCTTAAGTGTATTTTAAATATTCATTGATACTTCAATATTTCTTTCTTAAATTTGAAATATTATTCTTATTATCTTTGCCTCCCTCAAACAGAAGTCCTCTTCTATAAGTATAGACATCAAAAACAAATCAAACAATTGTCCATATTTGAAAATGTGTGATTTAATTTACATCTCTTCCTGTTCTGACAGAGTTGGAAAAGCGCTTCAACATTAGTCAAAATTGGAGTTATTTCAAGATTTATAAAATGAAGGTTATAATGTATATACTTTCTATTTTGCATGCTTATTGTAAAGAGAACATTTCCCATGCCTTAAAAGTGCAAATAAAGATGAATTTTTATTTGAAAAAAAAAAGAAGTTGAAATACTTAGTGTTGTGTGTAATAGTTGGGATAAATAAAATTTTAGTATTGTCACTGACTAAAATGATCATGAGTGATTGATTTTATTGACATAACATTAATTGACTTGACCAGATTCAACTGCATTGCTCATTTTAGTCAGTTCTTTGTCAGCTGCATACTGAACTTATATTCCAATGACCTCTTTTTTCTGTTTTTAAATCTGATACTTTGTAAAAAAATGGATATTCAACCAAAGAAATATATTTAAGAGGTAGACATAAACATGATGTTTTATGGTTATGACTCAACCATTGACTCTATTGTTTTATTCATTGCACATCTAACTTTTGGTAAATTTAAATGCATAAAAGTATTCTATTTTATTGAATTACTTTAACAAAATTAATTTGAATTGGATTTTAATGAAATTGCACTGATTTGTTTCAATTGAGGCACTTTAGGTTTTCTTTCTAGTAACTTAGAATGGTATTTTTTTCTTCTGTTATGTTTTGTGGCCAGTGTCATAAATTTTTAAGACAACTGATAAGGATTAATGATGCTGCTTATTGAATATAAAAGGTAATTGAACTAAGATATGAAAGACTAATGGTGAATAACTTCTGCAATACTACTGATATTACTGAGTACTTATCACTTTCTCTAAACAACTGCTCTACTTTGTTTTACCTTACCCATAATTGCACTTCAACCTTATATTAAATGTCCATCCCTACTATTTTAATGAAAATATTGAGACCACCAAGCATGAGTTCTGTCTGCTTCCTTTCATCATTTCTTGATGATGTTCGGTTTCAATTCCTATTTTCTTTTGTTTCCCCTCACTCATAGAAGAAGTATATGTACTACTTGAAAAGGTTAATCCAATGATGTGCTAGTAAATGTTTAATGACCACCCATCTGGGAAATAGTACACATTAACATGATGTATTTTTGACATTAGCATTTTATTCTTTATATTTTCTTCAATCTAAACAAAGAAAATAATAAACTGAGTCCTGATTTGTGATGCTTGCTGATTTCTGATACATAAATGCTTATGCTGAAAATTTAACAACCAGCTCTTGGGAAGAAGTTTGAACTTATTCCAACACAGTCCTGAACTAATTCCTCCACCTTTCTCTTTGACCCCATTTCTGAATCTTTCAATTCAATTAAACTGACCTTAACAAAATTCCTACAATATTCAAGGCTTCATGTGGAGTATTAAAAATGAAAAGACAAAAATGAAACAATCTTTACTCTAAAGGAGATTCCATTCATTATATTCATGATAATATGTATGAAATTAAAATATCCTGTTAATTAAAAAGTAGGTAATTTGAAGAGAGGGAACTGATAATTGAGGGGAGTGCAGATTAAGGAAAGTTTAATTTAAGAAATTGTGCCAATCTTTTAAAGTTTATAGTAACTTTTATGGTCTAAAGATAAAATAACCCTTGATAACAAAAAAATGTTTGTGATATTTTCAACAAAATCATTTAAATTTGTAAGAGAGGTGTATTTGGATTTGGGAGTGAGGAAAAATTGAGGATTTCTATTTTGAATATAAAGAATTTGATAAGGAATGATAAGGTAGAGAATGTTCTCAGGCAATTGATGATTCAAGCATGTAGATCAGTAGGTAGATTAGGACTGGGTCTAAATATTTTTCAGCCATCTTTGAAGAAATGTTTGACAAGTGATCTTCATGGAAGCTGATGAAACTGCTCCATTCAGATTATAGGGAAAGAAAGAAAAATTCCGGGACCCTTATACAGGAAAAGAAAAGGATGATTATCAAGGGAAAAAGATAATGAAGAATAGCAGTTATTCAGAAGAAAATACAAGAGAAAGTAAGAGAAAAGTAAGACATATTATCTTATGAAAGACAATAAAGCATTCAAAAGAATGGAGGAGAATAATAGTTATCTTAAAAGCTGCAGAGAAGTCAATGAGAATTAAAAGTAATATTTTTTTAAAAAATGAATGATCTTCCTAAAATAATTTATCTCATCCATTATCATTTCTTTTTATGAATTATCATTTTCTCCAATAACCAACAAATAATCATTTCCTTTGGACCCTTCTATCCTATCCAACTAATAATTCCAAGTTTATCTTACCCTTTGTTGCTAATTTCTAAGAGAATGTTTTTACAATTAATGCTGTTATTCTTTCATCAGTCAAACTCTATTAATGTTTTTTTAACCCAGGTTCTGCCTCTATTATTCTAAAGAAATTATATTTTATAATACCACCAATAATATTTTAAATTACAGAATCAAAATCTCATCTTCTACCACCTCATTAGTTTTTGGAACTGTTGACTACTTCATATTTATTTAACCTTCTTGAATTCAGAGGATCTTTACTTTTAACTTCATTCTCACCTAATACTTCTACTTTTCTCATTACTTTTCTACATTTTTTATTGACTCACTTCTTTCTGTTTCTAAGTGATTTTTCCAAATTTAATAGATTTCCCTTCAGTTCTTTATATAATTCTTTTCCTTAGTGTTTCTAGTCATTCCTAGTTTCAAGTGACCATTCTGCTTAGATGATTACCCAATCAATATCTCAGATCTGACATCTCTTCTGAGACCCAATTGTACATTTGCTCTTGCCTATATAGAACATATAAACCTGTATCTCCTACTTATAACTCAAATTCAACTTACTCAAAACATTTTATTTTATTTCTCTCTTAAAATACAATTCTCATCTGATTTCACTCTTTTTGTTAGTGGCTATGCTCACAATTCACCCAGTCTCAGTTGTTCAAGACATTAGAATTTTTTTTCACCTCTTTCTTCCATTTTGTTGGAGGAAAAGCTTTCAATAGTCTCTGTTGTTCTAACTCCACATCTCTTTTTATAAACATTTCTTTTATTATTATGACAGATGCTAATAAAACCTGATTATCTATCAAAAGTCATTCCCCAAAAGATAAATTGTGAAAGGACAGGAACAAATGCTTATTAAAGGAAGAAAACAAAGCAATTACCAAGTATATGAAATTGTTTCAAATTAGACAAATGCAAGTTGGGCGAACTGGGACAACAAGGAAATTGATGTGCGCTGATAGACCTACATATTAATTGATCTAACAATTCTGGAAAACAATTAGGAACTGCATGTCAAAAATTACTAAACTATGAATACCTTTTCATCAAAAAAATCATTATTTTACCTACACTTCAGAGAGCTTGAGAGAGGGAGCCACTTTTATGTACAAGGATATTTAGGGCTAATCTTTTTATAATGTCAACAAATTAAAAACTAAGGAGATGTTGAAGAAGACAAATACTGAACATATTATACATATGATTGTATTCAAATATAAAAAAATGAAGAAAGAATATTTTCTGAGAAACCTAGGAAGATTCACATGAATTGATAGATAGTAAAGTAAGTAGAACTAGGAGAAAAATACATATACTTACAATGCAAGAAATAACTTAGAAAGACATGGAATTTGATCAATTTTGTAAGAGGATAGCAGTGACAAAATGCCTATATTTGAAACTTCAAAGGAGTCAAAAAGACCTCATGATAGAGATCAAAAAGGATTTTGAAGAGACAAGAAAAGAGGCAGAAAAAAATTTGAGATAATAAATGAGAATCATTCAGGAAAATTGTGAAAAATTGATTGAAGTAAATAATACCTTTAAAATAAAATTGGTCAAATGGAAAAAAGAAATCAACTCATTTAAAAGTAAAATAGACCAATAAGAAAAGAAAAGCAGTTCCCTCAAAAGTAAAAATAAGCAACTGGTAAAGGAAAGCAACACATCTAAAAGTAAAATTATCCCACTGCAAAAAAGAAACACGAAAGTTAGCTGAATAAAATAAAACCCTAAAAATTATAATTGAAAAATGAAAACTTAAGACTCTTGGAGACAATGTGATTCCATCAAACAAAAGCAAATGGCTGAAAAAAAGAAGAAATGTAGAATTCTTCTTAGGAAAAAATGTCTGACCTGGAAAATAAATCCAAGGGAGACAATTTATGAATTATTGTTCTACCTAGAAGCTGAGATCAGACAATATCTTTCAGGAAATCATCATGGAAAATTATCCTAATATCCTAGAACAAGAAGATAACAATAATCCTTGAAAGAATCCTTATATTACTCCCAGAAAAAGATGTCAAAATAAAAACTTCAAGGAGTATTGGAGTCAAATTTCATTCAAAAAGAAGCAATTTAAATACAAGGGAACTACAGTCAGGGTTGTACAGGCCTTTTCCGCTTCAGCATTAAAAGATCAGAGGACCTGGACCGTGATATTTCAGAAGACAAAGAAGCTTGGATTACAACCAAGAATCAGCTCCCTGAAAAATGCAATATATTTTGGCTCGGGGAAACATGGAATTTCAACAAAAGATAGGACTTTCAAATTTATAAAGAAACCAGAACTAAACAGAAAATTTGATCTTCAAAAAATAAGACTCGAGAGATGGTAAAGGAAAAAGAAAGGGAACAAATTATTAGTCAATAAGTTTACAAAACCTTCATCTCTAAACAGAAAGAATACGTCTAACTCTTTAGAATGTTACTTCTCAGGGTGGCTAGGTGGCGCAGTGGATAGAGCACTGGCCGTGGAGTTAGGACTATCTGAGTTCAAAACCAGCCTCAGATACTTAATAATTACCTAGCTGTTTGGCCTTGGGCAAGCCACTTAACCCCATTTACCTTGCCAAAAAAAAAAAAAAAAAACCCTAAAAGAATCTTACTTCTCTATGACAGCTGAAAGGAGCACATTTCTTTTTAGGTTTTTGCATTTGGAGCTATTTTGCCCAATTGTATGCCAATATATTTTCCAACCTGAATGAATTCCAAATGAATGAATATTTACAAAAATACAAACTGCCCAGATAACAGAGGAGGAAACAACATACTTAAATAACCCCATTTCAGAAAAAGAAATTGAAGAGACCTTCAATAAATTCCCTAGGAAAAAGTCTCCAATTCCTCATAGATTAACAAGTGAATTCTATCAAACATTTAAGGAACAATTAATTTCTATTCCACGTAAGCTATTTAAAAAATGGAGTTCTGCCAAATTCCTTTTATAACACCAACATGGTACTGATACATAAACCAGAAAGAACCAAAACAGATCAAGAAAATTAGAGACCAACCTCCCTAATGAACATTGATGCAAAAATATTATATAACAATTTAGCAATGAGATGACAGCAAGTTATTACTAGGATAATACACTATGATCAGGTAAGATTTATACGAGGTATACAGGGATGGTTCAGTATTAGGAAAATACTCAAAATAATTAAATATATCAATAGAAAATTTATCATAAAGTTTTTGAATAAATAGAATTACACTTAAAATAAAAGTTGACTATTTAAAACTGTCAACAAACATTTAATGTAATGGGGAATGGTTAAACAAGTTATGGTACTGAAAATTATGAAATACTACTGTTCTAAAAGAAACCATAAATGGCTGGACACTAGGGAAGCATGGATTGAATTAGAGGATCTGAAGCTGAGTGAAGAGGGCAGTATTAAGAGAAAAATGTGCACATTAACTACAACTTTGTGAGATAATCAACTGTGATGCATGCAGCTACTCTCAGCAGTTCAGAGAGCTGGGACAACTCTATTAGCCCAGTTATAGACAATGCTATCCCCATTCAAAGAAAGAAAAACAGAACAAAACAAAACAAAATTCTTCAGAATCTGATGAACATTATTCACTTAAAACATTTTGTGTATTTTTTTCCCTTAATCCTAATTCCTCATACAGAAAATGACTGATCTCTAAACCTACTAAACACAAATATCTATGTACAATATTAACCTGACTGTTAGCTACTGAGGTAAGGGGGATGGAAGAAAGGTGGAAGGAAATTTTGTAACAAATATAAACATAGCTGTATGGATGAATGTTGAAAAATTTTAATAACATGTATTTGGAAAAATAAAACATCAACAAAAAAGAGAAAATTATCCCAAATGAATCTCCCTTCTGAAAATGAATGCAAATATTTTAACAAAATTTTGGCATAATATTAATCTACTGTTTAATAAACCCTAAAGATTCTAGTTCCTGAGATAAGAATTCCCTATTGGACAAAACTTCAGAGAAAAATGGAAAGTAGCATGCCGAAAGCTAGACATAAACTAACATCTCATACCTTACCTTAAGATAAGGTTATTATTAAGAAAAAAACCTAAGGTGTCTGAATGCAGAAAACATCATACTATACTCACTTTTTAAAATATCTTTTATGAAGATTCTTTACATCTCATGTTTTTTTTCCTCCTTAGTTCTATTTCTTCTTTCTCAAAAAGACTGTTGTGGAAATATGTTAAACGCAATTGTACATGTACAAATTAAGTCAGATTTCTGGCTGCCATGGGGATTGGGAGGGAAGGGAGGTTGGTAGAAAAATGTGAAACTAGAAAGCTTGAAAAAGGATGAATGCTGAAAACTATCACTTTATGGTATTAGAAAAATATAATAGAAGCTTTGTTGAGAAAAAAAAGAAAATTACCTCTTGAATACATAAAAAAACAAACTCTACATAATATATATATATGCATTGCTTCATGTTCTCTCCTTATCTTCAAAAATGCATATGAAAGAGATAATTTTATGTAGTATTTGTTAAGTTTGGAATTTTAAAAATCAAGCAAATGGAGTTATTGAAATTTAGAAAAATCAACAGATAAAAGTTTGCTTTGAAAAATTCCCTCATTATTACCTACCTGCATTACTACAGTAATCTCTATTAGATTTTTCCTTCCTCTCCATGTTCTCCCTCTCCCATCTATTCATCCTTCAAACCACATTCACAAAAATATCTTCCATGAACAAAAATCTCAATAGGCTACTAATCTGCTAAAAATTCTTAAATTGATGTTACCTAGAGAAATAGTTCAGAAAATTCCACTTTCTGGATCTATAATTTTTGTGGCAAAAATATTTTTTTTCTTGAGATTTCATTTTTTCTTACAACCGTCCATATTAGAAAATAAACATTTCAAAAATATCTAGCTTTCTTGACAATCCCCAATTTTTACTCAATAATAAACCTAATTTTCTTTAATAATCTCTCCTTCCTCCTTCTTTTCCTACCTCAAACATGCTCTATAGAGAATTAGAATGCCTCTAGTACAATCATCAATAGATGTCCTTATTCCACCAGAGATTGGAGATAATTTGTTCTGTAGATCACCAAGACTGTTCTGCTGTTTGTTAAATTGTGTCCAAATTTTCCTGTCTCCATGAACCACAGCACATTAGTATTATCCATGGAATTTCTTGACAAAGATTCTGGAGTGGCTTGCCAATTTTACTTTTTATTTATTTATTTCTTGGAAATTTTTTTCTTCCACGTGCACATGTCCCCTCCCCTCAGTGGCAAACAGTCAGATTTTCATTGCACATACATATTTTGGATAAACATGTTTATGCATTAGTCATTTTCATTATGAAGTATTGGGATTAAAGGAAAGAGATACATTAGAGATAGCTTTAATAAAGTGTTCATCAGCTGCTAAAGGGTTTTATTTTTGTTTTGTTTTGTTTTTCTTTCTCTAGAAAGAGATAACATTTTCCATACTCAGTCTAATACTGCTGTCTTAGCTCTCTGAACTGCTGAGAGGAGTTGCTTCCATCATGGTTGTTCATGTCATAATGTTGCAGTTAATGTGTACATTGTTCTCTTGATTCTACTCCCTTTGTGTGGCATCAGATCCTGTAAATCATTCCATGCTTCTCTAGACTTTGACCATTTATGGTTTCTTATGGAATGATAGTATTCCACAGTATTCAAGTCCCATAACTTGTTTGATGATTACCCAATTGATGCACATTTCCACAATTTCCAGTTCATTGCCACTACAAAAAGAATAGCTTCAAATATTTTGGAATATCTAAGACTTTTCCTATTTTTCATAATTTCCTCCAGATATAGTCCTAAAATTGGAATTCCTGGATCATAGGGTATGAAAAGTTTTATTACTCTTTGGGCATAGTCCCATATTGCTCTCCAGATGTTTGGATCTGTTCACAACCCCACCATCAATGCATCAATGTCCCAGGCCTCCCACAACCTCTCCAACATTGATCATTCTTCCTTTTTCTCAACCTGACCAATCAGATAGATGTGAGGTGATACTTCATTGTTGCTTTAAGTTGCATTTCTCTAATCAATAATGATTTGGAGCACTTTTTCATTTGATTATTATGTATAGCTTTAATTTCTTCATTTGAAAACTGTCTATTCATATGCTTTGACCATTTATCAATTGGGTAATGATTTGTAATCTTATAAATTTGATGTAATTCTACATATTTTAGAAATGAGACTTTTATCAGAACCCCTTCCTGTGAAGATTGTTTCCCAGGTAATTTTTTTCTTCAGTAGATTAAGATAAGCAGAAGTTAAGGAAGTGACTTGCCCAGGGTCACACAACTAGAGTGGCTGAGGCCAGAATTAAACACAGGTCTTTTTGACTCCAGGATAAATATTCTATCCAATGAGCCACCTAGTTGACTTTTTGAGACTGCTTTTAAGTATCATATAAATATCTTACCTTCACTAGCCTCTGAAACTTTCGTTGTCTTTTTGGTGACTGTGTTCCACTACAACCTTGTCTCCCTTTCTTTTGACTTTAAAAAAGGCTTTATATCTTCTTTCCCCATGTATAAATGATGTTCGATCAAGACATATTTCTATGTCTTTCAAATATTTTTTCTATTTTGTGAAAACCTCTACATTCCCTAAACCACTACAATGAATAAAAACTCCTACAAAATGAAGATCAAATTCTTTTACCTTGCTTTTGAGGCCTTCAACAATCTGGCACCAATCTACATTTTCAAATTGACTTTATATAATTTCCTCCATTTAAACTAGGAATTCCTTTTTCTTTCCTGTGTTCTATATATGTATGCCTTCATGTCATTATATATTTTATTTTCTATATCTGAAATGGCTTTTTTTATTTCTTTATAGATGAAATCCTATGCATTCCAAATAAAATTTTCCTTAATCTTTTGTCAGTCATGATCAGTCTAATGAGCCTAATAAAAATACTTTGTTTTGCATCCCCCTTAAACAGTTTTTATATAATTTTACATATTATAAATAATGGTGTTTTGGTCTTTTTCTACCACTAGGTTGTTAAGATCCATATCTTTGTTTTATGTAATTTAAAAGTTTATTGTGTATACAATAGTTTGTTAACAAACATTTGTTGATTGATTTACAAGAATGGGGTCAGGGGTAGTGTTTGGTCATAGACAAAAATGAGGCAAAGTAATGTATTCACGAATAAAAAAATACAATTTTAATATTAGTATAAAAAAATACTGCTAACCATCTAAGGTAACTAACTTCAGTCTTGGAGTGACCAGTGGCTTCTAGTTCTAGTATTCCATTTAAAGATAATTATATGAATATAAATCTAAATAGAGAAAAATTAATTGCTTAAGTATACACTGTACTAATATAAAAAAGGATAATCAACCTGAACTTATTTATTATGTCTCAAACCAATGACACCACAAAAAAAAAGTATTTTAAAGAGCTTGAAATAATGGTAAAATTCTTGTGGGAGAACAAAAGGTCAAAAATCTCAAGGCAATAAATGGAAAGAATTGAAAAGGACTTTAGCCAAGTAGTACCAAGTCTCAACCTATACTACAAACCAACATTGATCAAAATAATTTTGCACTGGAAAGCAAATAAATGGTTGTTCAAAGAACTAGATTATGTTTGCAATATATATAGAAACAATGAACATGGTAACTTTACATTAAATAAACCCCCAAATCCAAGTTATTGGGGGTAAGAATTCACTATTTTACAAAAAAAACTACTAGTGAAACTGGAAAGTCATCTGGTAGAAACTAAGCATAGACCAACATCTCACACTGTATACTAATATAAGTTACAAAAGGGTGATATAAGTAAATTAGGTGAACATGGTAAAAGAAACATGCACTTGTCAGACCTATGGATAAGGGAAATGTTCATGACGAAACAAAATTTAGAGAGGAAACTTAAGTGGTAAAATGGACAATTTTTAAATTAAAAGATTTTCACACAAACAAAAGCAATGCAGACAAAGGTAAAAGGAAAACATAAAAGTGTGTGCATTCCCCTGTTTCACTTATAAAGTCCTCATTTCTCAAACATAGAGTGAATTATTCAAAATTATAAAATAAGAGTCATTTCAAATTAATAAATAATCAAGAGATAAAGCTATTAATAATAATATAAAAGAATATTCTCAGTTATTGAAATTAGAGAAATGCAAATTTCAACAAATTTGAAGTACTATTTCACTCCCATTGCATTGGTTAAAATGACAGAAAAAATGACAAATATCAGAGGGGATTTGGTAAATTAGAAAAATCTAATATATACTAATATATACTGACTGTCCTAACATTCTGCAGAACCACTTGTATAAATGTCCAAAGGGCAATAAAATGTATCCCAAAGAGACCAAAAGGAAAAAATACATATGTAGAAAAATATTAAGAGGAGCTTTTCTGTGTTGACAAAGAAATGTAATTTTAAGAGAACGCCTATCACTTTGGGAATGCCTTAACAAGTTGTGTCATATTATTTTGGTGGGATAATATTTTGCTGTAAGAAATGATAAAGGAAATATTTTCAAAGAAACCTTGGGAAGACTTTATAAACTGATGCATATGAAGTGAGCAGAACCAGAAGAATATTGCACACAATTATAATAAAACTGCAATGATAAACTGTGAAAGAGTTAGTAACGCTTTTGAATACAGTAATCCATAATAATTGCAAAGGAATCATGATGAAAAGTGCCATCCACCTCCAGAGTGACAACTGATGAAATGATTTCTTTTTTTAATACTTTTTTTAAAATTTCCTTTACATTTTTTTTTACTTTTTAGGGAACATGGCTAATGTGAAACTGTGTTTTTCATGAATTTATATGTTTAATGGATATTGTATTTCTTTCCTTATAGATGGATAAGGACAGAGATTGGAAGGACGGAAAGAATTTGGAATTAAAAAAGAGCAATTTATAAAGAGTCAATTTTTTCTTTGTGATAATTTTGCAATGTAAAAATAAGTATAGCAAATTCAAGCTTCTTTCATATTGAGATTTACTAGAGTAACTATAGAAATAGTTTAGGAGGAAGAAACACTTCAAGACATTCTAAAGAACAATTTCAAATGATGTCATATGTCTTCTAAGAAAGCTCTGAGGCAAATGATACAACCTACCCAGGCATAATCAGAGACAGAGAAACCAGAACATTCAAACAAGTGCATAAAGCAGGTAATACAATGAATGGACAGAGCTTCAACTAATGCCATACTTAGGAAATAATTGTTCTCAGAAGCCAAAGATCACTTTTCACAACAACAAATATGAAAAAAATTGAAATACTAACATTCTAAAAATGGTGATCATTATGAGCAATATGACTAATAGAAGCACTTATAGTGACTGGTGAGGATTCTGTGACTACCAAATTGGTGTTAAGTGACAACATAATGGTTCTCTTATTACAATAATAGAAGCATAAGGTTAGGAGACAGATTGGTTGGAATCTCTGCTCTGCCTTGTCTGAATTTACAGAAGTTATTTATTGCATTAGACTTAATTTTCTCATTTGTAAAATGAAAGTTGAATGAGGTGCCTTGGGAGATTCACTATCAGCTCTAAATCTATGATGCATTGCTAATTGTTTAATAATAAGTCAGTCAATACAGGTTTATTAAGCATGTATTGTTTGCCAGGCAGTGTGCTAAGACCCAGGGAAGCAAATACAAAAAAAAAAAAAAAAAGAAAGAAAGAAAAGAAAGACAATCTCTACCTTCATGAAGCTTATAGTCAGAAAAGCACACACAGATATACACACACACACAGTGAAAAACAGGGGGAGGGTTAGGGGAACATAACTAATTTCAGGGACATGAAGGAAAAATAAAAAATTCCAACTAGAATAAGCAAGTGAGGGGCATCATGATATATAAGATGGAGGTCAGTCTTAGATGAACTGGATTCAGGTTTTACAGCAGTACATAATGCTTGCTGTGATCACGGTTATCACTTTATATTATACTGGCCAATGCAAGTCTCTAATATTATAAATCACAAAAGACTTGTTGATTTACATTAGTGAAAAGAATTTCTAGACCTCCATTTCTTGATTAACTATAACAACTAGCAATAAACAACATTTCAAGAAAATTTTTTAAATATTCCATTAAGTGTAAAAACATGTGTGAGACTACTTTTTCTAAAGTTGTTTCCTCTTAGGAGGACCATATCATCAAAAATTATGTGACAAGAATGTCTTCTTAATTTCTCATTTGTCTTGACTTCCCTTACTACTCATATATAATGTGATAACTAATATACACTATACTTTATGCTATATATTAAATATATGTCATACATGATATGAGTTTAAGTATATTTCACATGATTTAATATATATATATATATATATATATATATATAATTTTAAGTAATTATAACAGAAATATTTCAATTTTATAACCTTGCCTATCTCAAGACACTCAATGAATGGTTTTACTCATATACAGTCATGAAATTTACTCCATTAAAAGAGCAAAGTCCAACTTGCATTATGTGAGGACCAAAATGCAAGAGGACAGTTCATTTGACCTACTCTGCAATTGTCATGCTGGAATGTATACTTTGTTAGACCAATTGTGATCCTTTGCCTAATATTACTTTTTTATGAGATCTCTATATCTTTATCAATATTGGTGCATCTCTATATTCCAATAAAGGAATGAGATTTTATAATCTAATTAGTACAGAATACTTATACTATTCCTGTGGTGCTCACAGAATTAGATTGGATAATTTAACCCACATTATTCATGACCCAAATATGTTTGCTTTATTTGTTACTGTCCTCAGTAAACTCTCCTCTATGATATGCTTTTGTGTGCGTGTGTGTGTTTGTGTGTGTGTGCGTGTTTGTGTGTGTGTGAATGTGCCTGACTTTTCCCTCCCATTTTCTTTGGCCCTGATTATGAATCAGAAATGAGTTACAATTGAGTTCCAAGAAAGGTGTGGTCCTTTACTTCTGCTAATTTTAGAAAGTATACAAGACCAGTCTCAGAATGAAGTATGTGCAAACACCATATTATTTACAGCAAACTAAATATAATGCCTTGATTTGGCACAGTCTGCCCAATATTTCTCTTGAAAACTGTTACATATGTTTGTTTTGGGTTTCTGCCAAAATAGCAATATTGTTAAGTATCTTTCATGCCTTTCTCATATAGACTCAAGAAATGAATCACAACATATTTCAGCTTAACTTTTATACAACTCTCCAGTGGACACTCATCATCTGGGGCTCTGAATATTAGAAGAGAAAAATAAACAACCTTCAAATTATACTTCTCTCTGTGAAATAATAATTAAAAAGAAATATATTGTGATTGTAATGACATTAAGCATGAATCTTCTGTGAGATGTCCCTGAAATGTTTAAGGCTTCATTTAAATAAAAAAATGTAACACAACTACATTATGTTAAATTACATTATATTATATAATTATGTAATATAATATATATTATATATATTACATTATATTAAGAGGCTAATTTTTTAGGTTGTCAGGTATTCAAACCTTCCCCCCCCTCTTCTTTATCTCCCTTTTTTCAAAACTTGCTCACATTTATCCTTCTTAGTAGTTAGACTAAGATGTCCATTTTCATCTTATTACTATATTTTGGGAAAAAGTTATGAAATTTAATGCATATTATCATTCTTTACAAATATGTTCAATAAAATATTTCTGGAGAAGAAGAAATTTGAATGTAATGATTAAAATGAATTTTGGAAATGATTTGTGAATTTTCCCTTTACTTTCTCCATGTTCATTTATCACAGGATCTCTAGAGCAGAAGAGTGTTCTAGACAGGGCACAGAGTCACTTTTGTGACTATAATTCACCCTGTGTCTAAGAAATTTCAAAATAAATCATTACTTTATTAAATTCACTCAGAGGAACAGACAATTCAGTTAATCACAGAAACATTAAGTAAAATAAGTTAATATTCACTTCTGTTACTCCCTAAGAAAAATTAAGACCATCACTTCTTTATTTATTTTTAGGTTTTTTGCAAGGCAAATGGGGTTAAGTAGCTTGCCCAAGGCCACACAGCTAGGTAATTATTAAATGTCTGAGACTGGATTTGAACCCAGATACTCCTGACTCCAAGGCCAGTGCTTTATCCATTGCACTACCTAGTCACCCCAAAACCATCACTTCTTAAGGGATTACTTTACAATGAGGTTTAATAATACTGACCACTCTACAAATTCATATTCCCTTCCTATGTTTAATGCAAACATAGTAAGTGAAGCTTTCTTAGAAATGATGTATTATTTGAAGTGGAACTAATTTTTAGAAATAGAAGATAACAGATTAATCAATTAATTCATTTAAATGATACTTTATCATGCATTGGAATGATTGTAGTTTCTAAAAGTCTATTTCAAGAGAGTGCAAACTGACAGATGGTAGTCAAGATGAATAAACTTTGAGTTAGGCTCTGGTGACTTTCTCTTCTGATAATCTAAGGTCAAACCTAGTTATGTCCAGAGAGGGTCAATACTCAAAAGCCCAAAACCTGACTGAATTTTTTTTTATTCTAGTAACTCATAAAGTGTATTTTTCAACAAGGATTAGAGCAATGTTTCCTCTCTTTCTATCTTATACTTTTTGAATTTTATTATATTTCTAGTCCATGATTTCTCCTTTACTTGCCCTGGTCATTGAGAACAAGAAACACAAGACCCATTATAAACAAGAATTCTTGCAAAGGCAAAAATTTCATATTGGCCATCCATAAACAAGTACAAGAAAAAGAAGAAAAAATGCTTCAAACTGTACACTGAATCTATTGGTTATCTTTCTAGAAGTTACCAGGAGTTCTTTGGAATTGTGGTGGGTCATTGTGTTGATCAGAGTAACTAAATCTTTTAAATTTGATTAACTTCACCATATTTCTATTGTTATGTAAACCATTGTCTAGGTTCTGTTTACTTCATTTTACATTACCTCATATATGTCTTCCCATTTCTCCATTTCTTATACTACAACAGTATCACATCACATCCATAAACCCTAGTTTTTCAGTCATTCCCCAAATGATGGACATTCCCTCAGTTTTCAAAGATTTTTTTACCATAAAAAAGCTGCTTTAAATATTATTTTAAATCGTTTTAGGGTATAGACCTAGTTTCAATATTTCTGTGTTAAACATTAAATATCTCCTGACTCCAGAGTTAGTTCTCTATCCCCTGCACCACCTAACCACCCCTAAACAGTAAATATCTAATTAACTTTGGGATCATAATTCCAAAACTCTTTCCAAAGCTTGGACTAGTTCAAAATTCCACCAACTTTATCTTTTGGACCTATGTTTCTACATCCCTCCAGCATTTAGCAATTCCTTTTTCTTTCCTTTAAGCCAACATATGTATGAAGAGATATGTTAGAATTTTAAAATTTGAATTTCTCTAATTACTAGTGATTTAATGTATTTTTTCCTCATGATTATTGCCAGCTTGAATTTCTTCCTCTAAAAACTGTCTATTATACTCCTTGAACATTTATCAATTTGAGAAAAACTGCAATTCTTCTAAATTAGATTCAGTTACAAATGTATTTGAGAGATGAGACCTTTATCAGAGAAATATGTTTCAAATATTTTTCTAATTTCTTGCTTTTCTAATGATTTAAACTGCATTGTTTTTACTTATGCAAAAATTTCATTTCTATGTAATCAAAATTATTTCTTTCACATCCCACATTTACACATTTTGAACTTATCTTGAATATGATGACCTTTAAGTTTATGCCTTCTTTCCGCTAGACTGCTTCAAAGTCATACCAGTAGTCTTTATCAAATAGTGAATTCTTGCTCCAATTGCTTGTATCTTTGGGTTTATAAAACATAAGCCAAGTCTATATAATTCTCTTTCTATATTGTTTGCCTAATCTATTCCATTGGTCAACAACAGTTTCTTATTCAGTAGCAATTTTTTGATGATGATAGGTTTGTGGTTTTCTATATTCACTTCCTTACATTTTTTTCATAGATTCCCTTGATATTTCTTTAAATCTTTTTTCCCCCTCAAGATTATTTAAGGCACTGGGGTTAAGTGACTTGCCCAAGATCACACAGCTAGGCAATTATTAAGTGTATGAGGCCATATTTGAACTCAGGTACTCCTGACTCCAGGGCTGGTGCTCTGCACCACCTAGTTGCCCCTATATCCTGCAATCTTACTGAAGCTATTACTTGTTTAATTATCTATTTTTGCTGTATATATTTTCTTGGATCCTCAAGTAAATAATCATATCATCTACAATTAATGACAGTCTTATTTTCTTATTGATAGATTATTCCCTCTAATAGTTCTTGACTTATTTCTGCATTTACCGTGTTAATGATGAAAATAGATTTCCTGGCTTATCTCAGATCTTTTTTTGTGTGTGTGAAAGCATCTAAATGTATCCCCATTAGAGACATTAATTTGTTTTGGTTATAGATAGATTTTAAAAATTATTTTAAGAAGTCCTACAGTTATGTTTCTGTCTATAGTCACTTCTTTGGTTGACAGATAGATAGATGGATGGATAGACAGAAGATAGGGTCGCTATTTTCTTTTGACTGCAACTACTCCTCACTGCCATGGAACTGTGACCCAGAACTTGATAAGAATTAATAGAGACATGAGATGGCAGTCATTCCCAAGTCCAATGCTAGGGAAGGGTTCTCAGTGGATCTCTTTCTGACCAGATTTTCAGAATCCTTACTGTTCCTAGTCACTTGGTTATTGCTGATACTGCCACAGCCCAACTACTGCCTACTGCTGCTGCTGCCCTACTACTGCTCCTGACCAGCCCCTATCCTAAAGTCTTCACATCTCTTTATCTTCCTAAGTTTCCCTGAGTTAGAAAAATGACTCACCATGACTTTTTCTTGTATTTCAGAACTTTGTTTGAATTTCTTTCTGATAATTTGCTTCATAGGAAGTAAGGAAGTAATCTTTGTCATTTTGACTATGACCCCATAAGAACATTGTTTCTCAATCTATTCTACAGGAAAATCTAAAGTACTCAAAGGTATCCCCCCCCCATAAATCTTATGTTCTTTGTTACTAGGCATTAAAAATTATGATTTCAGAGAATTATGCTAAAAGGTTCCAAGGAATTTTTTAAGACTGAAGGAATCATTGAGGAAATTTTGAAAATCATTGGTTTACTGGAATCATTGTATATAGATGGAATCATATTTTTATGTAGTGAGCCATCCCTTGTGTAGGCATTTCATGTCTATCATCTTAATAATATCACTTAATAAGTCCAATACTCTACACCATCATTCTCTTTGTCATTCTCACATTCTAACTTTATATAATCTATATAATTTATATAGAGTTTATATAATATATTTATTACATAATTATAAAGTATATAATATATAATATATAATACATAATGTAAAATGTATAATATGCAATATGTAATATATAATATATAACATATAATACATAATATGTAATGTGTAATATGTAATATGTAGTATAATATAATAATTGTATAATTATAAGTTTTTATAGTATCACATAGTCTACTAGGTGCCAAGGTTTGCTACCAGGGTGCATTCAGAAAGTTTTATTGCATTTAGGTAAACAGAAGACCCTGTTTGTGATGAGGAGATCATTAGATGCACAAGTCTTCAGTAGAAGGTGACCATTGCTGTTGCTGTTTCCAACTCCATTCCTCCCAAAGACTAGCTACCATGCCTGGTAATCTGAGCCTACTCTAGCATTAAGGTCACCCAGAATTATAAGATTATCCTCTTTGGGTGCATTGATGATAAGAGTCCCCAGGTCTTCATAAATTTTTTTAACTTCATCAGTATTCAACTTGGTGGGAGCATAGGTACTGCTGATGGTGGCATGGCATTTTCTTTCAAGAAACAATCTCATTGTCAAGAGCTTTTTAGCAGGAAATTTCTAGCTGTGTTATCAAAGGCCTTCACTGAAGGTGAACATGGCCTCAAGGTCAGCTCTCTCACTCATGGCCAGTTCTTTAATTTGAAAAGACTATGATCCAAGACCAAAGAGGAGAGAGTGTTGGTACATGATCTTCTGTTTGTAACACTCAATGCAGCCTCTGAAACTGAGATGCAACAAAGTAAGGATCGATTTTCTGCTGCTTATGCTAATTTTGGTCTGATAATTAACACCAAGAAAACACAGGTGCCCCATCAGCCAGCACCTCACTATTGATTATAGCAAATGGAGAAGTTAGGAATACTGTGTCCAAGTTCACATATCTTGGCAGTATCTCTTTCAAGGAGGTCTGTATTGACAATGGGGTTGACACTCTTGTTGCCAGAGCTAGCTCAATATTTGGGAGACTCCAAAGGAAAGTGTGGGAGACAAGAGGTATTAAACTGACTACCAAACTAAAGATCTACAAAGCCATCGTGCTGACCTCATTGTTACATGCCTGTGAAACCTGGACAGTATACCAGTGCCATGTCAAGAAATTAAGTCAATTCCACTTGAATTGTCTTAGGAAGATTCTGAAGATCACCTGGCAGGAGGAGATACCAAACACTGAGGTCCCTTCTTAAGCTAAACTTCCTAGCATCCCAAAATTCCAACAGAGAGTGCAATTACAATGGCTGGGCACATTGTTAGAATGCCAGACATACACATGCCAAAAAACCTATTTTATGGAGAACTCACACAGAGCACACGCTCACAAGGGGGTCAAATAAAACAATACCTTTGCTTCTCTGATGGTCTCATTGAAGAACTTTAGAACTGATTATGCAGCATGGTGTGCCCTCATCAGTGAGGAAGGCAGAAATGAAGCAGAACAAAGAAAATGTGACATCTCTAAGTTTAGAGTACCCACCATAGGTATTCACATGTACTATTTCTGCCCAACCTAGAGCATTCTGAGCTCATATTGATCTGATCAGTCACAGTAGGATACACTGTAATTTGTATCAAACAAAGTGATGTAATTTGGTTTCCTTTCATAATGAAGGACAAGAACCAAACAATATCATTCAATAGAATATTTCTATTATCTGTGTTGGCTGATTTTTATCATTTTTATGCTAGATAATAAATTACAAGGACCATATCTTATGCAAAATTTAGTCTCATACATCATGTAGCAGTTGAGTTCTATAGACTCTTTTTGTTGAATAAGAATAGGAAAAATTAGAAAGAGAAACTTATCAGTTAAATAAACTTTTAATAAATATTGCTCATATTTGTATTAATAAATTATGTTCATATTTGTATTCCAAATAATTTGCAGATGAATTTTGAATTGAATTGAAGTGTGTATAAATAATCTCATTGAACACAATAAAGAAGGTCCTTAAAAGATGTTTGAATTAAATGTGGGTAAAGAATTGTGTAAAAAATTTCTCATTTAATTAAATCGGTATTGAATCCTTTTTTGTATGTTTTTGTTTGTGGATATTTAAAGATAATGCAAAGTAGTATTATAAAGCATTGCATTATGTCACTGTTTCAAAGGGGTCAGATAATCTTGGAATCATTTTCAACTACTTAAAGATCTGATTAGGGTTTTTTAATCAATAATATGTAAGCTAAACAAAGTATCAATAGCTAAACATTGATAATTTATATTTATGTTGTCTAAGAAGTAATTTCAGCATTTCAAATATTCAACCCATAAATTGAAAATAATTCATTTCTTACTGGTACTGATATTTTTCTTAATAATACAAATTATCACCTACATATGGTTAACCATGCTCTGAAAATCTAATCATATAACTCCTGTCCAAAAATATATATATATACTAGACACCTCCATTGTTTTCTTTAGCTATCATGAGAATACTGACAGAATACATAAGTTCTCTATTGAATATCACTCAATCTGGTTATGAGACCAGTTCATTTTGGGGGAATAAGGTGTCACTTTCATTGATACTAATTTTATGACTCTTTCATGTTCATATACGTACAAATGGACTGATTAATTACTATAAGTCATCTTATCATCTTTGTTATTGGCTCCTTACATTGAGAAAGAAATCAAAGACATGGAAACTTCATTCAGAACCTCATACAGAAACCTCACAAAAAATATCATGAATATTCTCCATTTGAAAAGGGGGGGGGATATTTAGTACAAATTTAGTATAAACCAAATCTCATATTATTTTACATATTTTATGCAGATGAAGTACTACTGTTGAAAAGACAGGTCTTTTCTTTCAAGGGAATTTTTTAATTACTTGCCATTCATTACATTCCCCACTCCTGCTTACCAGACCTGAAAACTCTCCATATTGTACCTGAATATTTTAATTTTGGAATTTTATTCAATGTGTAATTTATTAATTCTATTTCTACTTTGTCTTCTCCTTCTAAGACATTTCAGATCTTTTTTGTTTGGTAATGTTTTTCAAGTAGTTCAATGATTATTGAAATTTCTCTCCTCAATATTTTCTTTAGAATTTGCTAGGAAATATATTTTTTGAAATATTTTAAATTTTCTTCTATTTATTTTAACTTGTTTTAATATTTCTTGGTGTATGATGAATGATTATCATCTATTTGGTTCATTCTAATTTTCAAATAAGTTAGTCAGCCAAGGTTTGTGTCTCTTGTACCAAACTGTTCATTCCCTTTCCACTTCCCCCTTTCATAGCTTTCAGTAGCAAGGAAGTAAACTTCCTGAGTAAGAAAATTGAAAACCCTGGAGAAAATTGGAGGAATAAACATGTGACAAGATAGGAAAGCCTCTTGAGCTGACTAAGGGTATAGAATGCCATTCATAGAGAAAAAGAAGCAGAACAATTTGATAGAATTATAGAGTATTTTGTGAATAATAGGGTAAATACAAGGAAAATTAAGATATCTTTTGAGGTATCAATGTATTATGGGGATACCATAGGAAAACAAATAAACTTAAGGTGATAAGTCCAGAAAAGACATATAACCAAAGTGCTTTGTAAGAACCAAGGAATATGCAAAGGACTTCCTATTTAATTTTGTTTTCATTCCTAAAATTGAATAAGACAGTACAAATATTATAATTCTTGATCTTTTTATCTGTGGAATTCAAATTTAGAGAAATGAAAAGACTTGTCAGTGAACAGCAGAGCTGAATCTTGATGACAATTTTTTCTGGTTATAAATTCAATGCAGTCTCCACTAGATCACATGCCTTCTTTCCTCATGCCTAAAAAGAAATATTGATTGAAACAACAAAATAAGACTTGAGTGTGCCTTGGAAGTAAAATTTTTTATGATTTCAGACTCATTTTATTGAAAATTTATCCTCATGGTATCTAGGTAGTGTAATGTATAGAGTAACAGAATTGGTGAAAGGAATATCTGAGTTCAAATCCTGCCTTATATGCTTACTAGCTGTGTGACCCCAAGAAAATCATTTTGCCTAAATTTCCTCATCTGTAAGATGAGGTGAAGAAATATCAAACTACTCCAGTATCTTTGAAAAGAAAATAGCCAAATCTTTCATCAGTAAAAAACATCAATAACAATATTATCCTTAGAAAACAAATATGAGTATGATGGAAATTTACTTTATAATTGGCAGATATTTTATTTTTCAAGTTTTTAATACTGAAATAACTGAATTTATGAGTCAGTGCAATATGTATTTTCATCATGCAAAGTAATAGTGTAAACAAGACTATGGGAGCATGTTTCAAATATTTAGAATAACTAACCATTCTCAGGCATCCTGAAAGCATTTTAGAAAAAACAATTTACATGCAACCACTTGATTTGACATTTTCTAAGACAATTGCAAATTATTCTTTTTTAGTCATTAAAAAAATCCCTAAGGAGCTCTGCAAGTCAAATTTAGGATAGTTCAATTTGGCTATTATATGCATTGAAAAATTGATATTTCATTGTTTTGAAATTTTCAATATTTAGACTCTTCAGCAAGTTGGATTTCAGCTTTCTCAATGCAGCTAGTGATATGAGAGATATCAACATAATTAAATTCTACTCCTCCTTCTTATTTGGCTACAGTTTATTTTTTTTATTCTAACATAGCAAAAGGAGCATATTCAGATAACCATTTAATGTGGATTATCTTAAACTAATCCTAGGTAAAAATAAATGGAGTCTATTTAGAGGTAGATCAGTGGCTCAATAGATACTGGCTTGTAATCAAGAAGGCCTAAGTTGAAAAGCAACCTCAGACATTTACTAGCAGAGCCTGGGTACTGCATCAATTCCCTGAGTTTTGAAATAGTGATAATAGTACCATATACCTCACAAGCTTGTTTTGAGTATCAAATGAGATGTTTGAAAAAATTGCTTAGCTTTGTGCTTGAAGTTTAGTACATCTTTAGTAGATACTTTAACTCTTTTATTTTCCATAAATATCCAATTATTGCTATGTCAAAAGGACATTTCGCTACTGTATATGCAGATTTCAGGTTCATAAATGGGTCAAAAATCTTTCAAACCAATGTCAAATACAAGAAGAAATTTGAAGTTTTAATTCATACTTTTCCCATAAGACAAAAAAAACTAAAGAATTTTGCCTTCATGTAATTTGAGTTATATGGATAGTATTGCTAATACAGGTTTCTTCATTGTATTAATTTTTTGAAAGGAGCATACAGATGGCAGAGAGACGACATTCATTGTCTCCTGATCAGGTCTCCTAATGTGCCTTGATATATGACATGAAACAAACATCTTAACAGAAATTTGATTGACACACCCAGAAAAAGAAGCTAGGAGAAGAATATCTATCTCAAGATTTGTCTTCTGGGATCATTGGTGAGCCAGGGTAGAGAGCAGAGAGCCTGCTATGATGGGGTGAGAGCAAGACTAACCTAAAATCAGTCACAGAGGCATTGCCTGTGGGAGCTGCAGTCCAAGAGCCAACTAGGTTGTAGATGCTTTGACTGTGGGACTGATGGTCTCAGGCACTCCTGCAGGGCTAGAGGGTGATTTGCAGTGTGGAGCGATGTGGAGTGTGGCTGGATATTGATCTGCTTTGCTCCTCTGCTTTGGAGGACCTCAGACTACAATACATTCATTTCAGTTGCACCCTCTTCCCAGAACACAGTAACAGCCCACCACCCTGCCCTAGGCTCAGACCTGGGCAACACAGCTCCCTCAGCTGAATAGGGAGAGTAATTACATTTTCCCAGGGTGTAGACTACATTGTTCCAGGATAAAAGTATGAAACAGCACCGCCCCCCAGGGCTAGGGAAAGATCCTCAAATCAAGGTCACAGAAACTGCAGAGAAATCAATCAGCAGTCACTGCTGCCTGGCCCACATGGAGTTAATAATCCCAGTGAGCAAAGCCTCTAGGGAGAACAATATCAAATCTCTGTGAACTAGCCCCTCATCCAACACAATATCTTAAGAAAATGAAGAAAGGCCAGTAGAAAGGTGGTTCCATAGAAAACTACACAGAAGCAAATATCCTAACTCAGAGAGATCTAGAACCTCTGTGGAGGATATGATTTGGTCTCCAATCCAGAAAGGCTTCCTTGAAAATATCAGGTTGGAATTTAAAAATTAATAGGAAAATTTAGGAGAGAAAATTTACATCTTGCATGAAAAAAAGCAAATCCTAGGAAAATACAAATGAACAAAAGCAAAAAGAAAATTCTCTCAAAACCTCAATTAGTTAAGTGGAAAACACGTTCATAATTAAAATTGAACAATTGGAAAAGGAGTTGCAAAAGGTAGATGAATATAATATTCTAAAAAAATGGAGTCTGTGGAAACTAATGACTTCATGAAACAATGAAAATCTATTAAACAAAACCCCAAAAGCAAAAGGAATAGAAGGAAATGTAAAATAACTCATGGGCAAAACCACTAAAGTCAAGAATATAACTAGGAGAGACAACTTAAAAATCATTGGACTCACTGAAAATATTAAAGCAAAAGCCTTGACTTAATATTACAGGATTTATTGGTGGAAAATTGTCCTGATATCATGGAACTAGAGGGCAAAGTAGTTATTGAGGGAATACATCGATCCCCTCTAGAAAGGGATCCCAAAATGAAAACATCAAGGAATATTGTGACCAAATCCTAGACCTGTAAGGTACAAGAGAAAATCCAGCAAGCATCCAGAAAGATAGAATTGAGATATGAAGGAACTACAGTAAGGACTACACAAGACATGGTTATATCAGGTTAAGGGATCAAAAGGCCTGGAATCCAATTTTCTGAAAAGCAGGTAAGCTTGGAATGCAGTCAAGAATTCACTATCTGTCAATGCTGGGCCTTCTCTTCCAGGGGAAAAGATGGACATTTAACTTGTCCTGATGAAAACAACAGAGCTTGATAGAAAATTTGGACTTCAAACAGGAGACTCAAGAGACACATGAAAAGGTAAAAAAAATGGGAAAAGAAAAAAGCATATCCAATAATATGAAACTGGCTATATCCCTACCGGGGAGAAAGACTCTAATAAGTCTTGAGAATTGTAACTCAATTAGAGAGAATATACTTAGCCAGAAGTGATGGTCACTTATAACTTTTCTGTGAAGCAGACAGAATAATTAAAAATAATACCTCCTTAAAAAAGGAGGACAGTAAAGAATCAGGAGGATGGAGGAGATTGAATGGGGTAAATTACATTACATTAAGACCTATTTCAATAGTTCCTACAATACAAAGGACCTATTTCAATAGAAGGGAAAAAGGAAAGCGGTAACAACTGCCTGAATCTTACTCTCATCAGCTTTGGCTTAAAGTTAATATATATATATATTCAGTTAAGTTAAGAAACTTACCTTTCAAGTATTAAAAGGGAAGGGGGGAAAAGGGGAGGAGGGGAAAGGGAACCAACAGAAGGAAGGGAAGGAAGAAGGAGTTAAGTGAAATGGGGAGAAAAGGGGAGGGAGTTTGGATATAGGAGGGCAAATATAATGAAGGTGGTATTCAGAAACAAAATAATGGGGAATAGAGATAAAATTTCATAAAAAGAGAAAATTACAAACAGAGGTAAGATAACATGGAGGGCAAAAAGAGTTAGTAATTATAACTTTGAATGTGAATGGGATAAACTCTACTTTAAAATATAAGTCAATAGCAGAGTGGATTAAAAACCAGAATCCTACAATATGCTCCTTACAAGAAACTCATTTGAAACATATAGATACATATAGAACAAAAGTACAAGATTGGAGAAAAAAAATCATATTTTGCTTAAGTTTAAGTAAAAAAATCAGGTGTAGTAATACTTATCTTAGACAAAGCATCTGCAAAATTAGAACTCATTAGAAGAGATAAGGAAGGAAGCTATATTCTCCTAAAAGGTAACATACACAATAAAGTAATTACAACATTAAATATGTATATATGCACCAAGTGGGATAGCATCCAAATTCTTAGAGGAGATCTTGAAGGAGTTACAGGAGGACATAGACAGAAAAACTCTACTGGTGGGAGACCTCAGCCTCCTGATCTCAGATTTACAGAAATCTAACCATAAAATAAAAAAGAAGGAAATAAAGGATGAAAATAGATTCTTAGAAAACCTAGACATAATAGACCTGTGGAGGAAATTGAATGGGGATAGAAAGAAATATACATACTAAATCAAAAAACAGATTCTAGGGCATAAAATCCTTATAATAAAATGCAGAAAGGCAGAAATAGTGAATACTACCTTCTTAGATGGAAATGCAATAAAAATCACATGCAACATTGAGCCCTGGAAAGACAGACATGAAACTATTTGGAAACTAAATAAACTTATTTTAAAGAATGAGTGGATCAAACAACAAATTATAGAAAAAATTAATGATTTTATCCAAGATAATGACAATAATAGAACAACATACCAAAACTTATGGGATATAGCCAAGGCAGTTGTCAGGGGATATATTATATCTGTAAATGCTTCCATGAATAAATTAGTGAAAGAGGAAATAAATGAACTAAAAAGCAACTAAAAATTAGGGAAAGAACAAATTAAAAACCCCAAATTAAATACAAAATTAGAAATTCTAAAAATTGAAGAAGAGCAAGAAAACTATTAAACTAAAAAATAACAGCCAAGAGTTGGTTTTATGAAATAATCAATAAAATTTATAAATCTCTGGTTGATTTGAATAAAAAAGAAAGAAGAAACCAAATTGCTAATAACATAAATGAAAAAGGTGAACTCATGACCAATGTGGAGGAAATTAAAGTAATAATTCAGGATTATTTAGCCCAACTCTATGGCAATAAATTTGATAATCTAAGTAAAATGGTTCAATGTTTGCAAAAAAAAAAAAGCTGTTCAGGTTAAATAAAGAGGAAATTAAATACCTAAATAACCTTATATCAGACACAGAATTTCAACAAGCCATTATTGAACACCCTCAAGAAAAAATCTACAGGACCAGATTGATTAACTAGTAAATTCCACCAAACATTTAAGGAACAATTGCATCCAATTATATATAAGCTCTTTGGAAAAATAGGTGAAGATGGAACTCTGCCTAAGTCTTTCTATGACACCAATATGATTCTGATACCTTAACCAGGAAAAGTTAAACGAGAAAGAAAATTACACACCTATCTCCTTGACGGATACAGAAGCAAAAATCTTAAATAAAATGTTAGCAAAACAATTACAAATTATAAGTAGGATAATACAATATGACCAAGTAGGATTCATCCCAGGAATGCTAAGTTGGTTTAATATTAGGAAAATTGAAGCATAATTAATTATATCAATAACAAACCTATCAGAAATCATAAGATATTAACTACATACTAAAAAAGCTTTTGAAAAAATATAGCACCTGTTCTTAATAAAAACACTAGAGAGAGTAGGAATAAATGGATTGTTCCTTAAATAATAAGCAGTATCTATCTGAAACTATCAACAAGCAATGGTGATAGACTAGAGGCATTCTAAGTAAGACTGGGGTGAAAAAAGGATGCAAATTACAACCAGTACTATTTAATATTGTATTAGAAAAGTTAGCTTCAGCTATAAGAGAAGAAAATGATATTGAAGGAATTAGAATTGTAACAGAAGAGACAAAACTCTTACTTTTTTACAGATTACATGTGGTATACCTAGAGAATCCCAAAAATATCATCTAAAAAACTACTAGAAAAAAATAGCAACTTTAGCAAAGTTTCAGGAGATAAAGTAAGACCTCATAAATCCTCAACATTTTGGTACATGACTAGCAAGATACAGCAGAAAGAGCCAGAAAGAGAAATTGCATTCCACTATAGACATTATAAAATACCTGGGAGTCTACTTTCAAAGGCAGACTTAGAAACTTTTTGAAAACAATTACAAAACATTTCTCACACAAATAAAATCAGATTTAAATAATTGGGCAAATATCAACTGCTCATGAATAGGTTGAGCTAATATAATAAAAATGACAATTGCACAAAAACTAAACTACCTGTTTAGTGTCCTGCCAATCAAAATTCCAAAAATTTACTTTAATGATTTAGAAAAAGTTGTAAGTAAATTTAGATGGAGAAATAAAACATCAAGAATTTCCAGGGATTCAATGGGAAAAAATTGCAAAAGAAAGTGGCTTAGCCATAACATATCTAAAATTATATTATAAAGCATCAATCACCCAAATTTTCTGCTATTGGCTAAGAAATAGAGTGGTGGATCAGTGGAATAGACTAGGTGCAGTAGCAGGAAATGATTATAGTAATCGGCTGTTTGATAACCCAAAGAGTCCAACTATTGGGATAAAAACTCTTTCTTTGATAAATACTGTTGGGAAAATTGGAAGTTATTATGGCACAAATTTGAATTAGACCAATACCTCACACTCTATACCAAGATAAGATACAAATGGATACAGGATTTAGACATAATAAAGTATATTATAAGCAAACTGGGATATCAAGGAATTACTTACCTTTCAGTTCTATGGAAAGGGAAGCAGTTTATGACCAAGGAAGAGATGGAGAATATCATTTAAAATTAACTAGATAATTTTAATTACATTAAATTAAAAAACTTTAGCACAGATGAAACCACTTTAACCAAGGTCAAAAGAAATGTAGTAAATTGGATAACAATTTTCACAACTAGCATTTCTAACAAAGGACTCATTTGTAAAATATATAGAAAACTGAGTCAAAATTTCAAAGCAAAACACAAAAAAAGAAAGTCATGCGCCTGTTCAGAAATGGTCAAAGGATATACTAAGGCAATTTATAGATGAGGAAAGCAAAGTCACTCATAGTTATATGAAAAATTGCTCTAAATCACTACTTATTAGAGAAATATAAATTAAAGCATCTCTGAGATGCCACTTCATAACTCTCAGACTGGCCAATATGACCAGATAAGACAATCATCAGTGTTGGAAGGGATGGGGGAAATCTGGGCACTAATACATTGCTGGTGGAGCTTTGAACTCATCTAATCATTCTGGAGAGTAATTTGGGATTACACCCAAAGGGCAATAAAAAAAATGTGTATACCCTTTGATCTAGAAATATCAATACCAATACTCTGAAGAGATGATAAAAAGGGTAAAAACATCACTTGTACAAAAATATTCATAGCGGCCTTTTTGTGGTGACAAAGTATTTGAAATTGAGTAAATGTCCATCATTTGGGGAATGGATGGACAAATTGTGGTATATGTATGTTATGGAATACTATTGTTCTATTAGAAATCTTGAGGGATGGAAATTCAGGGAAGCCTGTAAGGATTTTTCATGAACTGATGCTGAGCAAGATGAGCAGAACCAGAAAAACATTGTACACCCTAATAGCAACAGGAGGTGATGATGGACCTTAATGTACTTGCTCATTCTATCAGTGCAATAATCAGGCACGATTTGGGGGAATCTGTGATGAAGAATACTAACTATATCCAGGGAAAGAATTGTGGAGTTTGAATAAAGACCAAAGATTATATTACTAATAATTTTTTAAAAAGACCCATTAACTTATGTAATTTTTCTATCTCTTACACTCTAATTTTTTCCTTAAGTTTAAGATTTCTCTCTCATCACATTCAACTTCAATCAGTCCTTACTATGGAAACAATATAAAGACTAACAGACTGCTTTCTCTGGGATATGGGGTCAGGAAAAAAGATTTGGGGTAAATTGTAAAATTCAAAATAATAAATAAATTTAAAAAACAAAAAATTAAGTAGCATGCAGCATAGTAGAATTATAAAAAAGGCATCCTTTACTTTTCAAGGCATCTGAGAAATCATGTGGTTTCAGATGCATCTATTGATTAAAGCCATGACTGTGATTTGAAGAGGTTTGAGTTCCCCTGCTCTTCTTTCTCCTTTCTCACCTTATCTACTAATTTTTTTTTCTTTTTCTGTCAGCTTTTGCTATTTTTTCCAATATTCTATTCTTCCTTTGAATCTATTCCATTGTCACTCTTAATTTAATTTAATTTAAATTTTCCAATTATATGCAATGGTAGTTTTTCAGCATTCACCCATTTACTAATTTGAGTCCCACAATTTTCTACTATTCTCCTCCCTCCCTATGACAGCAAAAATCTGGTAAAATTTGTACATTGCATATTCTTGTTTAACTTACTTACATGCTAGTCATGTTGTGTAAGAGGAATTAAACCTAAGGGGAAAGGAAGGAAAACAATAAAGATTCTTTTTTGAAAAAGTGAACATGTTATGAATTCAGATTCTATAGCTTTATTCTATGGATGTGAATGGCATTATCCACTTCAGGTCTCTCAAGGTTGTCTTTGATCTCTGAAATGCTGAGAGGAACTACATTGATCATAGATTTTATCTCACAAGTTATAACTATTGTGGACAATGTTTTCTTGGTTCTGCTAACATCACCAGGATATGTTTACATAAATTTTTCCATACTTCCCTAAAGTCTGACTGCTCACAAATTTTTGTAGACCAATAAAATACCATAACATGTATATACCATAACTTATTTGACCATTCCCCAATTTATGGGCATCCCTTCAATTTCCAATTCTTTGCCAATAGGAATAAAAAGCTAAAATATTTTTTAACATGTAAGACCTTTCATGTTTATATGATCCCTTAGGATTATAGACCTAGTATTGTTATTGCTGGATCAAAGAATATGTTGATTGTTTTGCTTTTTTAGGCATAGTTCCTGAATGATCTCCAGAATGATTTGGATCAGTTCACAACTCCATCAACAATTTATTAATGTCCCAATTTTCCCTATTTCTGAGGAGCTTTGCAAAATTTTCTCTACTATCAATGTGCCTTCAACCCCCACATTATTAATAATGGTCACTGCAGGGATTTTCCATGTCTTCTTATTTACTTCTATTCCAGTGTGTAGATCTTTAATACTTGAAGTTAATTCTTTTAAGTCAGTGGTGCAGTGAAGTAATGCAAAGCCACCTTCCAGAACTATGCCTTCCTCATTTAGCAGCACCTATAGCATCTAGTGCATTCTTTTCATTTACTTTTTTAATTAATTAATTTCTTTTCATCCATGAGTACATGTATATTAAGTTTCAAAATTTCCTACTACCCCTCCCCTCAGTGGCAAACAGGTTAGCACTGTACATACATATTTTTGATAAATACATCTACAGATTAGGTATTTTTGGTGGAAGGAATTTAAGGGAAAGAGATACATAAGAGATAATTTTTATAAAGTATTCATCAGATTCTGAAGGATTTTTTTGTTTTGTTTTGTTTTTCTTCCTCTGGATTAGGATAACACTGTCCATAGCTAGTCTAAAGTGGTTGTCTTAGCTCTGAACTTCTGAGAGGAGATGCTTCCATCAAGGTTGATCATCTTACAATGTTGTCATTAATGTGTACATTGTTCTCTTGCTTCTACTCCCTTCACCAGTCATCAGATCCCATATGTCATTCCATATTTCTCTAGAACCCAACTATTTATGGTTTCTTATAGAACAATAATATTCCATAGTATTCATGTACCATAACTTGTTTAGCCATTCCCCAATTGACAGGCATCCCATCAATTTTCAATTCTTTGTCACTACAAAAAAGAACTGCCATGAATATTTTGGAACATATAGGACTTTTGCATGTTTTTATAATTTCTTCTGGATATAGATCTAGAATTGGAAGTGCTGGGTTGAAAGTAAGTTGCTCTTTGGGCATAGCCCTTTGACCATTTATCAATTGTGGAATGACTTTTAGCCTTATAAATTTGATGCAATTCTCTATACATTTTAGAAATTTCAATTACTTCTACATCACTCATTCTACCAACCTTTATTACTGCTACTCTATCAGAAAGTTTGATCAAATGTTCATATAACTTTTCATTTTCATAGTCACTAGCAGTAATATCTAATTGTTCAATGATTTCTTAAACACATTTTTCCACTTCAGATTTTTAACCCTTTCCTTTCAACAGCATTGCATCATCTTTTTTCACAATAACCTCTCTAACAATCCCTCCAAACAGTGTATAATAGCCATATCCTAAAGCTAGTTTTTCTAATTGTCAACAAAACATGGAACTTTTACTGCAACTACCTGTATCCAACACTTAGCCTATTCAAAACCAATGTACTTAGTGCCTCTTCATCAAGATCCTCAACAATTATGACTAAATGGACATTTGCAATTTCAAGTGCAAGTACAATAGATTGGTCCCTAGAGATCTTCTATTTCTTTTAAGAGAACATATTCATTCTGAAAATCACATTTCTGATCCTTAGCTGTATTAATAAAACAAGGAGAAATATATCATTTCTATCACTTAATGACTTCAAAAATTTCATCATTCAATGTTTTTCTATCCTTTAATGTAAGGACACTTTCATCCAACCTTTTTTATTGCATCAGATATTATGTTGCCAATTTTTCAGTCTCTATCTGAAGAAATTCTACCAACCTGAGTAATTTCTTCAGGAGTTATGACAAGTTTAGACTGCTTCTAAAACTTAGCAATGACAGCATCATCAGTCAACATTATACCTCACCTGATCTCCCATTGGATTTGCTCCTTTGCTTATTTTTTCAAACCTTCCTTAACAGTGGGTCATGCAAGATCCATATCAGTGGTAGTGTCATTCCCAGCCTATTCATTTGTGTTATTGGACAAATCCTAAACTAGCCTGGTATACATGTTTTTATATTTGTCCCTTAAGTCAATTTCTTTTGCTGGAGCCATTTTGTTACCTTGGGACTTCCTCAACTATGTTTAATGATCACAGTTATCCTCTTTGGGGCCATAGTTATAGAATAGCATCTGTTTAAAAAAATCTATGCCTTGTTGCTTTAAGGCTCAGACTTCTGTTCCAAATTTGAAATCTGAAGCTTAAGCATGTGTCCGATGTGGGGTCAGAGCCCTAAGACAATGGTCTTTTCTTCCAAAAGTCTGTGGACAACTGGAACATTCCTGCAGGGGTAGATAGACAAGTGTGTGGTGCAGATGGGCAGCAATGAGTAAAGGACACATGCATGAGGTTCCTGTGACAAAGCAGTCTTTTGTAATTTTGATTGTGTTTTTTTTATTTAAATTGTTTATTTTTAGTTGTTTACATTATTTTCTCCTTTGATTCAGAATAGAATTTTGGAATTTGACTGCAATATTCTTTGAAGTTTTCATTTTTGGTCTCTTTCTGGACTATTTTGTTCTCTTGTTCTAGGATATTAGGGAAGTTCTCCATGATAATTTCTTGAAAGATATTTTCTCAGCTCTTTTTTTTTTTTTGATCCAGGTGTTTGGGAAGACAAATAATTCATAAATTATCTCTCTTGGATCTATTTTTCCAGGTTGTTTTTTTTCTTCAATTTTTTTTTACATTTTCTTTAAATTTTTTCAGGCTTTTGGTTTTGTTTAATGGAATTTTAGAGCCATTAGTTTCCATTTGTCAAATTCTGATTTTTAAAATTAATTTTTGTTAGTTTTTTAGATTTTGCTGCTTTCTTTTCCAGTTAGTAATTTTTGTTTTAAATGATGTTTTTTTTTTCTTTTCCAGTTGGTCGATTTTACTTTTTGATGAGTTATATTTTTTTTTTTTACCAGTGGGTTATTTTTACTTTTAAAGGAGTTGATTTCCTCAGCCATTTTTTCATAAATATCCTGCATATCCCTAATTTCTTTTTCCATTTTTTTCTTCTCCTTTTTTTTAGGTTTTTGCAAGGCAAATGGTGTTAAGTGGCTTGCCCAAGACCACACAGCTAGGTAATTATTAAGTGTCTGAGACCGGATTTGAAACCAGGTACTCCTGACTCCAAGGCCAGTGCTTTATCCACTATGCCATCTAGCTGCCCCATCCTTCTTTGAATTTTAAAATCATTTTAGCTATCCAGTGAGGTTTTGGATTTGAGGCCAGCTCATAAAATCCTTTGAGGCTTCACATATAGGCAATTTGTCACTGGTTTCTTCTGAGCTGTTTTGTTCATCCTCCGTGCCTGAATCGTAACTTCTTTTGGTTAAATGCTCTTTTTCTTTGGCTCATGTTGATAGTTGAGCTCATCTCCTTGGGTACAGGGATTATAGTTCCAAGCATTTTTGCACTATGACTGTGATTTCTACAAATGAATGTCTAATGTATAACTAATATGACATGGTACTATGTTGCTTTTATTGCGACAACAATGCAGACAAAAAAAAAACCCCAGAATTTTGTAAATCTGGAAGAAGTATCCACATCTCATGCCAATCATTAAACAATTTATAAACAAAAAATCATTGTGCACTAATTTGCCATATCTAGGATTCCATGCTAATCTTTCTGTTGACATCTTGTTTAATTTTTATGAAAAATAGGATTGTTAAACCACTATAAAATATCAAGAATATAAATAAGATTGTTATAGAGTGACATTCAAAAATATTTGACATATTTCCTGTTCTACCAAAGCACTAGAAAAGTTAATTTTAATTAAATATTCCAATAGGGAATGTAATATGCTTCAAAAGAAAGACTATTGTATTTGGAATCTGAAAATTTGGGTTCAAATTCAGAGAAAATATTTCTTATTAATAACCAATTATTAATTGACATTAAGATTTTTTCTATTTTTTTATTCATAAACCTCTGTAGGTCATTCACTCAGTCTTGAAAAAATCTCATGCTGACAAAGGATTGCACAAATCCTTGGAGCATGTCCCTTTTCATCTTGAAAGGACTACACTCAATTGAAACCCTTCCAAATAGAATCCATTCTGGGTGAGATTTTTGGTCTTAGGAAACAGGCTCCTATCTGTCTTTCGAAACTTCCATTAGAATATAGGATGGTCAATTTTATGAAGGAGAAAATTCTAGGTAGAAATGAACTTTTTGGTTCAAATTCCTGGAGGCAGCTAAGTCTCATAAGTATGTCCCTTTCTCTTTAAGAGGAGCTGAATTCTTTTTGTATACTAACTCATTAAAATGCCTAACCTTTCACTGATTGTTAGCTAATCAGAATAGAATTCTACCCTCAGGTACAATCCCTCTTTCCAAAGGCTTTTTAAAAATCTGTTTCCATATTTGTTATGAGCTAAAAGAAGAAGAATTAGAACAAAAGGGAAAAATCATGAGAAGGAAAAAAATGTAAAAAATTTTTAAAAAAGTGAAAATAGTATTCTTCAATATGCATTCAAACTCCATCATTTTCCCTGAATCTGGATTTTTCCCATCCCAATTGAATAATTCTCTCTGATAATTGCATCACTGAGAAAAGCTAACTCTATAGTAGTTGATCATTATACTATGGTGTTGTTAATATGTACAAAGTTCTTCCAGATAGATTCCCTTTACTCAGTATCAGTTCATGTAAGTCTTTCCTGGTTTTTCTGAAATCCATTGGCTTGTGAATTTTTATACAAATATAGTACTCCATCACATCCACATACCACAATTTGTTTAGCCATTCCTCTTTTGTCAAATTCAGATTCACTGACAACATAAAAACAACTGCTATGGGTATTTTTATATATGTGGATTCTTTTCCTTTTATTATGATCTCTTTGGAATACAGACCTAGTAGTACTGTTATTATTAGATGAAAGAGAATGCACAGTCTTTTGCACTTTGGACATAGTTCTGAATTGTTCTCCTGAATGTTTGGATCAGTTCACAACTCCACAAACAATGCTTTTTGTATTTCAATTTTCCCACATCCCCATCAACACTGATAATTTTTCTTTTTTGTCATGTTAGCCAGTTAGATATCTGGGAATTGTTATATCAGAATTATTTTAATTTGAATTTCTCTAACAAAGAATAATTCAGAGCATCTTTCATGTAACATAGTTTTAATATATTTATCTAAAAACAGCTTGTTCATATCCTTTGATCACTTCTCACTTGGGGAATGAGTTGCATTCTGATAAATCTAATCCTATCTTTTACAAATTTAGGAGACGAGTCCTTTACCATAGATGCTAGCTGAAATTTTTTTTCCAGTTTTCTGCCTTTCTTCTAATTTTGGTGGCATTGATTTCATTTGTGAATTTTTTTTTAATTTAAGGTAATCAAAATTATCCAGTTTTCATTTATAATATTCTCTCTCTTATTTACTCAAAAACTCCACCCCTCTCCATAAATCTGACAAACTATTCCTTGTTCACTTCATAGGTTTACAGAACCACCTTTTATATCTCAATAATTTACCCATTTTGATCTTATTTTGAGTACAAAATGTGAGATTTTGGTTTATACTGATTTTCTGCCATATTATTCTCAACTTTTCCCAGGCGTTTTTGGTCAAATAGCCCAGAAATTGGAGTCTTTTGAGGTTTTTTTTTAATAATAACTGACATTCATATTTTTCCCAAATACAGGCAAATATAATTGTCAACATTCATGCTTTTGCAAGCTTTTGTGTTCCATATTTTTCTACTAATCTACATTCCCTCCCACTCCCCATGGCAGCAAGCAATTGATATATGCTTTATGTTCAATTATGTTTGGCATGCTTTCATATTTTTTCACATTTTGAAAGAAATATTAGAATTGAAGAAAGACATGAGAAATAACTAAAAACTTATTAAAAGTTTTAAAAAGTAAACATAGTATTCTTTGTTCTATATTCAGACTCCATAGTGTTTTTACCTTCAGAATGTGGATAGCATTGTCCATAACATATTTCTCAGGATTGATCCCTTAACTACTGAGAGGGGCTGGGTCTATAATAGTTGGTCATCTTACAGTGTTGCTTTTAACATCTACAATGTCCTTCTTCTGTTCACTTCACTCAGAATCAGTTCGTGTCAAATCATTCCAGGTTTTTCTGATGTACAACAGCTCAAAATTTCTTAAAGATAATACTCTTTTCACATTCATATATCATCATTTATTCAGCAATTTCCTAATTTATTTGCATCCTCTCAATTTACAATCCCTTGTCTCTACAAAAAAGAGATATTATAAATATTTTGTACATGTGTCTCTTTTCCCCTTTCTTATGATCTCTTTGAGATATATACCATCTATAATGGTACTGCTAGATCAAAAGTTATACAGTTTTATTGCCCTTTGATCTTAGTTATAAATTGTTTTCCATAATAGTTGGATCAGTTACAACTTCATCAATACATCAGGGTCCCAGTTTTCCTACATTCTCTCAAACATTGATCCTTTTTGTTTTTTGTCATTTTCCATAGGTTTGTAGTGATACCTCAGAGTTGCTTTAATTTGCATTTTTTCTAATCAAAAATAATTTGGAGAATTTTTTCAAATATCTATAGATTGCTTTAATACTTTCTTCATCTGAAACATTTCTGTTCCTATCCTTTGACCAATCTTAACTGGAAAATATTACAAATTTAACTCAGTTCTCTATATATTTCAGAAATGAGTCCTTTCCCATAAACACTACCTGTAGAAATTTTTCCCAACTTTCTGTATTCCTTCTACCATTTGTTACATTGGCTTATTTGTGTAAAAAACTACTAATTTAGCATAGTTGCAGTTATCTATTTTTCAATTTACAATGTTTTTTTTACATTTTATTTGATCATAAACTCCTATCCATACCAGAGAACTGAGAGATAGACTATACCTCCTTCTCCTAACTGACTTACATTATCACTTATGACTAATCCTATAGTCATTTTGAACCTTCTCTTGATATAAGGTATGAGATATTGGTTTATGCCAAGTTTTTCTCCCATGGTATTTTCTAGTTTTTTCAGTTGTTTTTGTCAAAAAGTGAGTTTATCAAGTCTATTATAATCATTTGCTACTTTTTCTTTCTACCTAATCTATTTCACTAATCCATTTCTCCATTTCTTAACTAATACTGGACAGTTTTAATACCTATTGCTTTATAATTACAGAAAGGACAGGTCACCTTTACCTATTTTTCAATTATTTCCTTCATATTCTTGATCTTTTACTGTTACTACTTTTTCTAGAACTATAGAATAATTTTTCCATAGTTTGGTTGGCATGGCACTGAATAAGTAGATTAATTTAGGTAATGTCATTTTTATTATGTTACTTTGAACTACCCATAAGCAACTGACATTTTTTCTAATTATTTAGATCTGATTTTATTCGTATGAGAAATGCTTTGTTATTGTGTTTGTATAGTCTCAGGATTTATCTTAGTAGATAGACTAACAAATATTTTATGTTGTCTAGCTTTACTTTAAATTAAATTTCTCTTTTTATCTATTACTGATAGGCTTCATTGATAATACATAATAATACTGATGATTTGTGTGATTTTGTCTTATATCCTGCAACTTTGCTAGAGTTGTTTCAAATATCTTCTTAGTTGATTTTCTAACTTGCTGTAGGTACACCATTATATCATCTGCAAAGAGTAAGTTTTGCTTCCTCTTTGCCTATTCTGATCCTAACAACTTTTGTTGTATTTCTCTTATTGCTAAATCTAACATTTCTAATATATATTGAATATTAATGTTGATAAAAGACATCATTGTTTCACCCCTGATCTTATTGATAAGACTTCTAGTTTATCCTATTACATATAATGCTTGCTTATGGTATATAGAGAGAGATACTGTTCATTATGTTCATTTATTCCTATGCTCTCTAGTGTTTTTAAAAAGAAATTTATGCTGTTTTTTTTGTCAACAGTTTTTTTCAACATTTATTGTCAACCAAATAATTTCTATTACTCTTGCCATTGGTAATTTCAATTATGATGATTGTTTTCCTCATATTGAACCATCCCTGCATTTCTTCCTTTTTTTTAGGTGTTTTTTTTTTTTTGCAAGGCAAAGGGGATTAAGTGACTTCCCCAAGCCCACACAGCTAGGTAATTATTAAGTGTCTGAGGCTGGATTTGAGCTCAGGTATTCCTGACTCCAGGGTCAGTGCTCTATCCACTGCACCACCTAGCCGCCGCAGTCCCTGAATTTCTTGCTTACATCCTACATATTCATAGTATATTGACCTAGTGACAAATTGCTGCAGTCTCTTTGCTAAAATTATATTCAAAATCATCAATATTCATTAAGGAAATTCATCTATAATTTTACCACTGTTTTAGTTCTTCTTGGTATAGCTATGTGCACAATTTTGGTGTCACAAAAGGAATTTGATAGACCTCCTTTTTGTCATTTTCTTCAAATAGTTTATATATAACTGGAGCAAATTGCTCCTTAACTCTTAGATAGAATTCACTTATAAATCCATCTGTCCCTGGAGATTTTCTCATAGGGAATTCATTGCTGGCTTTTTGATTTATTTTGCTGAAATAGGGTAATTTAAATATTTTATTTCCCCCTTCTATAAATATGGGCAATTTATATTTTTGTAAATTGTCATCCAAATCACTTAGAATATCATATTTATTCGCATACAGTTTGGCAAAATACTTCCGAATTCTTACTTTAATTTCTTTCTCATTCATGGTGAACTCAACCTTTTTCATTTTTAATACTGGTAATTTGGCTTTCATTATTTTAAAAACAACAAATTTACCAAAGATTATTTATTTTATTGGGGTGCTTTTGGATTTTAAAACCAACTTTTATTTTAACTTATTAGTCGATAGTTTTCGTACTTTCAATTTTATTAATCTCTGATTTTCAGTTTTTCAAATTTGGTGTTTAATTTAATTTAATCATGGAAGTATTTAGAGATATAAAATTTTTCCCAATGATTGTTTTGATTGCACATCACAAGCTTTTGTTAAGTTGTCTCATTATTGCCACTGTCCTGGTTGAAATTATTGAATAATTCTATGATTGCTTGATCCATTCATACTTTAATATTAGGTTATTTAGATTCCATTTCATTTTTATTTTATTTTTCCATGGCTCTTTATTACATGTAATTTTAATACACAATGATCTGAAAAAATACATTTAATTTTTTTGCCTCTCTGCTTTTGAATGTGAAATTTTATATGCTCTAATAGAGTCAATTTTCTCCAAATGTTTGTCATATATAACTTTTCCAAAATTTTATTCACCACCTTAACTTCCTTCTTGCTTAGTTTTTGATTAGTTACTTAATTCTGAGAAAGGGAAGTTGAGGTCACTCACTAGTATTCTTTGTTGTCTATGTTTTCCTATAACACATTTTACTTCTCCTCTAGGAATTTGTTTGCTATACAACTTGGTGCATATATGTTTATAATTGATATTGCTTCATAGAATATGGCACCATTTAAGAAGATATAGTTTCCTTCTTTATCACTTTTATTTAGCTCTCTACTTATTTTTGCTTTATCTGAGATCAGAATTGCTATCCCTACATTTTTATGCTTTAGCTAAAGCCTAATATATTCTGCTCCAGTCTTTTACCTTTATTCTGTATGTATCTTGGATTGAATAGTGTTTCTTGCAAAACATGTTTTGTAGGATTCTGGTGTTTAATCTACTCTGTTATCTGCTTCTATTTCTTCCTCCAGTCTATCTTCTCTTCATTTGTGCTTTTCTATCCCCATTCTTATTATCTTCCTCAACCATGTTTTGCTTCTTGCTGCCATCTCTTTAGTCTCCCCACCTTTCTCTTAACCCCTATCCATTTTATTTTCCTCTGCCTTCTCTTACTTTTTTATCCTCCCATTTTCCCTCCTTTCTATTAGCCCTTCTTTTTTTTTCTATAGGCTACGAGAAATTTTTAAAAATCCATCTATTTTACATGTTATTCCCTTTTTGCCTCAAAGAGTTTCTGATAGTAAGATTCAAAAATTGTTTTCCCTCTTTTCTATCCCTCTATTATGATATTTTTTGTGCTCTTCATATGATATATTTTAACCTTTTCTACCTCCTCTTTTTCTCTTTTCTCAGTTTAGTTCTTCTATTCCTGCCTTATATTTTAAATTTATTTCATCACATCAAAATTGTTAAACCCAACCCCTCTGTGTAAGTGTACTCTGTTTTTTTGTTTGTTTGTTTGTTTGTTTTTTGGCAAGGCAATGGTGTTAAGTGGCTTGCCTAAGGTCACACAAGTAGGTAAGTATTACATATCTGAGGCTGAATAGGAACTCAGGTCCTCTTGACCCCAGGGCTGGTACTCTATCCATTTTGCTATCTAACTGCCCCAAGTATACTTCTAATAGAAAGAAATTCCCAAAAGCAACAGCTATCATCTTCCCATGAAGAGTGGTAAACTTTTTGTGTTATTCAATAGTATACTTTTTTTCTTTCTCCAATTTACATATATAATATAATATATAACATACACACACACACACACACACACACACACACACACACACATATATATATATATATATATATATATATATACATAATCTTGTAATTTAAGACTCAAGAGATGTCTTGAGTCTTGTATTTTAAAACTAACTTCCTTTTTGTGCTCTGTTCTTTTTATAAGACATTTTGGAAAACTTTTATTGTGTTGAATGTTCATTTCCCCTGTGAAAGAATATGCTCTTTTCTGTGTAGTTATTTCTTGGTTTCCATTCAAGCTACTTTTCCCTCTGAATGATCCATTAATTTTGAAGCTAAGTCCGTTGTAATCTTAACTGTACCTCCTTGGCATTAGATTTTTTTTTCTTTCTGGTTGCTTCCAATTTTTTTTCCTTGACCTGATAATTCTGGAATATGGCTATAATATTTCTTGGTATTTTCATTTTGGAAAACATTCAGGAGTTGATGAGTGGATTCTTTCAAGGACTATTTTGCCCTCTTGTTCTAAGATATCTGAACAGTTTTACTTGATGATTTATTGAAATAGTCTTTTCTTTAGAAAGATTTTATTAATTTTGAGTTTTACAATTTTTTGCCCAAACTTGCTTCCCTCTCCCTACCCCCCCACAGAAGGAATTCTGTTAGTCTTTACATTGTTTCCATGGTATACACTGATCTCATTTGAATGTGATGAGAAAGAAATCATATCCTTTAAGAAGAAAAATAAAGTGCAAGAGACAGCCAAAATACATAATAAGATAATTTTTTTTTCCTTCTAATTTGAAGGTAATAGTCTTTGGTCTTTGGACAAACTCCACAATTCTTCCTCTGGATACAGATGGTATTCTCCATTGCAGATAGCCCAAAATTGTCCCTGGTTGGTGAACTGAAGGAATGAGCAAGTCCATTAAGGTTGATCATCACCCCTATATTGCTGTTTGAATGTAAAATGTTTTTCTGGATTTGTTCATCTCGGTCAGCATCAGCGAGGTGCAAATCTTTCCAGATTGCCCTAAATTCTCATTCCTACTGGTTTCTAATAGAATAATAGTGTTCCATGACATGCATATAACACAGTTTGTTAAGCCATTCCCCGATTGAAGGACATTTACTTAATTTCCAACTCTTTGCCACCAAAAACAAGGCTGCTATGAATATTTTTATTCAAGTGATGTTTTTGCCCCTTTTCATAATCTTTTCAGGGTATAGAAACAATACTGGTATTGCTAGATCAAAGGGTATGCACAGGTATTGACACAGTAGTGGTATTTTTAGGTCAAATGGTGTGCAAATTTTTGTTGCCCTTTGGGTATAATTCCAGATTGCTCTCCAGAAAGGTTGGATAAATTCACAGCTCCAACAACAATAAATTAGTGTCCCATATTTCTCACATCCCTTCCAACATTGATCATTGTCCTTTCTGGTCATATTGGCCAGTTTGAGAGGTGTGAAGTGATATCTCAGAGATATTTTTAATATGCATTTCTCTAATAAGTAATGGCTTAGAGCAATTTTTCATATGACTATGGATACCTTTGATTTCCTCATATGTAAATTACCTTTGCATATCCTTTGACCATTTGTCAATTGGGGAATGGCTACTTTTTTGAAAGTTTGACTAAGTTCTCTGTATATTTTAAAAATTAATCCTTTGTCAGGAATACTATTTGTAAAAATTGTTACCCAATTTATTAGATTTCTTTGGATCTTGTTTACAGTAGTTTTATCTGTGCAAAAATATTTTAATTTAATATAATCAGAATAATCTAATTTGGTTTTAATGATGTTCTCCATAACTTCCTTGGTCATAAACTCCTTCCCTTTCCATAGATTTGACAAGTAAACTAAACCTTGATCTTTAAGCTTGCTTATAACATTGTTTATTAAGTCTAAATCTTGTATCCATTTGGATCTTATGTTGGTAAAGGGTATGAGGTGTTTGTCTAATCTAAGTTTCTTCCATAATAACTTCCAATTTCCCCAACAGTTTTTATTGTAGAAAGAGTTTTTATCCCAGAAGCTGGACTATTTGGGCTTATTAAACAAGATTACTATAATCATTTCCTGCTATTGCACTTAATCTATTCCACTGATCTACCACTGTATTTCTTAGCCAATACCAGACAGTTTTAATGACTGATGCTTTATAATATAATTTTAGATATGGTAAGGCTAAGCCACCTTCTTTTGCACTTTTTTTTCATTGAATACCTGGAAATTCTTGCCTTTTAATTTCTCCATATGAATTTACTTACAACTTTTACTAACTCATTAAAATAATTTTTTGGAATTTTGATCCTATTGCACTAAACAAATAGTTTAATTTTGGTAAAATTGTCATTTTTATGATAATTCAGTCTATCCATGAACAGTTGATGTTTGGCCAGTTATTTAAGTCTGTTTTTATTTGTATGAGAAGTAATTGTAATTGTTTTCAAAAAGTTTTTGAGCATGCATTAGCCAATAGACTCCCATGTATTTTTGATTGTTTGAGGTTATTTTGAATGGCATTTTCTTTCTAGCTCTTTCTACTGTATCTTGATAGTATATACAGAAATATTGAGGATTAATGAGGGTTTATATCCTGTGACTTTGCTAAATTTGCTAATTATTTCTAGCAGTTATTTTAGATGATTTTGGGGGGGGATTCTCTAGCTATACCATCATGCCATCTGCAAAGAATAAGAGTTTTGTCTCTTCCTTCCCTATTCTATTTCCTTCAATTTCTTTTTCTTCTCTTATTGATAAGCTAACATTTCTAGTATGATATTGAATATCAGTGGTGGTAATGATCTTATTGGAAATGCCTCAAGTCTATTCCCAATGCACATAATGCTTGTTGATGGTTTCAGATAGACACTGCTTCTCATTCTAAGGAACAAACCATTTCTTCCTACACTCTCTAATGTTTTTTGTAGGAATGGATGCTTTCTCCACATCTATTGTTATAATCATATGATTTCTGATAGATTTTTTTTATTGTTAAAATTAATTATACCGCCTCTTTTCTTAATATTTAACCAAATTGGCATTCCTGGAATAAATACTACTTGCTCATAGTGTATAAACAATGATAACTGGTTGTAATTGTTTTGCTAAGATTTTATTTAAGACTTTGTCAATGATATTCATCAGGGAGATAGGTCTATAATTTTCTTTCGCTGTTTTAACTCATCCTAGTTTAGATATCAGCACCATATTGGTGTCATAGAAAGAATTAGGCAGAGTTCCATCTTCACCTATTTTTCCCAAAGAGTTTATATAGAATTGGATCCAATTCTTTGTTAAATATTTGATACAATTCATTTGTGAACCCATCTGGTCCTGGAGATTTTATCTTAGGTAGATCAATACTGTCTTGTTGAATTTCTTTTTCTGAGATAAGGTTATTTAAGTTTTTAATTTCCTCTTCACTCCACCTGAGCAACTTATATTTTTGTAAATATTCATCCTTTTCACATAGATTGTGAAATTTAGTTTCATAGAATTGGGCAAATAATTCCAAATTATTACTTTAATTTCCTCCTCATTAATGGTGGCTTTACCTTTTCCATTTATGATACTAGTAATTTGGTTTTCTTCTTCATTTTTTTAATCGAATAACCAGAGGTTTATCAATTTTATTTTTTTTAGGGTTTTTTTTTTTTTGCAAGGCAAATGGGGTTAAGTGGCTTGCCCAAGGCCACACAGCTAGCTAATTATTAAGTGTCTGAGACCGGATTTGAACTTAGGTACTCCTGACTCCAGGGTCGGTGCTTTATCCATTGCGCCACCTAGCCGCCCCTGATTTTAGTTGTTTTTAATAAAAAAAAATTGGTCTTATTTATTAGCTCAATAATATTCTTGCTTTTGATTTTTTAATTTCTCCTTTAATTTTTAGAATTTCTATTTTAGTATTTAATTTTCAGTTTTTAATTTATCCTTTCTCTATTTTTTTAAGTAGCATAATTAGTTCATTGATTAACTCTTTCTCCAATTTATTCATGTAAGCATTTAAAGATATATATCCTCTGACAGCTACCTTGAGTGAATCCCATAGGTTTTGGAATGTTGTTTCATTACTGTCATCATCTTTTATGAGATAATTAATTCGTTCTATAATTTGTTGTTTGATCCAATCATTTTTAAAATAAGATTATTTAGTTTTCAATTACTTTTGGGTCTACATCTCCCTGTTCTAGTGTTGCATATCATTTTTATTGCATTATGATCTGAGAAAGATGTATTCACTATTTCTGACTTTCTACAGTTGATGACTTGGTTTTATGCCCTAGTACATTGTCAATTTTTGTGTAAGTGCCATGTACTGCAGTAAAAATGTATATTCCTTTCTATCCCCAATCAGTTCCCTCCGTAAGTCTATTGTATCTAGGTTTTCTATCAACCTATTAATCTCCTTAACTACCTTCTTGTTTATTTTGGAGTGGGAGGTTGAAGTCTCTCACTAGTTGAGTTTTGCTGTCTCTGTCTTCCTGAAGCTCTTTCAAATTCTCCTCTAAGAATTTGGATTCTATACCATTGGGTGCATATATATTCAGTTTTTAAATTACTTTATTATCTATGGTAACTTTTAGTAGGACATAGTTTCCTTCGTTATCTCTTAATGCTATCTATTTTTGTAGCTGCTTTGCCTGAGATAAGGATTGCTATTCCCTACTTTTTTTTCACTTCAGCTCAAGCAAAATATATTTTGCTAGAACCTTTGACCAAATGAGCTTCTTCTAAGCAACATATTTTAGGATACTGCTTTTTAATCCATTCTGTTATTTGCTTATGGTTTTAAGGGAGAGTTCATCCTATTCACATTCAAAGTTATAATTACTAACTCTTTATTGCCTTCCATACTATCTTCCCTATGTTTATATTGCTCCATTTTCCCCTTATTCCATATTCCCCAGTATTTTTTTTCTGAATACTGCCCCCCTTCAGTGTGTTTGCCCTCCTATATCAACCCCCTCGCCTTTCTTTCCCCTTTCCCTTTTTCACCTTCTTCCCTTCCTTCCTTCCATCCTTCTGTAAGTTCCCCTTTTTCTCCCACTCCCTGTCCCCTCCCCTTTTCCCCTTTTATTACTTGAAAGGTAAGAAAATTTTCTTAACTTTACTCAGTGTTTGTGTAAATTAACTTTAAGTCTAGTCTGATGAGAGGAATATTCAGGTGGTTTTCATCTCCTATGTTATTCCCCTCTATTACAAAAGGTCTTTTGTATCTCTTAATGTAATGTGATTTGCCCCATTCAATCTTCTCCATCCTACCGTTTCCTTATTGTCCCCCTTTTCAAGGAGGTATTGTTTATACATCATTCTATCTATGTCATATAATAGTCATGAGTGTCCATCACTTGTGGCTAAGTATATTTTCTCTAATAGAGTTACAATTCTCAATAGTTATGAGAATCTCACAGGAGGGGATATAGTCAGTTTCATCTTATTGGATAACAGTTTTTTTCTTTACCTTTTCTTCTGTCTCTTGAACCTCCTGTTTGATGTACAAATTTTCTATTATGCTCTGTTTTTTTTTTTTATCAGGAAATATTAAAAGTCTTCCATTTCATTAAATTTCCATCTTTTCCCCTGGAAGAGAAGGCTAATCTTTGCTGGGTAGTGGATTCTTGGCTGCATTCCAAGCTCACTTGCTCTTCTGAATACCTCATTCCAGGCCCTTGGATTCCTTAATGTGGATACAGTGAGGTCCTGTTGAAATCCTTACTGTAGCTTCCTGGTATCTAAATTCTTTCTTTCTGGCTTCTTCCAGCATTGTCTCTTTTATCTGGTAGTTCTGAAACTTGACCACAACATTCTTTGTTGTTTTCATTTTAGGATCTCTTACTGGACAGGATTAATGTATTCTTTCAATAACTATTTTGCCCTCTGGTTCCATGATATTAGGGTAGTTTTCCATCATTAAATCCTCTAATATTAAGTCCAGGCTTTTTGTTTTTCTCTTCAGTCTTTTCAGGAAGACCTATAATTATCTGGTTGTCTCTCCTCATTCTGTTTTCAAGAACAGTGGTTTTGCTGATGAGGTATTTTACATTTTCTTATATATATTTTTTATTTTTTTGGTTTTGTTTAACAGACTCTTGCTGTCTCTTGAAGTCATTAGTTTCCACAGACTCCTTTTCTTAGAGAAGAATTTTCTTCATTTATCTTTTTCACTTCCTTTTCCAATTGGTCAATTCTATTTTTTGAAAGAGTTTTTCTTCTGATCAATTGAGGTTTTGAGAGAATTATTTTCTTTTTTGCATTTGTACTATTGTATTTTCCAATGGTTTGTTTTCTTTTTGCAAATTGTTAATTGTCTCCAAATTTTCCAAATGATTTTTAAATTCCTTCCTGATTTCTTAAGGGAAGTCTTTCTATTCTGGAGACTAGATCATATTCTCCTCAGAGGTTCTGGATCTCTCTGAGTTAGGGTCTTTTCCTTCTAAGAATTTCTCTGTGTACCCTCTTTTCTCTGACCTTTCTTCATTTTCTTAAGACCTTATGTTGGTGAGGGGCTGGTTCACAGAACTCTGGTGTTGAGATCCCTAGAGGCTTTACTCACTGGCTTTAGTAACTCCAAGTAGGCTGGCCAGTAGTCTGTTTTGGTTACTTTCTCTGTAGTGCCTGGGACTTTAATTTGAGACCTTCTCCCTTAGCCTGGAGTGAGTGAATGAAGCTGTTAAGTAATTTTATCTTTGTCCAATGGTGTGTTTTGCCCTAGAGCAAGGTAATTGCTCTCTCTAATTCACAGTTGAAGAAGGTTTGCTGCTCTTAGCCTGAGGCAGGGGTGGGCTGTAATTGCCTTTGTTCTGGGAAGAAGATTCAACTGAAATGAAGAAAAGACTGCATCTCTCCTGCACTGTAACTCACCTTCAAGCTGTGCAGTTAAGCTCCAGATTGTCAGTGCCACAACCAATGCCTCTGCTCCCTAGTTGTCCCTGTGGCCCATCAGGCTTGCCCTGCTTTTAGGCTTCCAGGCTCTAGCTCTCCCCACTGATCAGGCTAGTGTATCTGCAGGCTCTGACCCTGCCCTGTGCTCCCAGCAGAGTCTTCCCTCTATGCCCAGACTCATCCAAGATCCCAGAGGGCAAACCTTGAGGCAGATCTTCTCCTAGTTTCTCTTTCTAGGAATGTAGATCAGATTTCTGTTGAGAGGTTCATTTCATATTATATATGAGGGAAGAACAGGAGAGAAGATCAGGAGACTAGTACTTTGTGTATCTTCTTTCTGTCATCTTGTCTGGAAGTTGATTTCTTGAAATAGTTTTACAAGGCTCTTTTTCTTATCATGGCTCCCACTTGTCCAATTTTAATCTTTATGGAATTATATTCTTCATTTAAATTTTGCATCCCCTTTTCCATTTACCCAATACTATTTTTTAAGAAACTGTTTTATTTTTTCTTTTGCCTAATTGTATATTTTTGTGGAATGGTTTTATTCAGTCATTTTTGTGCTTCCTTTCTTAAACTGTTGACTCTCTCTTGCATACCTCTTATTTCTTTTCCTAATTTTTCTACCTGATTTTTAAAATCTTTTTGGGTTCTCCCAAGAGGAGTTTTTAAGACTTGAGACCAATTCATGCTCCCCTCTGGGCTCTCACATGTAGGCCTTTTTCTTTTTTTTAGGTTTTTTTGCAAGGCAAATGGGGTTAAGTAGCTTGCCCAAGGCCACATAGCTAGGTAATTATTAAGTGTCTGACACCTGATTTGAACCAGGTACTCCTGACTCCAGGGCCAGTGCTTTATCCACTGTGCCAACTAGCCACCCCTCATGTAGGCCTTTTTCAAACATCTTTTCATATTTGATGTTTTGATCTTCCTTATCACCATAGTAACTTTCTATGATTGGCACTTGTTTCCTACTTCATACTTAACCTATTCCACAGTTTTTAAAATTCAGCTCTGCTCCTGGACCCCAGTGGTGCAATATCCAATGTTTCTTGGATTGGATACCAGAGTCCTGTTCACTAACCTTCATTATGTTGGAGCTTCAGGTATTTTAAGAAGGTTCCCCCACACTGTTATGGTTCCCTGGCCTAGTTGTGCCACCTGTGTTGGGGTTTTAGGGTTCACAATTTGCCATCTATGCTGAACCTGGAGGCTATACCATGTCTTGATGGACCAGGATACAGAGCTGCGGTTGCTGCTCCTCACTGCATTCCCTCTGTCTTTCCCCCAAACTGAACTGCACTGTACCATACTCCCTCTCCCAATGGATTGTAGTTTCAGATTGAACAGAGTGATGAATTCACAGATCCAGAGACCCAGAATTACAAATGATAGATAGAAGTTTATATTCTTGTAAAAATGAACTATCAAATGGGGATAGAAAAACAGAAATTTTAAAGGAACAGCAAGAAATGAAAAGTGATATGTGAAACTTAGGGAAGGGCTTAGGAGAGATACTTCTGTGCTGGTGTGGTTTGGAGAATCATGTCATAGGTATTCAAGGATAGTTTGCTCATTATTTGAATAATATTGTTATCTCAGAATTGTTTGTGTACCTCAGGAGGCAGATGATCCTGGTCCATGTCTTTAGCATGACAACTTTGAAATAATTTAATGGGGATATATATTTATATGATACAAAGTATGTGATATGGAAAGCTTTCTGATCAGATACAGAGTGTGTGTTATTGTTTTTATCAGTACAAAAAGAGGCACAAAATGTTCCCAGAGATGATAGAAAAACATAGTTTCTTAAATTATAAAAGACAGAATTTGTAGGGAGAAACTCAATATGAACAAGTATAATTTAGCTATTTTCTTTCTGCCCAATAAATCCACTTCATTACCTCTATGCTTGAGAGAAAAAACAAACAAAACTTTTTTGAAGTCCTTCCAAAAGCTGGAAAATGGGACTACTCTATCTTATCATGGGTGTTGACACTCCAGAATCTATTTTGAGGCTTTTCTTAATGTTGTTTCTGAGGAAAGCTGGGAAGATCTCAGGCAACTTCCTGGTTTCTCTTCAGCATCATGGCTCTGTTTCTCCACAATTTTTTTAAGCATTCACAGACCTCTAGGATAATGAACATTTTATTAATTGACAAATATTTTAATTACCTGGAAATTATGACTCTTGGACCTTTTATGTTTCAAAAAACGCAATCTCTTCTACTTTCTATATCTGTATGATTTGATGAGTAATTTTTATTTTCTAGGTTAGACTTTTCTCATTTGAGAAATGACTAAAGTATTAAAATAAAAAGATTCTCAAGCCTTTGATTTGATATGACACATTCTGTGTTATTTTTTTTTTTAGTTTTTGCTAGGCAGTGGGGTTAAGTGGCTTGCCCAAGGCCACACAGCTAGGTAATTATTCAGTCTTTAAGACCAAGGCCTGATTTGAACTAAGGCACTCCTGACTCCAGGACCAGTGTTCTATCCACTGCACCACCTAGCCACCCCAACACATTCTGTGTTATTAATCTATTTAAAATTTTGCATAATTATGATACATATAAATTCTACCTATCTCTTTCCTTAGAATAAGATTCTGTGATGATGGTATACATAGGATAAGTCCCTGGGTCTTTTAAGGTTTATTGGGCTTTTTTTCTCTATGAATGTAGAAAATGATCAACTTTACATGCTTGTAGCAAATGATCCAAATTATACTTTCTAGTTCTCTTGATCCAGTCAGTTTCTAAGTTTTCATTAGAAAAGTCTCCTAATCCTATAGTGTACATTGAAGAGTTAGAAATTAGATAGAAATGTCAAAATTAGTGAGAAAAATGTAATAATTACTAAATCTTTACATAAGTATGTTTTAGAGATCCCATCTAAGGGACCCATAATCTGAAAAGTAATCATAATTCAAAAATACTCTTAAAGTATCATTGGTAATATTCAGAATACTGAGGTAGACAATTATAAGTTTAGTGTTAGTATTTTTAGACTTTATAAGATCTTTGTTATGTTCCCTTTGATAGAGTGTAGTGTTATGTAGTAAATTTGCACCAATAAATATTTGCAATGTGGAAAGTATGTTTGCTCCATCTATATTAATGATATCTTACAAAACAAATACCCATTTGAAAAAATGAAATAGAAAATGAATAATTCAGTTAAATTAGATAAATTTACATTGAATAACTTAAGGTATTAGAGTATACTGTGAGAAATGCATATATCACTATAATATATGATCCTATGATACATAAAATTATGTTCTAATATGTAATCAAAAAAAGAATCAGAAAAGACATGTCACTAAAACTATTTTCTTATATTCTGCATTTTTATATATCTCATTGCTATCTAAATAAATGTCATTCCAAAGCATGTCACAACTCAGAGGGATCATCTCTTGTGATAAAGATTTGAACTGAAAAAAGGGAGAGAGGAAATTTTTATTTTGGAAATAGAATTATTTGCAAATTACACATAAAGCAAGTGTTCAACATTTTTAAAAACATTTGGAGTTTCAAATTTTTTTCCTCCCTTCCTCTTCCCCATCTCCTGTAAGTAATCTGATATGTTCTATATGTGCATTCACATAGACATATTTCCACTTTAGTCATGTAGTATCAAAAGAAAATGAACAAAAGGGTAAAGCAAGGAAAAAATTAATATAGTATCTTTTCCTCTGCATTTTGGCTTCATAATCGTTTCTCTGGATGTGAACAACATTTTCTTTCATGAGACTTTCACAATTGCCTTGGATCATTGTATTATTGAGAATAACTAAATCAGCCAACTGCATGTCATTACTATATACAGCGTTATTTTGTTTCTGCTCACTTTACTCAGCCTCAATTCAAATAAGCTTTCCAGTGTTTTTTTTTGTTTATTTTTAATATATTTTTGTATTTATTCTTAAATTCCACCCCCCCAGCTACATACAAAACCAAGTTTCAAAATTTACTTCCAAAACCTTGAATTTCAAATTCTCTCCTTTCCTCCCCATGCCTCTCCCCCTCAATGAGAAAGCAAATTATTTGGTGTAGGTTAAAAACCATGAGAAACCTTACTAAAATAGTCATGTAAAAGTAATCATAATCATAATCCCCACACTCCCCAGGAAAAATAAAGTGAAATGAGTATGGTTCAGTCTATATTCACACACCATCATCTCTGTCTTTGGTATAGATAGCATTCATTCTTTATCATGAGTCCTTTAGAATTTTCTTGGGTCACAATACTGATGAGAAAAGGTAAATCATTCACAAGTCAATATCCTGCAATATTGTTGTATACTTTGTATACTTTCCATTGTATATGTTCATGTAAGATTTTTTTACTGAGAGTATCATTTACCATAACAGAACAGCATTTCATGTCAATCACATATCATCGTTTCTTTAATCATTCCCCAACCTCTGGGCCTCTCCTCAATTTCTTGCTCCTTGCCATCAGACGAGAGCTGGTTATTCATATCCTTACACATATAGATTATTTTCTTCCCATATTCCAGCTCTTCTGGAATATAGACCTAGCAATGGCACTGCTAGGTCAAAGGACAGGCAACGTTTATTGCCCTTAAGGCATAGTTACAAATTGTTCTACAGAATTGCTGAAATATTTCACAAGTACTCCAACAATGCATCAATATCTTGATATCCGTACATCCCATCCAACATTTGATATTTTCTCCTTCTATCTTATTAGTCAGTGCAAAAGGTATAAAATGACACCTCAGAATTGTTCCAATGTGCATTTTTCCCATCAATAGTGAGGTAGGACATTTTAAAAAAAATATTATTTAAATAGGTTACATAGATAACCTTATCTGAAAACTGTTCATATCTCTTGATCATCCATCAGTTGAGGAATGGTTCTAGTTTTTTATAAATTTGACTTATGATTCTGTTTTAGAAATGAGGTCTTTATCAGAGAAACTTGTTTCAACATTTTTTTCCCACAATTGCCATCTTCAGTTGTATTTACCTCCATCCTATTCCCCCCATTCCCATTTATTCTACTCTCTTCACCTTTATCCCTCCTGAAAAGTATATTGCAAAAGCAAGAAGACAAAATAACTATTGAAAAAATACACAGAACTCCTCCGGAAAGAAATCCCAGGATAAAAACTTCAAGGGCTCTTATAACCAAATTCCAGAGTTCTCGAATAAATGATAAAATACTGCAAGCAGAAACAAAAGCAATTTAAATACAAAGGAAACACAATCAGACTTATACAATTCCTCTTAGCATCAACATTGAAGGACCAGATGACCTGAAATACCATATATATATATATATATATATATATATATATATATATATATATATATATATAAATTATCTTGGAATACAATCAAGATTTTACCTCACTGAAAAATTCAGCATATATTGTCAGAGGAAAAGATAGATGTTCAATGAAAAAGTGTACTTCCAAAATTCCCCAGATAAAAAGACCAGAACTGAACAGAGAATTCAATCACCAAATCCATTTCTCAAGAGATTCATGAAAAGGTAAATGAAAAGGTAAAACTCCCCCCCCACAAAAAAAAAATCTTAGTCAAGACCATAAAATTGTATACATCCCTAGAAGGGAAGATGTAACACTTATAACTCTTGACAATTGTATTTCTTTTAAGATAATATAAGGGTTAAATATAATTGATGAGATTGAAATTTGAGGATGTGGATATGGTTTCTTCTTGTCTTTCCATTGAAGAGAACAAAGATGACATCTCTATGTTTGAGACAAAAAGCCCTGAAGAAAAGCATGTGTGTTTACTCTAAAATTATGTGGCCCAGTTTCCTTAGTTTTTAATTCTGCTTTGCTAACAAAGCTGAGCACTTTCATAGATAAAGGTATATTATACTAGGTAATTGGAGTAAGTGTCTTCCCTACCTTACAATCAATTGTAAAATTCATAAGAGAAACCTTCAGAGTGTCCCAGTACTTAGATCATTTTGAGACTTTATAGTAAATTAAATCAGAAGTGACTTTAGGGACAGAGGGAAAAAAACTTTCCTAGGAATGTTGGGCTTAATCCATACTTCAGTTAACAAGATTTTAATGATAGGATTCTGGGGATTTGACCATATTCAGACCATGGTCACAGTCTAGAGCCCCATTAGAGCAGGGACCCTCCTCACAGCTCCAGGGCAGAGGGTTGAGGTTGTGGACATTCACAGACCAGAGCACAGGCAGAACAGCAGTCAAAGCCTCATATCCTGAGGTCATTGCAGGAGTGTCCTAATTATACTCAAAAGCTCAGGAAGTACCCTAAAACCAGACACAGGCTGAGGAAATGAGTAAACAGAAAAAAAAGAATCTTACAAAAGACAATTACATTGGACTCATGGAGGACCAAAATACACATAGAGGAGAAAGTCCAAACTTCTACATCTAAAGACACCAAGAAATATAGAAGCTGGGCTCAGGCTATCACAGATTTCATAAAAGATTTTGAAAACCAAGTAAGGGAGGGAGAAGAAAAATTGGGAAAAGAAATGAGAGAGATGCAGGAAAGACATTAAAATGAAGTCAGCAGCTTAGTCAAGGCAATCCAAAAAAACTGTTGAAGAAAATAAAATGACAAAAAACAATTTAAGTCAAATGGATAAAATAGTACAAAAAGTTACTGAGGAGAAGATTGCTTTAAAAAACAGAATTGGCCAGATGGAAAAGGAGCAGGAAAAGAAAGTTCTCTGAAGAAAACAAATTCTTCAGATGTAGAATGGAGCCAAAGAAAGCTGATGACTTTGTGACAAATCAAGACTCAATAATTCAACACCAAAAGAATGAAAAACTAGAAGAAAACGTGAAATATTTCACTGAAAATGCAATTGATCTGGAAAACAGATCCAGAAAATATGATTTAAAATATATTGGGCTACCTGAAAGTCATGATAAGGAAAAAGAGTCTAGACTTCATTTTTAAAGAATTTCTAGAGGAATATTGCCCTGATAGCCTAGAAGCAGAGAGTAAAATAGAAATTGAGTGAATATACCAATCTCCTACTGAAAGAGATTTAAAAAAACACTACCAGGAATATTATAGTCAAGTTCCATAACTCCTAAGTCAAAGAGAAAATATTACAATCAGCCAGAAAGAAACAATTCAAATATTGCAGAGCTACAGTCAGCATTACCCAGTACTTAGCCGCATCTATATTAAAGACTCATAGGGCTTGGAATATAATATTCCAGAAGGCAAAAGAGCTTGGAATGCTACTGAGAATTTACTACCCAGCAAAACTTAACATCCTCTTCCAAGGAAAAAGATGAGCTTTCAATGAAACAGGGGAATTTCACATGTTCCTGTTGAAATGACCAGAGCTGATTAGAAAGTTTGATCTTCAAGTATAGGACTCAGGTGATGCATAGAGAAGGAGGATGAGAAGACTAAAATTATGAGGGACTTAATGACAAACTTCCTGTATTCCTGCATGGAAAGGTGATACTGACAATATTCATATAAACTGTCTCATTTAATAGAGCAAGTAGAAGGAGCTTTTATAGATGAGGCACAGGAGAGAGTTGAATTTGAAGATGTATAGTGGTGTAAAAATGGAGTCAATGGGTGAAAGGAAAATGCCCTAGGAATAGGAGGAAGGAGAAGTAGAATAGGATAAAATATTTCATGTAGCATTTACAAAAGTATAGAAGGGAGAAGGCAAAGGGGGAATGAGGGAAATTTCATTCTCATTGGAAATGGCTGAGAGAGGAAACAACATGCACACCCGTCATTCTTCTCTCCTTTTAGAAAAAGGAGAGAAGAATGACGGGGAAGGGGAGGGGAAATGGGAGAGGATAGTCAAATAAAATGCATCTTCTTTTTTACTTTTTGTGAAGTAGTAGGATTGGGTAGCCTGACTAGGAACATGGGACCAGATGTTTGCTTGGTCTCAGGTAGGATGAAGATTCTGAGAATCTTGGCCCCAGGGCTGGTGCTATGTCCACTGTGCTACTCAGCTTCCCCACAGCACATTTTTGAAAAGGGACAGAGTGAAAGGAGAGATAAATTATAATAGATAATAGTGGGGAGGAATGGATGGAGGGGATTACAATCAGCAACAGCAACTGTGGAAAAATATGGAAGTAACTTAGGATAAAGAATGTGATCCACCTGAGACAGAACTGATGGTATCAGAACACAAACTGAAAACATATTTTTTTCTCTTTCTTTCACTTTATTTCTCATGAGGTTTTACATTTTTTTGTGAAGGGAAGTGGTATTACGCAACTCTTAAACAAGAATATTTTAGTAATATGTAAATAATTTTTTTAGAAAGTTTTTATTTATTTTGAATTTTACAATTTTTCCCTAATCTTGCTTCCCTCCCCCACCCCCACAGAAGGCAGTATATAAGTCTTTACATTGTTTCCATGCTATGCATTGATCTAAGTTGAATGTGATAAGGGAGAAATCACATCCTTAAGGAAGAAAAATAAAGTGCAAGAAATAGCAAAATTACATAATATGATAATTTAAAAAAAATTAATTGTAATAGTCTTTTGTTTTTGTTCAAACTCCACAGTTCTTTCTCTGGATACAAATGATATTCTCCCTCACAGATATGCCCAAATTGTGTCTGATTGTCATACTGATGGAATGAGCAAGTCCATAAAGTTTGAGCAACACTAAATCCTGTAATATTACGTTCAGGCTTTTTTTTCCTCTTCAATGATTTCTGGAAGACTAATAATTCCTAGGTTGTCTCTCCTGAGTCTATTCTTATGGTCAGTGACTTTGCTGATGAGGTATTTTACATGTTCTTCTATTTTTTTGGTCTTTTGCTTTTGTTTAACAGAATCTTGTTGTCTCATGAAGTCATTAGTTTCCACAGATTTCATTCTTTTTTTTGAGAAGAATTTTCTTCATTTACCTTTTGCAACTACTTTTCCAATTGGTCAATTCTATTTTTGAAGGAGTTTTGTATTTACCCAAGTGTAGTTTTGAAAGTATTTTTCTCTTCGTGTATTTTTTCCCAATTAAGGATCTCAGAGAATTATTCTCATTTTGTATTCGTCAAATTTTATTTTCCAAAGATTTATTTCCTTGTTGTGAGATGTTAATTTTCTCTGCAAGGTATTACTTTTCTCTTTTCTTTTCCCAATATTTCCATTTGAGCTTTAAACTCCTTCCTGATTTCTTCAAGGGAGACTTTTTTTTGGGGGTTGGATTTATATTCTCCTTGGAAGTTCTAGATCTCGCTGGGTTAGGATCTTTTTTTTTCAAGTATTTCTCCATGTGCCCCTGTTCTGCTGGTTTTTCCTTCATTTTCCTAGTATCTTATGTTGGAGGTGGGGTTGGCTCTCAGAGATTTGCTTCTGAAAACTATAGAGGTTTTGTTCACTTGGCTTAGTAACTACAAGTGAGCCAGCCAGTAGGAGGTGCTGATGGCTTTCTCTGGGGTGTTTGAGGCCCACTCCCTAGGCCTGGAGGGAGTGAGGACAGGCAGCAGGGTCTAAATTGTCCTGGACCAATGTGGGCTGGGCCCTGGGGGAGGTAATTAATCTCCTTTTCAGGTGAGGGAGCTCTGCTGCAAGCAGCTGAGCCAGATGGGGTGGAGGGGTGGTTGCAGTTTGTTCTGGGAAGAGGCCTCTGCTAAAATTATGGAGCTCAGGCCCCCAGCCCAGCAGGTCAACATTCAGCCATGTTCTGCAACTCTGTGCTGGAACTCGGCCTCTAGCCCAGCTGGGACTCCCCGGAACTCCACTCCCCCAGCCAAGGATTCCCTTGTGAATGCTGGTCCTTGTACCCGCCACTCAGTAAAGCCTCCGCAGCCAAGGCCAGTCCTCTCTATCTCCACCCTTCCACTACCCCTGTCCTGGTCCTCTGCTCTCCCTTCCTGGTTCACCCACAATGCATTGAGATAGAAATTTTGATAGGTGTTCCTCTCCTAGCTTCTCTTTCTGGGTTTTGCCAACTGAATATCTGTTAAGAGATTTCTTTCATGTTATTTTTGAGGGGAAACAAGGAGACCTCAGCATAGTGCCTGTCTTCTCTCTGCCATCTTGGCCGGAAGTTCTAAGGTACAAATAAATCAAAGAAATTTTTTTTAAAAAAAGTCTCTTGAGAAGTATATTTCTAATGAGATGAGGGGAGGGTACTTAATGACTACTTATCAAACAATTAAGCAATCAATCAACCATCTGTGATTGTACTTTGATTGTTAGTACTTTGAATAAGTAATCAAGCAATCATTTAATCAATCTTTGATTGAGGGTACCTGATTAATAGTACTTGATTGATAAATAACACCAGGTGATAAGTCACAAAGATCTTAGAGGAAAAGAATTTGGTCCAGAGAGGGAATAACATATATTTCCACTTCAGTTTAAAAATCAATCCTACTCTACAGGGAAGGGGGTGGCCAGGGAAAGAAAAGGGAAGAAGAAATTGATAAAAAGGAAGGTGAAGGTATAGGGGAAGATAAACTGAAAATTAAATTTTAAAAGTTAAAGGGGAAAAGCAGTAAAATTTTGGTGAGCAAGAATAAGAAGAAAGGAAAGAGAAAAATATAAATAAGGAACAATACCATGAAGAGAAATACAGAATTAGTAATCTTAAGTGTAAATGTGAATGTGATGAACTCTACTATAAAATGGAAGCAGATAGCAGAGTAGATTAAAAACCATAATCCAACAATATTTTGTTTACAAGAAACACATTTGAAACAGAGAGATACTTATAGGGTAAAGTTAAAGGGATGGAGCAAAATGTTTTGTTTCAGTTAAAGTAAAAAAAAGGGGGGGGGTGGTAGCATGCCTGATCACTCTCATTAGAAGGAGTAAGAAAGGAAGCTACATTTGCTTAAAAAACACCATAGGGTCTTTTCAATATGGCAGCATGAGGGCAGGAATTTCCAGAAACTCTTTCCCCAAAATCTCCAAAAGTCATAAAATAAGGACACTAATAAAATTTTAGAGTTTGTTGCATCTGACTACCTTATACCATGATCTTTCTTCCCTTTTATCATGTCTCTTCCCCCTACACCCTTTCTCCCATTTCTTTCCTCTCTGATTTTTCTATAGGGTAAAATAGATTTCTATATCAAAATGCATGTGTATGTTATTCCCTCTCTGAGCTGATTCTGATGAGAATACAGTTCATTCACTCCCTCTCATCTTCTCTCTCTTCCACGCAATTAAAAATGTTTTTCTTGCCGTTTTATGTAAAATAAGTTACCCCATTCTACCTCTCCTTTCCATTTCTCCCAGTACATTCCTTTCTCCTACATTAATGCCATCTTTTTAATATATTATAGCTTCAAAGTCAACTCCTTCCTGTACCTTGTCTATATATATCCCTTTTGACCACCCAAATAAATGAGCAAGTTCATGAGCATTATCAGTATCATCTTCCCAGGCTGAAATAAAAGTATCTTCAATATCATTAATTCCCTCATGATTTTTCCTTTCTGTCCACCCTCTCAATGATTCACCTGAGTCCAGTACAAAAAACTAACCTTTCTTTTCAGCTATGGTCATTACATCAGGAAAGTTTGAAAGTTTCCTACTTCATTGAATGTCCATAGTTTCCTCTGAAAGAGAATGTTCAGTTTTGACAGGTAGTTGATTTTTGGCTATAATCCAACCAATTTTACCTTCAACAACATCATATTCCAAGCCCTGTGATCTCTTAATGTAGAAGTTGAAAAATCTTATGTTATCCTAACTGTACCTCCATATTTGAATTGCTTCTTTCTGGCTACTTGAAATATTTTCTCATTGACATGGGAGTTGTGAAATTTGGCTATAATATTCCTGGCAGTTTTTATTTGGGCATCTCTTTATTTTAAAGGAAGATTTTACTTATTTTGAGTTTTACAATTTCTCCCCCATTCTTGCTTCCCTCACCCCACCCCCCACAGAAGGCATTCTGCTAGTATTTACATTAGTTCCATGTTATGCATTGATCTCAGTTGAATGTGATGACAGAGAAACCATATCCTTAAGGAAAAAATATAATGTATGAGATAGTAAAATTGCATAATAATAATATAATGCTTTTTTTTCCTAATTTGATGGTAATAGGCTTTGGTCTTTGTTCAAAGTCCATAATTCATTCTCTATATACAGATGGTATTCTCCCTTGCAGATAGCTCAAAATTGTCCATGGTTGTTGCACTGAAGGGATGAGCAAGTTCATAAAGTTTGATCATCACCCTCATGTTGCTTTTAGGTTGTACAATGTTTTTCTGGTTCTGCTCATCTCACTCAGCATCAGTTCACGCAAATTTTTTCAGGCTTCCCTGAATTCCCATCTCTCCTTGTTTCTAATAGAACCATAGTGTTCCATAACATACATATACCACAATTTGTTAAGCCATTCCCCAATTGAAGGACATTCACTTAATTTCCAATTTTTTGCCACCATAAACAAGGCTGCTGTAAATATTTTTGTACAAGTGATTTTTTTACCCTTTTTATCATCTCTTCAGGGTATAGACCCAGTAGTGGTATTGCTGGGTAAAAGGGTACGCACATTTTTGTTACTCTTTGGGCATAATCCCAATTGCTCTCCAGAAAGATTGGATGAGCTCACAGTTCCACCAACAATGTATTATTGTCCCATATTTCCCGCATCCCTTCCAACATTGATCATTGTCCTTTCTGGTCATATTGGCCAGTCTGAGAGGTGTGAGGTGGTATCTCAGAGATGCTTTAATTTGCATTTCTCTAATAAGTAATGATTTGGTGCAATTTTTCATATGACTATGGATTGCTTTGATTTCCTCAGCTGTAAATTGGATTTGCATGTCCTTTTACCATTTGTCAATCAGGGAATGGCTTGTTTTTTTGAAAATTTGACTTAGTACTCTGTCAGAAATATTAGCTGCAAAAATTGCTTCCCAATTTACTACCTTTCTTTTGATCTTAGTTACAGTGGTTTTGTCCGTGCAAAAACTTTTTAATTTAATGTAGTCAAAATTATCTAGTTTGTTTTTAATGATATTCTCCATATCTTCCTTTGTCATAAACTGTTTCCCATTCCATACATCTAACAGGTAAAGTACTCCTTGATCTTCTAGCTTGCTTATAATACTTTTTTATGTTTAAATACTGTATCCACTTGGATCTTATCTTGGTATAGCATGTGAGATGTTGGTCTAATCTCTGTTTCTTCCATACTAACTTCCAATTTTCCCAACGGTTTTTTCAAAGAGAGAGATTTTATCTCAATAGCTGGAATCCTTGGGTTCAACAAACAGCATATTACTATAATCATTTCCTTCTATTGAACCTAGTCTATTCCATTGATCCATGACTCTGTTTCTTAGGCAATACCAGACAGTTTTGAGGACTGATGCTTTATAATATAATTTTAGAAAGGGTAAGGGTAAGCCTCCTTCTTTTACCCTTTTTTCATTGAATCCCTAGAATTTCTTGACTTTTTATTTCTCCATATAAATTTACTTACAACTTTTTCTAACTCATTAATTTTTGGGGGATTTTGATTGGTAGGGAACTAAACAGGTACTTTAGTTTTGTAGAATTGGCATTTTTATTATATTAGCTCTCCCTATCCATGAACAGTTGATGTTTGCCCATGTATTTAAATTCTATTTCAATTGCATAAGAAGAGTTTTGGAATTGTTTTCAAAAAGTTGTTGAGTCTGCCTTAGCAGGTAGACTCCCAGTATTTTATGTTGTCTGAGCTTACTTTGAATGGGATTCATTTTCTAGCTCTTTCTATTGTATCTTGCTAGTCATATATAGAAATGTTGAGGAATTATGAGGGTTTCTTTTATATCCTGCTACTTTGCTGAATTTTTCTAATTATTTCCAGTAGTTTTTAGATGACTTTGGGATTTTCTAGGTATACCATCATGTCATCTGCAAAGAGTGTGAGTTCTGTCTCCTACTTTGGGATCTCTTTCAGGAGGTGATTGTTTTAATTTCTATTTTATCCTTACTTCAGGGCAGTTTTCATGGAGAATTTCTTGAAAAATTATATCTAGACTCTTTTTAAAAAAGGTTTTGATATTCAGGTAGTCCAATAATTTTTTGAAAATTATGTCTCGGTTATCTATTTTCCAGATCAGTTGTTTTTCCAATGAGATATTTCACATTTTCTTCTTGTTTTTTCCATTCTTTATGTTTTGTTTTATTGTTTCTTGATTTCTCACAAAGTCATCAGTTTCTCTAATCTCATGCTACATTTTCAAGAATGATTTATCTTTAGATAACTTTTATATTTCTTTTTCCATTTGACCATTTCTGCTTTTTGAGTCACCCTTCTCCTCAATGATATTTTGGACTCCTTTTGCCATTTGACTCATATTGATTTTTAAGATGTTATTTTCTTCAGTTTTTTAGTATCTTCACCAATCTGTTGCCTGGATTTTCCTGATTTTCCTACATCACTCTCAATTGTCTTCCCAATTATTCTTCTGCCCCCCCTTGTTGAATTTATGACTTTTTGAGCTTTTCCATGTCTGAGACCAATTCATATCTTTTTCTTGGAGGCTTTGGAGGCAGAAACTTTAACTTTGCTATATCCTGAGTTTGTATTTTGGTCCTTCATAGAACCCAAGAAAGTGTCTATGGTCAGATTTTTATTATTCTGCGTTCATTCATTTCCCCAGTCTATTACTTCATTTGTTAAGATAGGGTTCTGCTTCCACGTTGGAGGAGACACCCTCCCAAACTTTTGATGGCTTTTGAAGTGTTTTTCATTGATTCCCCCCCTCAGGGACCTACATGTTTTCAATTCTCCATGGTCTTGGGAGAGGTTATGCATACTCTCCTGGCATGTGCTCTAGTCTGTGGATTACCACAAGCACTGCTTTATGCCCTGGAAGCATGAGGATAGTCGCTAGTCTGCTGCAGGCAATAAGTTCTGTTGTGCTTCTATTCCTTTTCCTTAGTCTGACAACCTAGACTGTGTCCTAGACCTAAGTACGGGCAAAGAAGCAGAGTTCTGCCTAAGGGATAACAAAGAGCTCTTTGCAATCTGCCCAACCCCTTTCTGTCCTTGGATTAACAATTCTGTAAACATCTGCTTAGTGCCTCCTGAGGCCTGTTCATGGTTCACTGGTATTTGGTCTGCTGCTGAGTTCTGAACTGGACCATATTCCCATCTCTCCCCTGTGCGGCAGAGTATTTCTGCTGATCTTCCAAGTTGTCCTTGGAAATTTCTGGGCTAAGATGTCTAGAAACTACCATAACTGCTGGACTCTGGAGCCCCATGGTCTGTTCTTGGATGGCTGGAAGTGGTTCACTCTGGTGCAAGTCAGGCTACACTGTGGATACTTCCCATGGATCTTCCATGTATTCATGGGCTAGAAAATAATTTCACTTCCTTTTTTTGTGGGGTATGCCACTCTAGAATTTGATGAGAAATATTGTTTTAAGATATTTGGAGTGGTTTGCGACTAGAGTTTTCAGGAGTCCTTACCATTCATTATTCTGCCATTTGCCTCCAACCCCCTAATGTCTTCCAGGTTTTTTTTTATTGTTTTTTCTTCCCTAAGATCTCCTCATTATTTCTTATAAAGCCATAATATTCTATTATATTCATATACCAAAACTTGTTCAATCATTCCCTGATACATTTTTTTAATACCCTTGCTATTCTTCACCTTTTGTTCCTTAAGATGAATTTTGCAACTATTTTTTTTCAAACATTGTAATACAGCTTTTGTCAGTTTTATTGGTATGGCCCTGAATAAGTAAATTAACAGACAGAATTGTCATTTTCTGTCAGTCTATCCATGAGTAATTGATATTTTCTAATTGTTTAGATTTGACTTTATTTGAATGAAAAAGACTTTTATAAATGTGTCCACATGGTTCCTGAATTTGTCTTGGTAAGTGTAGAAGCCCTTTCCTGGACTCTTACGCTGAGTCCCACTTCTAGACTCCTTCAGTCTTCCTCAGGTGAGTGTTGCAGGGGTGGGAGACAAGGAAGACAAGGGAGACAAGTGCTCCATCAAGATCTCAAGTGCTAAATTTATTCAACAGAATACAAACACTTAAATATACCTCCCAGACCCTTGGTCCACTCCCACTCCTATGGCACTTAGCAAAGCAAGGTTCTGATGTTCATAGATACCAGATGATGATAATTTACAGTAATCTTACACACAACAGTCCCTAATATATACCCCTTCTTGTTTTTGAAACAAAATTATTACATAATGAATGCACCTTAAGTTGTAAACAAAAGTTCAAAAATAGCATGAACAAATGTCGATTGAACAATAGGAAAACAAATTTTCCCAAATATCTTGAAATGTATTTTATCCCCAAATTACAAAGATTACAAAGTTATTTTTCTTTGACCAACAAAAAATCTTTCAAAGCAAAATCCAAACTAAAAGTAATAACATTTAACTTTACCTATTTCAGAGTTTAACACACTCTCAACACAGAAAATAAGTCTTCTGTATTTCAAACTTATGAAAATTAGATTGTTGGATACCCTGGTCTGCACCAAAATCTCAAAATGGAAACACATTTTCCCACCTCTCCAGGCCAGTAGAGAGATGTAAAAACATCCTATTGATGATTAAATATAGATTTACACATATAACCAAGAACAATAAACAGAAATATAAGCCATAGACAGACTTCATAAGATAAAATCCAAATTTCCCAATCTCACAAAAAAAATATATTCTTCCCCTTTTTTTCTTAACTAATTGAACCATGAAAGTTCTCAATTAACAACCTATTAAAAAACATAGTCATGGGAAGGGTGAGTTCCGCAGCATGGCACCCCCTGACCGCCCTCTGGGGCGGCTCCCTGGGCTGGGCCCTGAGGGGCAGCGGCCCCCAGGGCCTCTCGGCCTGGGACTTGGTCTGGGGGGAGGCGGCAGACTTGGCTGGCATCTAGGGCTGCCCCACTGGGTCTCCTAGGAGACGCTGGTGTGCGGCCTGAAGGGAGCCTGAGAGGCTGAGCCCCTGGGGACCCGAGCCCGCCTGCCCACAGGGCTATCCAGCTGGATTGAGGTTTGGGGGCGGGGGAAAAATGGGGAAAAGCTGGTGGAGTTGTCCTTCCCCTCCCGCCGACCTCGGTACCCCCCTGGGATGAGCAGCTGGGGCTGCCAGGCCAGGAGGGCAGGCCATAAAGGCGCCCTGCCCTTTTGCCTCTCCCAGGTAATTGGACCGCAAGAGGCCAGAGCAGATCAGTGGTGACACGAGTCACAGAGCTAGTGCTGAACATGAGACAGAAAGAAGTATTAACCAAAACCTTCCAAGCACCTGCTGTTGTTTGCAGTTCTCAAAATAGTCATATTTACGTGTTTAAAAATGACAATTCAGACTCAGATGAACTATCTGAAGAAGAACTCAATGTGGAATTGAGACCAAGAGGAAAGGAAGGACAAAAGAATACAGGAAGAGAAAGAGTAGGGGATGTGGTATTGCTAGAAGGAGAACTCATAGAAGATGATAATCTTAGTAAACTTGCTCTTCAATATGGTTGTAAAGTTGCAGACATCAAGAAAGTAAACAACTTTATTAGAGAACAAGATTTCTATGCCTTAAAATCTATAAAGATTCCGGTGAAGAATCATGGCATCTTAACAGAGACAAGCAAGGAATTAAAACCCCTCCAAACTACAACTGAGTCTAGATTGACGTTCATTGAGTTTCCTGACTTGGATAATGCAGCTGCAGAGAGTAATCATGCAAAATCCAACCAACTGACAGATTTTTTAAGGGGATTGATCAAGATATTGAGTGTGCTGTACAATCAGAAATCTATTTAAATCAAGATTATTGCATAGAAACTCCAAATCAACCTTTACTTCCAATTAGTCAGAAGACTCTAATGAATGGTGAAGAATGTGGAATTCAATGGTGGAATGCTGTTTTTATCATGCTTCTAATTGGAATTTTTTTTACTAGTGTTTTATGTGGTCTATTTTAAAATACAAGGCACTAGAGAAACTACTGATTGCTTGAGTACAACTATGGGTCTCAATGGTTCAGTATCAACCAATTCAATTGCAAGTGAAGTCCTAGAACTAGAGATTCCATTGAGGATCACAACCATTTTGGACAAATAGGAAGCTAATCATATATCTTTAGAAATCAGGATCTCAACTCTAGTAACTGGGTTCTCAGTGGGCATGTGTTGATAATTTCCTATAGGTAAACAAAATACGCTTTCAGATTCATAATGAAGAACTACAATATTTACTTGGGTTTATAAAATTCCAGAACAAATTATCTAGCCACTTTTATCTTTGTCTCAGGGACAGTCCTAAAAGCCACCTTTTTCAGGCACCTTATTCATTAGGAAAAACTAAGTTGTTTTTTTTTTTTAGGTTTTTGCAAGGCAAACGGGGTTAAGTGGCTTGCCCAAGACCACACAGCTAGGTAATTATTAAGTGTCTGAGACCAGATTTGAACCCAGGTACTCCTGACTCCAGGGCCAGTTCTTTATCCACTGCACCACCTAGCCGCCTCAGAAAAAAACTAAGTTTAATCAATTTTTTTATAAATGTGGTCAAAACCAAGTTACCTACATGGAGTATCATTTTAGTATTTAGTATATACTTTCTGAATGTGTCCTCTCCTTCTGAAAGTTTTCTCTCTTAACTGCAAAAAAACTTGGCAAATACTAAAGGGGATTTTATAGTGAAGTAGGACTAACTGCAAGTTCTACCTGTATTCAAAATGGGTATTTTTAATTGCTAGAAAGGATTAATCTTGGATAATATTAAGAAATTCCTTTTGTGTTGGTCATCCTTGATAATGAAATATGTGACTTAATAACAGGTTACTAGAGCAAAAAGCTGCTTGTGTCATCTGTGGGTATAAATTTTAAGGAAGTGTTTATGCTAGTAATTAATCCTTTTAAGTTATGAGGCTTCTCATAAATTTAATAGCTTTTCTTTTGAGAACCATGATTGAATTCCTTATTGTACCAATTCTATCTAGTTGGTCAGTGTCTTGAGAATGATTGCTGTTTGTTTCTGGAGAGTCTGAGGGTAGTAGGGTCCCTATTGTATCTAAAATTTTTAGGATTGGTTATTTGTGTCTATGGTATCCAGTGACTTATAATGATAGACTTAGCATGAAAGGAGTTGAGCATTTGGGGAAATCTGTAATTAATATTAATACTATGGCAAAGAGGCTACCATAGAGTAGCCCCAATATTTGTTCCATTTTAAAGATAGAAAAAAGTCCAACAAAATTGTGGCATTCATTTGACACTTGGCTAATTTCTTTTTGATACATGTCCTGGCAGTTCTTATTTATTTATGTATTTTAAAATTATAAATCTAAATTGCTTTATACCTATTTTTCATATTTGAAGACTTTTTTCCTTCTTGCATGTTCAAATATATTTAAAATAGCATTTTCCTACTCCATCACAATTTTAGAAATCTTAAATTCTCTTATGATTAGTGTTATGCAGTACTGGATTACACCTCTGTGTTATCTACTGTTTAATTTCATCTGAGATTTGCCTTTAGATTTTGAAGTAGATTCTAATTACACATGTTTTCATTCTTTTGGTTAAAAAAAAAACATAGTTATTACCCAACCACCCCCTACCAAACCAGGAAGAAGGCATGTAGGACCCTTGATTTCTAAAATGTTTTTTGAGACTTGGGTTGAGTTTCGATGTTCCAGGAAAAAAAGATTTCCCTTCTCCCTACCCCCACCTCTGCAGAGGGTGGGAAAAGCAGAGAATGAGAAAAAGCCTTTGAAATTACTTGAGATGTTGACAGTACAATTTGGAGTTGTTGCATTTTGTAAACAGTAGTCAGTACCATTATGGAGAGTGAAATTCATCCTTGGTGTCAAGTTTCAGGTCAGAGTCCACATCAACCACTAAAGGTCTATGCAACCTGTTGCAGGTCCAGGTGATCACAGAGCACACAGCATGGTCAGGCAGTCAGTCTTGGTCAAAAAGAACAGCAAGCAGGTTCTTTGCATCTCATTCATGGTGCAGGTACAGACTTCTGCTGAGTAACAAACTTCATCCTCTGTGGCACTGCCTGGAGGCTTTACTTCAAGATGGCTCCTCAATGCTAAATACTATTTGTCTTCTCACTTACAATGGTTCCTCTTTGTTTAAAATCACTCCCTTAAGTAAAAATCAACCTGTTATTTTCTCCAGAGTCCTCTACTCTTGGATGTTGCCTGGTTCTCTGTCTTGTATCTGCTATGGCCTTCTTCCAGAATTTAATCAGATAACACCACCTTTATGTCCCTTTATGGGCACCATATGTTTAGTCCCTGTTGGACACCATGTGTTGAGTCCCTTTTCCAGACTGTTATGTTGAGTCCCACTTCTGGTCTCCTTCAATCTTCCCCAGGTGAGTTTTGGAGGGGCAGGAGACAAGGAAGACAAGGGAAACAAGTACTCCACTAAGATCTCCAAGTGCTCCGTTTATTCACTAGTATACAAGTGCTTAAATGTCCTTCCCAGACCCTTGGTTCACTCCCACTCAGGTAGCAAAACAAGGTTCTGATGCTCAAACATACCAGGTGATGATAATTTATGGTAATCCCACACACAAAAGTCCCTTACTCATAAGTAGACTCTCAAATACGCTATATAATTGTGTCACAATTATAAAATTATAAATATTACCAAATATTTGTATATAGTTATTTTGAATGGAATTTCATTTTCTACTTTTTCATGCTGGCTCTTATTGGTAATATATAGAACTGCTGATGAATTATGTGGGTTCATTTTATGTCCTGTGACTTTGTTAAAGCTGTTAACTATTTCAAGTGACTTTTTAGTTGTTTCTCTAGAAGTCTTTAAGAATAAAATTATATCATCTTCAAAGAGTGATAGTTTTCCTTATTGTCTATTCTAATTCCTAACCTTTCTTCTTCTTCTTTTTTGTTATTGCTAATATTTATTGTATAATATTGAATAATAATGGGGATAATGAACACCTTTGCTTCATCCCTGATCTTAATGTAAAGACTTCTAGCTTAACTCTTTTATGTTGCTAATGATTTAAGGAAAGATCCATTTTCCCTAGTTTTCTAATATTTTTAAGATGACTAGCTGTTGTATTTTGACAACAATATTTTCTGTTTCTCTTGTGATAAGCATGATTTCTGTTTGGTTTTGCTATTGTTATGGTCAATTGTGCTAATAGTTTTCTTTTTATTTTAAAACAGCCCTGCATTCCCACTATAAAATCACCTGGTCATAGTGTCTTCACATGGTGATAAATTTCTGTAATGTCTTTACTAATATTTAATTTTAAAATTTTACATCAACACACATTAGATAAATTAGTCAATAATTTCCTTTCTCTGTTTTGGTTCTTCCTGCCAAAACTATCAGCATCATATTTGAATCTTAAAATGAATTTTACAGGGCTCCTTCTTCACTTATTTTTTAAAATAATTTCTATGGTATTGCAATTAATTACTCTTTAAATGTTTAGTAAAATTCACTTGTAAATCCACATAGCCCTAGAGATATTTTCTTAGGCAATTCATTACTGACTTGTTCAAAATCTTTTATAAAAGGGGTTTTTAAAAGTACTTTATTTTTATCTTCTGCTAATCTGGGATTTTATATTTTTGTAAATGTACATCTTTTTTGCCCAGGCTGTCAGATTTATTGGCATAAATTTGAGCAAAATACCCCCTAATTATTTTTTTTATTTTCCTTTTAATTGGTAGTGAATTTACCCCAAAAGTTAGGGAAAATGAATCAACTCCTTTACCATGCTTGATAACAAATTTCAGTCTATCTCTTTTTAGTCTCTTTTTTCCTTTCTACTTTATTTTTGTTATATATATATATTATTTTTATGTTCTGCTAATTTCCTTCTATATTATTTTGCTCCAGTCTCTCTGTGTTTCTCTCATTTTTTATATAACACTTAACATAGTACAATAATGTTCCATTATGTTTGCTATACTATAATTTGTTCATACATTTTCTATTTAATGTATACACTTTTTTCATTTTATGAAAATTATTTTCTTTATATAAATTATATATTTCACTGGGAAAATAGTCTTTACCTTATTACATTAGCAGCATATTTGCAATACCATGTTACCAGACTACTCTTAATAGTACTCTGGAGAGGATGGTGATAAAGAAAATGCTATCCTCCCTTAACAGTATCTGCTGAGAATGGTAGATTCAGAAATGAGGAAGGAATGCCTTTAAACAAGACTCCCAGGAAGGACAACCTGCAAAGCTTACAAATGAACTCTAAGGAAGGGCAGGTAGGGTATGTTAAAAATCCAATACTCCTAATAATGCACAATGAGGCTTCACTTCTCTTGTTTGGGACATTCAAATCTAAAGGAATAGGGACTTATCTTAGGCTCTTCACATGTAACAGGTCACTCTGGCCCATGTATGGCTTTTCTTATTTGATATTTTATTTTTCCAAGTACATGTTTTGAAGGTTTTGTCAACACTCATCCATATGCATATGTATATTTTTGCTACAAAATTTCCTTCCACCCTGCCCTTCCCACTCCTCTTCTTCTCAGCAGCAAACAGTCAGTTTAACATTATACATAAATATTTTTGATAAACATGTTTACAGATTAAGGACAAAGAGTTGCATAAGAGATAATTTTTATGAAGTGTTCATCAAATTCTGAAGGATTTTTGAGTTTGTTTTATTTTTTTTGCTTTTTTGCTAGCTTTCTTTTGTTTATCTGCGTCTGAATGGAGATACCATTGTCAGTATTCAGTCTAATATGGTTGTCCTAGCTTTCTGAACTGCTGAGAAGAACTACTTTCAGCAAGGTTGATCATCTCACGATGTTATTGCTAATATGTACATTGTTCTCTTGCTTCTGCTTCCTGTCTTAGTTGTAGGTTTTATAATTTTGCATGAAGTACAGTTGTCTGAATTAGCAGCAATTAAGAAAAATATCATAGACTGATTGAGGTGAATTCTCTCCTATGCCACAGCATAGGGAATGAAACCCTCAGTGAACTGCTTTTGGAGAAGTCCCAGATCCCACTTGAATCTGAAGCACAGAGGTCTCTTGGACCAACTGTACAGATAAATAGAAAGCTCTGGTGTCAAGGTGTTTCAAACTTTGGTCAAAATTATAGACAAAGTAAAAAGGACCCTTGACTTTATTTGGGGAGGACTACAAGGTTGCTTGACCGAGGGCCAACAGGCAGGGATTGAAATACGACTGGGTCTTCCTTGCAGATGAAAATTCTAGACTGGATGGGTACTGTGGGCAAGGTTTTAGGAATATTGCAAACCTCTGGAATGCCCGTTATTCTATCCTAGCAATTTGTTCATAACAAGTTGATCTCTTACTCCAAAGAACATTCTTGTCAAAGATGTAGTAAGAGAAAAAGAAAAAAAAAGTAATTTGATATGGGATGCTGCACCAAGTTAGCTCCTCATGAAGGCAGCTTTGGCATTGAGGCCATTCAGGCCACTGCAGTTCTGCTCAGTTCCAACAAAAACAATGAGTTTTTTTGTGATATATGTTATAGAAATAGCAACACCCAGCTTTTTATAAATTATATCAAATTTGGTGAGAACAATGCAATCAACGAGACAACATGTTTGAGCTACAAAATCATCAGTCAGAGAGAACTTTGTTGAATTTTACCAACTGATCTACAATTTCATTTCCCACCAATTTCTCTCCAACAGTAACAACAGGTAGGTTGTGCCTACAGTAATGAATTTGGCCATGGAAGTCATCCAGGCTGAAATGACCTGCATTTGATCAGTTGTATCTACCAAGACCATGTGAAAGCAAAGGTAATGGCCTCCTTGGCAATAGCAGCAGCAGCATCCTTGTCATAGTCCTTCTCAAACAGACACACCTGTTACTATATATGGTGAACAACTACTCCACCATCCCTGCCCTAAATGTGTCACAGGCAGAAAAGAGGAACCAAGAGAACAATGTACACATTAACAACAACATTGTGATATGACCAACCTTTATGGAAGCAGCTCCTCTCAGCAGTTCAGAGAACTAGGACAACCATATTAGACTGGCTATGGATGATGCTACCCCCATCCAGAGTTGAAGTTATTCTTCAACAGCCAAAAGGAGATCTTGGAAAGATTTGTGGACTTACTCCATTGTCTCCACAGAAAATAATAACATAAGGCCACAGTGATGAGCATCTGTGATATTGTAGAGTATGCCCAAATCCAACTGAGTCTCTTGTAGTGCCTACTTTGTTGTCAAATTTACAGTGCTAAATGTGTTCATTACCTTTCCCTCCAGCTTGCTGATGACAGACTCACAGAGCCAGAGAGTGATGTTGGCAACTACATTCTTAGCAATTGTCCAGCACAGATTCCATGTCTTTTGACTTGAACTCATAGAGTCAACCAAGTCTTTCAGCATCCCAAACAGTCCTCCCCACCCCTAGACTTCCTTTGGGTTTGACTGAGTTCTGAGTGATTCCTCCATCATCTAAGCTGCTGTAGTCTAGGTCTTAAAGCTCGCCCCTCCCCCCACCTGAGTTCCTCAAATCAGGTTGATTTTCTTTTGCAAAGAAGTCTCAGGAATTTAATTGTCCCTTTGTTGGTCCAGTCACTAAGTGCCTATACCCAAGGAGCCTTTTTGCCTTTCTCCTTTGGTGCACCTGACTTAGGACTTCTCGGACTCCTCAGCACCTCTTCCATGATTCTGCAGGAGTTCTTCGTGATTCTTGTGCATCAACTGATCTTTGCACAGTTCTACCCAATTGGGAGATCATGTTTCCCTTTGTTAGCAAGTAAGGAGACTTCAGCTCTCTTACTTAGCCCCACACTTTTATTTGTTGTTCTTAAATTTTTCCTTAGGTTTCTCCCTGAGTATCTCAATCACGGACTTCACAGCTTTCTTGACCATTTAAAAATCTCCAAACTTCTTCATGGCTGTGGAATCATAGATCTTATTGCTCTTCTTTGTACTCCAAGGTGACACATGATGTCATTATGGAAGACAAAGGTGCCATTTAAGAGATAAAGGGAGCTGTATTGAATTTCTGTGCCATATTTGTCTAGGGACAGGACAATCTGTGCAAGTCATCTATCAGTTCATTTACCTACCATACATTAGCATTAAATTCTTCTGAAAAAGTAACCACAAACATGAGTTCACACATGTTGTCCAGCTTGTATTTCAGTGTGAATGCCTCATGATATTCATGAATCAACTGCCTCCGGGCTCCAACATGGATCAGTGCATGAGCTGATTGATGCAGGAGGGGAAGGCAAGAATTGCTCATTTGATGGAGATTCCAGAGAAGAAGTTTGATTTTGGAAAAGATGTGAAGAAGTCAGTCATGGCAGGGGCAGCAGATAGGGTGGGACAAGGAGAAAAAGGAGCTGATTCAAAGGACATATAAGTTTGATTTTCTCATAGTTCTTGCACATCAGCTCATTTTTTTTTTTTTTGGTTAATTGGGAGATCAGGTTTTCCTGTAGGGGCCCATTTGCTGGCAACTGAGAAGCCTTCAAGACCCTCTTTTTTCATGTTGCTCTTAGCCTGCTCCTTGGCTTTTTCCTTGTGTATCATAATCATGAATCTCACAATTATTTTGACATTGTCAGAATCTTCAAATTTCATGACAGTCTGGAAATTGTTTTCTATAATATTTGATCCACTTCATAGTTTCAATAATGAATCAGTACACCTATCTTCCCATAGTAACTCCAAGATTGACCACTTCTGTTCTTTATATTCTTACACATTTCTTGGTATGAGGTAAAACTTTAGAATTATTTTAATTTCCATTTCTCTTATTATTTCTTATTTGAAACATTATTCCTTATGGTTCTTAGAGGTCTACAATGTCTTTTTCAAAATTATGTTTACATGAAAAGATTATGTAAAAGGGTAAAAACATCACTTGTACAAAAATATTCATAGTAGCCCTATTTGTAGTAGCAAAGAATTGGAAATTAAGTGAATGGCTTAACAAACTGTGGTATATGTATGCCATAGAACGCTATTGTTCTATTAGAAAACAGTAGAGATGGGAATTCAGGGAAGCATGGAAGGATTTACATGAACTGATGCTGAGTGAGATGAGCAGAACCAGAAAAACACTGTACACCCTAACAGCAACATGGGGGTGATTATCAACCTTGATGGACTTGCATATTCCATCAGTACAACAATCAGGGACAATTTGGGGCTATCTGTGATGGAGAACACCATCTGTATCCAGAGAAAGAATTGTGGAATTTGAACAAAGACCAAAGACTATTACCTTCAATTTAGGGGAAAAAAGGTTATCTTATGTAATTTTGCTGTCTCTTATACTTTATTTTTCTTAAGGATATGATTTCTCTCACATCATATTCAACTTAGTGGAAACAATATAAAGACTAACAGATTGCCTTCTGTTGGTGGGGAGGGAAGCAAGAAGAGGGGAAAAAATTGTAAAACTCAAAATAAATAAAGTCTTTTTAAAAATATGCTTATATTCTTTTTTCTTCTTATGAATTATGCAATGGCTCAATCATGTATTTGTATTAGCTCTTACATACATCTTATGTATAGGATCCTTATCAGAATCATTGAATTGTAATATTCTCTTTCATTTGGACTTTCCTTTCTCATCCTCTTTGCAGTTTCTCTTCATGAAATAACTTTTCATTTTCATCATCTATTTCAATGTCTATTTTGTTTTCCATCATTTACTATATCCCTGTTTAAATTTGTTGCCATTCTCTCCCACCCTTGCAACACGTTTAATCCAGTAATAGTTTTAAAAGATAACTTATTTCCTTCCCTTCTAGCTTTCTTACATTCAGTTCCCATCCATTTTATTTTAATGTACCTATTCTTTGATCCAAGAGAGGTTCAGGCATGTACAGTAAACGTGTTACATTGTGCTTACTCCTAGTTTAGCTGTGCACATGATGTACTACTTGCTCCTGATTTTCTGGGATAAATTTTTATTTCTGAAAATCTGCCCAGTTATCCACTTAAATGAAGTGTCATTTTCATGTCATTTTTCAAAATGTGTTGTTTTTGCTTCAGAATTTAAGATAATGCTATGACCTCACACTGTGGCTTCAGCAACATCTTAGGTACCATGTGTTATGCATCAAACTCTTCCTCAAGACAAAAATGCTCAGACGCATATGGAGGAAACTAACATTGATTCCATATTCTAATTGTTCTAGAAATGCCATTACTAATAAGTTCCAAGTTTTAAATGGTACTATGAAATTGAACAAGAGCGATCCCCAGGCCAAAACAATTCAGACACAAAAAATTGATGCTTAAAAATAAAACAAAAAAAGAAACTATGTAGAAGACCCATAATTTTAGTGGTTTCCAGTGACTGGAAGAAAATACACTAGCACTACTTATTACTTATGGTTCAATAATGAGTCACCACCACTGTATCTGTCTTTACTACATATTTGCCAGTCTGTCTGTCTATCTGTCTCTGTCTCTGTCTCTGTCTCTGTCTCTGTCTCTCTCTCTCTCTCTCTCTCTCTCTCTCTCTCTCTCTCTCTCATTATAAGGGCTATGACCTAGTCAGCTTGAAGGTAGAGGAAAATCTTACCTATTTTGGTATCATAAAGAACTTAATTATAATTGATGATTAGTTTTATAAAATTAAGACAATATAAACATACATCTGATGTGTAAATAGTGCCTGCGTATTATGAGGTATGAAGTGGTGTGTGTGATAGAACTTCAAATGAGGACTTAAAATAATAATTAATACAAATAACTTCATGCTAATAAACAAAAAACAAATAAAAAAGAATCATAAAATATCTATACTATATCACATGTAAGAACTAGAAAAGACCTTCTATTGTATTGGTACTGTACCTACCTCATTTTGATATGGTAAAATTAGTTTCAAAGAAGCAAAGTGACATCCCCAACATCCCACAGCTGTAAGTGGAAGTGCTGAGTTTAACATAAAATCTTCTGATTCCAAGTCCAGAGGTTCTTCTTTCTACTGCTTCCTTAATTAGTTACATTATGGGTTTTTTTGGGTTTTTTTTTTTCAAGGCAATGGGGTTAAGTGCCTTGCCCAAGGCCACATGGCTAGGTAATTATTAAATGTCTGAGGTCAGATTTGAACTCCGGTACTCCTGACTCCAAGCCCAGTGCTCTAGTCACTGCGCCACCTAGCCCCCCAAAATGAATTTTTTAGGTTTTTGCAAGGCAATGGGATTAAGTGGCTTGCCAAGGTCACATAGCTAAGTAATTATTAAGTGTCAGGCCGGATTTGAACTCAGGCATTCCTGACTCCAGAGCTGGTGCTCTATCCACTGCACCACCTAGCAGCCCCATTACATTATGTTTTATGGACAAAAAAAAATTATATGATTCTTCCTCTTTGGGGCTGAAACTAGCCTGTGGTGCAATCATTTCATGTAGTTGGAACTGAAAAAGTAATGCATAACCAGAAGTCACTTCTACACTAAACTCTTCTTTTTGGCTTTCCTGGCTTTCTATAATTCCCAAGTAAAATCCCATGTTGTAGAAGAAGCCTCTCTCAGCTGTCTTAATTCTAGTTCTTTTCCTTGCTACTGATTTCTTATTCATTTTGTATTTAGTTTGTATATATTAGGTTTCATAGTGTTTCCCTCACTAGATTATATGTTCTTTGAGGGAAGAGACTTTCTTCTGACATTTTTTTGAATTCCCAGGGCTTATCTCAGTGTTTGATGCCTAGGAGGCATTTAGTAATTTGCTTGAATATAGGTATAATGGCCAACATGAAGAAAATTATGAGTTACTAACAAATATGACTGAGAATGAGCTTATTTTTCCATACAATTTCAGAATATATTTTTAAAATGGTACTTAAAATCAGTTTAAGTATCAACAGATTAAAGTTGAAAATAAAAATTTGAGAAGAATAGCTAATATACTAAATGAAAGAGATTTGTTACAAAATGTAAATAGTCTAGAACATAAGATAAAATTTAAATAGAGGCAAAATCTTGCAAATTTGTTTACAAAAATAAAATCAACTTCACAGGAACATGATGGTTAAATAGCAAATCATTTCTTTGAAAAGGCATACTGAGATTCTAAAATTCCTCTAGTTTAGCAAATACAGAATGATATAATTTAATTTATTATTTCAATATATACAATTATAAACTTCAAATATAATAATAACTTATTATTATAATTAATTATATTTAAAATTTAAATTTCTGGGTCATACAGCCCAACTCATACCTAAAAAAACATCTGAGAAAAGATTGCAGTCTCAGCTTGGAAATAAACCCTACAATATGGTTCCAGTTTATCTTTCCAGTCTTCTTTCAGATTTGTCAATTATCTATGGACTCTCTGCTTGAATCAAATCAGATTACCTTTGTCCCTAAATAATCCAGAACTCTACTTACTTTTGTGTTTTCACAAATGTCATTCCCCATCTTTGGGGTATTCATCCACTGATTCTTTACTTATTAAATATTTATTCATACTTTAAATCCCAAATCAGATAGTAGTTCCTCAATGAAACCTTCCCCAATTTCCTCATTTATTAATGATGCCTCATGAATCCCACAAAACATTTCATTTTCCACATATCTAATGGGTCTACCATATGATATTGTCTATTAAGTTTTCCATTTCATTTTAACTCTATCTTAGAATGCAAACTTCATAAACCAATGAAGTTTGTCTTTCTTAAATTTTATCTCTTCTCTAAGGTTTAATATAGCATTTTGCATCTAATAGGTACATAATTTTATTTATGAAAATGAATGAATGACCTCTAAGATCCCTTCAGTTCATTATCTCTCTAATTTTTTCCTTTCTTGAATCACATTAGAAGTCTGGTGAAGTCACTGGACCTTTTCTGAAAATAACGTTTTTAAATAATTTAAGGAAAAGCTAATATTATGTAGAACCTAACAAGAAAAGTATATTTTTCCTATGCAAATTAATAGAACTCCTGAAAAGAACTCCTATTGTAAGTAATTCATCATTTATGTACAAATATATTTGCAAATCTGATAAATGTATAATTCCAATAATAAAATACAGTAGAAAGCATAGACAATGCCCTACTTCCTCAAAACTTGCTTGTTACAAGATAATATGAATTTAAAAAGCACATTATGAGAGGAAATAATGTCTGAAAAGGAAAGCAGTTAGATGCCTAAGCTAGCAAGATAAGTCTATTTTGCTCATGACATGTTTTTATTTTGCTCAATTAATATCAACTATCATATAATACTAATTTACTTGTATTATAAAACATAACAGCAGTATTTAAATGTATTTCTGTGGGGAGAAATAAATTCAGAGCTTAAACCTTGGGAGATGTTCTAGTAAGGTTGAAGTTATATTCTCCTGTCTTCTTCATTTGTCAAGAAACTGCAATATGGAATTCCTGTTGTCCAAGATGCTGGTGGTATCTATATGAATAAAAATAAATAAATATGGCTATATTTAGTTTCTTTTATGAAATTTGCTATCATACTCTTCTTTGATGGATGGAATTTTTTAAAAGATAACTGATTCTAAAGTTCCTTTGAAAAAGGCAAATTTGGTTATCATTTTGATTTATAGACTCAGCAGTATAACCAACTAGAAGAATGAGGATAGTCTGTACTCGTAAAATTTGGGGTTTTAAAGTTTTGCCTTTTATAAGTTAGAAAAGTAGAAAATTAGTTCCCTTCAGGGCAGAAATGTGTTATATTGTGAATCTAAAGCCAATAATTACAATGGTTTTAAAGACCTTGAATAATTCTCTGCATTCAGGTAAGACCTATTGGTCCATCTGTAAGCAAGCATGATAATGTAAAATAGTGATAGTTATGTATAACTCTGCTTTGTCACCCTAAGGACTACCTGTCCTATAACATATTGCTCTGTATTACTATAATTGCTTAGCATACCATTGCTATAATGCATTGTTTTTAGTTATGCTTCAGCATACTGAGGCTCAGGACCAAGATATCAAATTAGAAACAGAAATATGGGTCAAGTCCCTTCCCTTGTGTCTTCTCTACTACAGTACTGACAAATTAAATTTGCTCATATGTTTGAGTCAGGATCCAGGAAATCATGAGCAGAGAAAGAGGTTTAGATTTTATCATTACTGATTGGCATTTCCCACATATTTTAAGAAAATCCCAAGATTCCAAAATGTTTCTCAAAAGAAAAGTCTATCTAGTTCTTAATATAATACTCCATATGGTAAAAATTAATATGAACATTCCATCAGGTTCCTCCCTCTAATAAGGAAGGTTTGTATGGGCTAAATGTATGCTAGTGAAGCCCATGAAAGAGAAATGGCAAGAAAGGACTATTCTTGATTCCATGATATCCATATTCTATAGTATTAATGTGTCATATAAGACAGTCCTGGAAGGTAATTTCAAATTGTCTATGGCCAGGGCCTGGGACTGAAATACCAAAAAAAAAAAAAAAAAAAAAAAAAAAAAAACCCTTTAAATGATAATGCAAGACTAAAAATGGAATCCAAATAATGATACCTGGCAACAAGTAAGCCATAATTAAGATTTTATGTTCCAAGGAGCATAGATGGCAGTAGGGATTTTCCAGGGACTTGAAGAAAGTGGACTCTGGATTTTACCACATCAAGTAACAGAATAGATGTTTTCAGTACATTTAATCAATGTATACACCCAAGGAAATTATGTTTTAGAGGTGAATATTTAGTGAATATGTAGTTTTTGTTATTGTTGTTACATTAAAGAAATGAAAGAAAATAAAATCGTAACTAAATACTCTTAATTAATAACTAAGTTTTACTTCAAATACAAATTTGAAAATTAGACACAAAAATATTAGCTTTTCAAAAAAGATATTAATGTCTGCCTGGACAACCCTCATATCATCTCTATGTAACATTATGAATAAAAGTTACTTAAATACAAAATACAGACTGGTCCCTCTTTTGGAAGAAAAAAATGAAAGATTTAAAGGAAGGTTTTCATAGTCTCAAGATTATTAAGATGAATGAAATATTTCTAGAAAGAATCAGTGGAAAAATATTTCAAAGGAAAACAAAAAGAAAAAATTGTAATCCATAGAGATGTCACATCCCTGCTGAAAAAGCTACAGTGCCACTGTGTTGCTTCTAGGATATACTATGGTCAGCATTTCAAAACGTTCATAATTTTGCATCTACCTTTTCAGACTTATTTCACCTTATTACCCTTCATATACTCTGACTTCTAATCAATTTGATTAGATGGTTACTCCTGAACTTGGCTTCAGGAACTGTCTTTAAATGAAATCATGGAGGGTATAATGGCATAGTAGAATTACTAGGTTATATCTAACCATTATCTTTGAATTGACCTACAATTCTAGTTCTTCAATTTGTGACATTTCTTGATTCATAGCTATATTACACTGATGAAAGAACTATGCTAAAATATTTATCTATACAAATTACTGAATGGAGAACTGACTTTAAAGCCAGAGACATCTGAGATCATGATCTTATCTTTGAGACATACTGGTATGTGACTCTGTAAAAATTGTTTAATCTCCTAGCGCTCTAATCCAAGGGTAGAGGCTGCTAGTAGCAAACTGCAAAATCTCTTGAGCAAGGTTAGAACCGGAACAACATGTATTTTTGGAAATTGATAATGTTTATTTTTGGTTTTCTAAGTCAATATGTTACCTTCCCAAAGTTCCATTTCTATTTGAATTTTGTGCCATTTACTCTGAGCAATCCTCTAACACTTGAAGTGAGAAAGAAGAAACCCAACTGCATAAGTGGGAGTTTTGTCAACTTAGACTGTCCTCATGCCACTCAGATCACAAATTCAATTTCTGTTTATACTGAGATGCTACCTTGGTTTCACATCTATTAGGATATCAATGCCCTTGTGAGTAGGCATTGTTTCATCTATTGAGTGTGGATTCCTTGTACCTAATACAATATCTGGCACATAATAGACAATAAGTGCTAATTGATTGGTTTATTGAAAAGGCTTTTGTTTCAGGGAATAACTGAAATCATTGAAAAATGTGTGTAATTTCTCAAGTACAATCCAGCCCTCTCTATTCTTTCAATGCTCTGGACTCTATCCACTTGCACAGTCAACCTCTTATGTAACAACTCTAGCTTGTCAATCAAGCTTCATATCAAGACTTTAACAATAGACATCCTTCATTTAGTTTTGTTTTCCTATGAGAATAAACAAATGCTATAACACAGAAGATTTTGATACAATTAGCACATTGTATGAGATAGGAAATTCTCTTTAATTTTTTTGAAATTTTTATTTAGTCTCTCTATTGTATATTGACCATAGCTGAAACAATCACCTTGGCTGAACATACCTTTAGATTCCTGCTATTGAGTAGTATTGCCCTATAAAAATTTAAGATTTTCAATGATAGGTTCTCTTTTACTTTTTGATTTAAGTAGGACTTTTCTCTTTTTATAATTTCTTCTAGATAGAGAATTGGAATTGCTGGATCAAAGGGTATGAAAAATTTATTGTTTTTTGAACATAATTTCATATTGCTCTCCAGAAAGATTGGATCCATTCACAGCTCCATCAACAAGGCATCAATATCCCAATTCTCCCACAACCTCTCCAACATTGATCAATTTCCCTTTTTCTCATCTTGACTGATTTGATAAGTGTGAGGGGATACCTCATTCTTGTTTTAATTTGCTTTTCTCTGATCCTTTAATGATTTAGAGCATTTTATCATATGATTATATTTAACTTTAATTTCTTCATTTGAGAGCTGTCCATTCATATCCTTTGACCATTTATCAATTGGTGGATGACATGTGACCTTATAAATTTAATGAAATTCTTGATATATTTTAGTAATTAAACCTTTATCAGAACTCCTAGTTGTGAAGATTGTTTCCCAGATTTTTGCTTTCTTTCTAATTATAATAGTGAAAAATATTTTTTAATTTAATATAGTCAAAATCATTCATTTTGCAGTTTATAATGTGGCCCCTCTATAATTATTTTAAATGGAATTTCTCTTTCTGTCTCTTGCTCTTGTCCTTTGTTGTTCACATATAGAAATGTGTTTTATTTATGTAAGTTTAATATTTTATGTCCTGCTATTTAGCTGACTTTGTTAATTATTTCAAGTAGTTTTTTACATTATTTTCTCAGTTTCTCTATACTGTCATATCATCTGCAAGCAGTGAACACTGTAGTTACTCATTACCAATTCTGATCCCTTCAATTTCTTTTTCTTCTCTTATTGCAACAGCAAGCATTGCAAAAACTACACTGAACAGTAATGGTAATAAATGGGCATCCTTGTTTCACACTTGATTTTATTGAAAATGCTTTGAATTTATTCCCATTACATATAATATTTGACATTGTTTTAGATAGATACTCTTTATTATTTTAAGAAATACTCTATGCATTCCTTAATTTTCTAATGTTTTGAATAGGAAAGGATGTTGTATTTTTTCAAAAGCTTTTCCAGTATCTATTAAGATAATCATTTGATTTCTATGGATTTTGCTGTTGATATGTTTAATTATGTTGAGTGTTTTCCTAATGTTGAATAATCTCTGTCTACCTGGTATAAAGCTTACCTGATCTTTGCTAAAATTTAATTTAAGATTTTTGCATCAATATTCATTAGAGAGATTGGTCTATGATTTTCTTTGTCTGTTTTGGTTCTTACTGGGTTAGGTATCAGCACCATATTGATGCCATAAAAGATGTTTGGCAGAACTCCTTTTCCTATTTTTAAAAATAGTTTATGTAAAACAATAATTCCTTAAATGTTTGGCAGAATTCACTTGTAAATTTATCTGAACCTGGAGACTTTTGCTTAGAGAGTTTATTGATGGTTTCTTCAATTTTGTTTTCTGAAATGTGATTATTTAAGTTATTTATTTCCTCTTCTGTTAATCTGGGCAGTTCGTATTTTTGTAAATATTGATCCATTTCACTCAGATTATTCAATTTATTGGTATGCAGTTCACTAAAGTAGCTCCAAAATATCTCTTTAAGTTTCTACTCATTGGTGGTTAGTTCAACTTTTTCATTTCTGATACAGGTAGTTTGGTTATCTTCTTCCTTTTTTAAATCAGATTAACCAAAGTTTTGTCAATTTTAATTGCTTTTTCATAAAAGCAACTCTTAGTTTTAATTATTAGATCAATGGTTTACTTGCTTCCTATTTTATTTATCTCTCCTTTGATTTTCAGTATTTCTAATTTGATATTTAATTGGGGATCTTTAATTTGTTCTTTTTCTAACTTTTTAAGTTTTATGGACAAGTAATTGCTCTCCTCTTTCTTTATTTTATTCATATAGGCATTTAGACATATAAAGTTTCCTTCTAAACTGTCTTGGCTGATGCATCCCATAAATTTTAGTATGATGTCTCATTATTATCATTTTCTTGCATATGTATTTATTATTTCCATTATTTACTGTTTGATCCACCCATTATTTAGGATAAAGTTAGATAATTTTCAATTGGTTCTTGCTTTATCTTTCCATGACCCTTTATTATATGTAATTTTTATTGCATCATGGTGTGAGAATTGTGTATTTCTTATTTTTGCCTTTCTGCATTTGATTCTAAGGTTTTTGTGCCATAGTACATAATTAGTTTTGATATTAGTGCTACGTACTGTTGAGAAAAATGTATATTCTTTTCTATCACTATTATGTTTTCTTCTGAGGGCTGGTGCATCTAAGTTTTCTATGATTTTATTCACCTTCTTTACTTCATTATTGTTTATTTTGTGATTAGATTTATCTCATTCTGGGAGAGGGAGTTTGATGTCTCCCATTATTACAGTTTTGCTGTCTATATCTCCTCGTAATTCACTCAGATTTTCCTCCAGCAATTTGGATACTATACCACTAGGTGTATACTTGTTTAGTAATGATATAACTTTATTACCTATAGTGCCTTTTAAGAAGATGTAGTTTCATTCTTTATCCTTTTTAATACAATTGATTTTAGCTTTTACTTTATTTGAGATTATATTCACTACACCTGATTTTTGTTTACTTCATCTGAGGCATAATATATTTTGCTCCAATCTTTTCCCCTTTACCCCATGTATCTCTCTGCTTCAAATTTGTTTCTTTTAAATAACATAATGTAGGATTTTGATTTTTAATCCATTCTGCTATCAGCTTCCATTTTATGAGATTTATCACCCCATTCACATTTATAGTTGATTACTAATTCTGCATTTCCCTCCATGTAATCTTTCTCCATTAAAAATTTCCCTTTCCTTTTCTCTTATTCCTCCTCACCAAAATTTTACTATCTTTCTCCTTTGACTTTTCTTTTAAAAATTTAACTTTCAGTTTATTTTCACTTACAACTTTACCTTCCCTTTTATCAGTCCCTTCTTTCCTTATCTTCCTCTTTCCCAATCCTCCTGGTCCCTTTAGATTAGGGTAAATTTTTAAATCAAAGTGGGAATGTAACATTTCCTTTCTTGGCTAAATCTGCTAAATAGAATTACTCAGAGTTGACGTTCTCCCTCTTTTCCTCTAAAATTATAAATTTTTGTGCCTCTTCCCTTGGTGTTATTTACCACTCTGGTGCTATTAATCAGGTATCATCAATCACAGTTTGATTATTTGATTGCTTGATAAGCTCACATTGTTATCAAGGTATCATTACAGATTGTTTACTTGAGTGTTTTAATTACTTGCTTAATCTAATTTTAATTTTTTTTTAAGTTTTTGCAAGGCAATGGGGTTGAGTGGCTTGTCCAAGGCCATACAGCTAGACAATTATTAAGTGTCTGAGGCAGCATTTGAGTTCAGGTACTCCTGATTCCAGGGCCTGTGCTCTATCCACTGCACCACCTAGCTGCCCACATCTGACTATAATTTTAATCATTTTTTTTACCTTACCCCCTTTTCAAGTATCTTTCAAGCTTACACAATCCTCTTCTTGAGCCAAAGTATCATCCAAAACTATATTATTTCTTGAAATATTTGTGCCCCTATTCCCAGGCCTATTTCTCTCAAACTTTACCACTTCCAACCCTCCTATCCCCATCCCATTTCAACCTCCCCATCCAGGTTCCTTAAGCCCTTTTTAAATGAAATACCTGGTCAAACCCTGATCTAAGTAACTGAAAGAATTGTAAAGATCACTAAGTACTGGGAGTCTCTGGAGATCTCAGCTGATAACTTTCCAAATTATTGTAAGATACAGAGACCTGAGTAAGATACTCAGGACCTTGCAGTTTATAATGCCCTCATTAGAAAAAGTGTTAAGCACAGTAGAATAAAAGTGGGTCAAATGATAATGAGACTCTTATCTTTAAAGGTAACTCCCATGTTTTTCCTCGAGGGTTTTTATTTCTTAAGCATAATGATATCATGTTGGACCTCATCAATGGAGAGATAAGACCCAACTTTTCCCATATCCTATAAATCCATTCTTTTCGATTATATTTGACCCTTTAGTTATCCTAAGAGAAATCAAGTTCTCAAGGATTAGAAGTGTTATATCTTCCTTTTTAAGGTTCTATAAAATTTGATGGTCTTCACCAACATTTGTTTTGTTTTTTTTCCTTCACCTTTTCATTTACCATTTTAAGCAACTCTAAAGTTGTGTATTTGACATTTGAATTCTCTTTTCAGTTCTGTTCTTTGTGTCAGGAATTTCTGGAAGTCCTCTATTTCATTGAACATCCATCTTTTCTTCTAACAATATATGCTGTATTTCGTAGGGTAGTACAGTTTGGCTTGTAAGCACAGGTCCTTTGCTCTCTCATCAATGGTATTCCAGGTCTTCCTATCCTTCAATGTGCTGTGTGAGTATGATAATATTTCCTCTGCATTTGAATTGTTTTGTTTTTTGCTTCTTGCAATATTCTCTTTTATTTGAGAGTTCTGGAATTTGACTTTTATAAAGTCCTTGGAGTTTTTATCCTGGGGTCTCTTTCTGGAGGAATTCTGTGGATTCTTTCAATGGTTATTTTGTTTTCTTGGTCTAGATGATTTGGATAGTTTTCCCTTGGATATAATTTCCTACATGATGCTTTCCAGATTCTGTTGTTTGATCTAGGCTTTGTAGTAGTACTCCAGTGACTTGTAAATTTTCTCTCTAGAATCTGTTTTCCAGGTCATTTGTTTTCTCTAAAAGGTATTTTATATTTTCTTCAATTTTTCTAGCCTTTTTATTTTGCTTGATGGAATCTTTTAGACTTGTAGATTGACTGATTTCTATTTGTTCAATTCTAAGTTTTTAGGGTTTTATATTCTTCAATTAGCTTTTTCATTTCCTTTTCCACTTGGTTGCTTTTACTTTTAATGAAGTTGATTTTTTGGTCAATTTTTCATAATTTCCCTGCATGACTCATTTCTTTTTTCCACTTTTTTCTTTTTTTTTTTTAATTTTTAAATTCTTTTTTTAAACTCTTTGACAAAATTTCATATTTGAGTCAAATTTATACACTGTTTTGATATTTCCCTTTGAGTGATTTTTCTCTGCTTTCTTCTTCAGACATGATATTGCTATCATCTTTGTCTGTAAAGTAGTTTTCTATAGTAAGTGATCTTTTAGCTTTTTCGCTCCTGGAGTATAGGGAGTATATATCCAAGATTTTTTTTTTTTTATGCTGAGACTAGAATCTGATCCCTAACTTCTCTTTTATGTCCAGGTTATGACTTAGCAGTTGTTTGTTCCCAGTCAAGTCCTGTCTTTTGCCCAGGTGTTCCCAGAGTCAAGACTTTGTTTATGTTTGAGACCCTCCTGGCTAACCAGTTGCCTGGACCTCTGTTATTGTCAGGTTGTTGGGACCTGGATTTCAGGATGGCTAATAGTCTCCTGCTGGCTTTCCAGCTCTCCTGCCTGCTGGGTTTAATTTCGTCTTCCCCCAAAGAGACAGACCTTCACGGAAGAATCTCCAGGATGTCTACCACTGCACACTTCTTTGTATCTTCTCTTTTTTTTGGTGGGATCTGTAGTTTGAATATCAGAGCAGAGGCTTGATTTTTCTTTGGTTGGGAAAAGCTCTGGGAGCATGTTAGCTTCATGTTGCCATCTTGGCCCCACCCCATAAGTCCACCACTTTTTGAACTTTTTGATATTATAAATAGTGCTGCTACATATGGCCAAATGTACACATATAATACACACACACACACACACACACATGTGCCACACACACATATATTATATACACAGGCATGTGTATGTATGCATAGTTAATGATATATTTCTTTCTCTTTTTGACGTTTTTAGGCCCTATACATAGCCAAATTTCTAAATTAAAGAAAATAAAATATTTAATTACCTTTTTAAATAATTCTAAATCATCTTTCCAGAATGTTAGGAATTTCCTTTGAGAGTATTTCTTTTTATTCTACCTTTTCTATTGTTATATATTTGCTTACCAATGACCTATCTTGCTATATACATCATATTAAGGTGAGATCGACTTTGAATCAACAATTTAGCCATATTAATTCTTTACACTCATTGTAAAGGATATATTATTGTATGTAAAAAGATACTCATTAAAAACTAAATGTTTCTCTCTTTTCATTTTCTTAAGAATAATTATATTAAGTAAGAAAATGAAAAATCCAAAAGTAATTGTATATATTTATATAAAAATGAGTGTTTTTCTATTTATTTAGATGTGACTGAAACAATGGAAAAGCTCTATGTTTTATATTTTAGATGTATGCATAGATGTCATATACATCTTCTATAATTTATATCCATTTGGTTTCTTTCTTTTCTTAATTTTGATCTCTATTTGGCAACATACATTTTACACCATTCTCTTTAATGTCTACATTTTTATTGAAGCCACAGTATTATAGCAAATGTTCATTTAATTTGAAGTTTATTATTGAGATCTTTGAATTTATTTAATTTATCTTCTTTTTATAATAGGTATTTTATTTTTCCAAATACATGTTCTGAAAGTTTTTCTACATTTATCCATATTCTTATATATATTTCCTTCCTTATATATATTTCCTTCTATTCTCCCTTCCCAACCCCTCTCTTTAGTGGCAGTCAGGTTAATTATTGTATGCACACATTTGTGTTAAACAAATTAGTTATAAATTAGTTACAAATTAGTCATTTAAAAATCATAAAATCATAATTATAAAAGATTGCTTACTAGTCATTTTCAGTATGAGGAATTAGGATTGAGGGAAAGAAATGTATGGGATATCTTTTAAAAATGTGAATGTATTATTTATCAAATTCTGAAGGTTTTTTGTTTTGTTTTGTTTGTTTGTTTTTCTTCCTATGGATGGGGATAATATTGTCCATTACTTATCTATTAGGATTGTCCTAGCTCTCTCAACTGCTGAGAGGAATGTTCATCAAGCTTGATTAACTCACAAAATTGTTGTTAATGTGAACAATGTTCTCTTGTTTCTGTTCCCTTCACTCAAAATAAGATCCTGTAATTCATTCCAATCTTTTCTAGAGTCCAACCATTTATGGTTTCTTATAAAACAATAGTATTTCATAATATTCATATACCATCCAATTTAACTTAAGAAACAATTGTTTCTTAAGATGCAATTATTTTTCATATAGTCTTTATATTAAAGTTCACAAGAAGCTCTGTTTCAATCACATAGCAAATCCTAGAATACAAAGAATGAAAAATCAGTGCCTTTACCTTCCAGGAGATTACAGTTTAATTGGGGATACAACATAAAACTACTTTGTACATACATGATATATTCATTTTAAATGGTAGGTAGTGCTGGGGAAGACCTCTTATTGAAGCTAAGATTTGAGTGACTTAAAGAATGTAAGGAAAACCAGGAAAATTAAAGTGCAAACAAGAATGGAAAGTCTTCCAGGAATAGAGGAAAGGGAGTGAGAGTGGAATATATGTAAAGTTGTACTGCCATGTGTAAGAAATAGCAAGATGGCTTGTGCCTCTAGACTATAGAATACTGTACTACACATAACATTACATAATTTTACTATATATGTATATATTAATAGATTATTGATAGATATGTATTACATGGAATTTAGAGGCAAGTTAACTATAACAAAACTGGAAATAATTGAAATGTGAATAAGGGCTTGAAAGTAATAATAATAACTAAATTTTTAAAACATTTACTATGAGACAAACATTATGCTGAGTACTTTGAAATTATCATCTAATTTGGTCTGCATAACAACTCTGGGAGGTAGATTCTAATATGATCTCTATTTTATAGAAGACATTACTGATGCAAATAGCTTAAATGACTTGTCAAGGGTCACATAGCTCATAAACACCTGAGGCTGAAATTTGAACACAGGTCTTTTGGAACTGCCATTCTATTTATTGTGCCATATAATTTCTCAGTCAGTTTTTCCAGTTTTGACCATATGCTAGGTGATAGTTTATGTTTGTGAAGAGAAACAGATAAGTGATAAAATATTAAATAAGTATTCAATTTGATTTCCATAGCAATGTTCTATGCTACTCATCTGTTGTTTTTTTTTGTTCTTATTCATTTTGTTTTTCTGATTTAATTGTAATTATAAAATACCATCTCTGCCAAAAATGTTGTTTATTTACTTTTAGCTGGTAATCCAATTGAACCCCTCACTCTATAGTCTTCCAGACCTCTTGTATATCTGAGGTGAGTTTAATAATTCAAGATTTCCTTAAAAACAATTAACTCTAGGTTCTCAAAAATGTATTTGGGGAGAGTGAAAATTGAACTGTATTATATATTTAAGATAATTTTTAGACTTTTTAATCTTTTTTTAGAGAATTATTTTTAGAAAATTAGAAAACATATTAAAACAAGAAAAATATGAAAAATCAAGAAGAATTAGATGCAAGGAATTATGATAATGTTCCATGGATAGTGAGAGTAGTAGATTCTAAATGAAATTATAAAGAAGAACTTGGCTCCATTCACATTTGTTTCACTTAATCCAGTTTTGAAAGTTCATCAAGTATATTTGCTTATTTAGTCTTTTCCCTCCTCTACTGCCTGAAAAGATTCACAAACAAGAAATTATGCAATGATATTCCCTAGGTCCTCCTTTTCTAGTAAAAGTTGGACTGAGGAAATAATGCCTAAAACCAAAGCAAAGCAAAAGAGAACAACAACAACAACAACAACAAAAAAAAGAACAGATCCCTGATTTGCTTATCTTTGTAGATGTCACATTGAATTTTTAAAATCTTTAATTGTGTGGCAGATGATTTTAGTTGGGAAATAGTGGTTTTATTTTTAAATGGGTTTCCTCTAATTTTTTTAATTAAATTTTTATTTATTAAAAACAATATAACCACATTAATATTTATTTAGACATTTCTAGTAATCATTTTTCCTTTTCAAATAAAGAGAGATTACCATAGGCTAATTCAGTGAATGGAAGCATTTCACATACAAATTTTTGCATTATCTGATAGGTTTTCATATGTAAATCACATGCATCTGTTTATCTTCTGTGAATGGTGTCAAATATTTTCAATGCAAAATGCACTTTAAGTAACATTATCTTCCTAATGACTTCCCCCCCCAAGGAAAAATTGCTGATTTGTGCCAGTATTTGGAAATTGTTATTTAAAATGTTTTTTATTGAAATAGGCTTAAGTAAAAATAGAAAAAAAAAAAACACTTAACACTTTGAAAGAATTATTGTTATATAACTTTAAATGAATATTTTTGGAACTTTATATGTAAAATGATGAAATAAGACATAAGCATTGATGAAGCATGAAATAAGGAAATCATGTTCTTTTCCACATTTTAAAAACAATCCCCTATATTTGGGAACACATTATTAGGTAGTAGTCAATGAAATCAAGCTTCGAAGCATGTGAAAACAAATATAGTACTCATACATCAGAAATAGTCTCTTCTCTACTCTCCTATAGACTGATCCTCTTTGAATTCACTGTGTGGGTGAAATCAAAGCATAGAACAAACACTGTTTTGATATGACTTTGAAGATGATAACAGCTTCTAACAGAGAAAAAGGTAACTGGGTTTTCAAGGAAAATAATGATTGACATGACACTCAGTCCAAGAAAAGTTTACCTTTTAATGAATGTATGTATTAGTTACCTCTTAGAGAATATTATATTTTTGAAGGAAAGAATCCTCTCACTCCACAGAAGATTTCAATCTACTATTAAAAGTTTTCAGAGTATGTTACTCATTCTTTTAAGCAGCAACATCTATTAAATAAGATGAACACAAAGGAGTCAAGGTCACTACAGGAGGAATGGAGTTAGTTCGAGAATTAGAACTTTTTTTTATTTCCAGTACAAAATTTTCCTGTCAAGTCTTATAAATCTGTACCCAGTGGAGAAAGCTTAGTTGTGCATTCTAGTAGACATAAGATAATTGACAGAAAAGAAGAAAATTGAATTCCAAAATTTTTCTATAGGTCACTGAAGTTTTAGCATTGGATACCATATTTTCCCATGTATAAGATGCACCTTAATTTTGGGACCCATAGTTTGAAGAAAAATATGTATTACATAAAGTTTTTGAACTCAAGTTTTCTTCATCATCAAATTAATGCAACTACTTACCATTATCAAAACTCCCATCCATTAGCTCATCCTCATTTGCATTCCTGCCTCTGCTTTGGTCTGGGGTTGATCACAAGCTCTCTCTGGGCGAGTCCGATGCATGGAAACATGCTTAGCCTACTTTGTTTCATGAACCTGAAGTACCAGTTGTGTCCTCCTTTGAAATCAGTCACTTTTTTTTCATCAGTAATTCTTCTTACCTCCTGCTGTACCATCTTTGTGGACACAGGAATTCCACTTGCCCTTTGCTCTTCAGTTCCCTCCCTAACTCAGACCATTTTGCTGACTTGCCTCTCATGGCTTTCTTCTGTCAGGACATTTTCAGGAGGGTTTCTTTTCTTTTCTTTTCTTCTCCTCCTCCTCCTCCTCCTCCTCCTCCTCCTTAGTTATATAAGATCATGTTACATTTATTTTCGCTCATCTTTGCAGTAACCAAACAAATCTCCTTCTATTCCCTTTTAATTTCATCTTTTTAGTGAAAGTAAACCATATTTTTTTCTAATGAGCTGATTGTGAGTTAGTGAAACATTGTCACTATTAACAGAAAAGTACCTAAAGAAATATAATAACATAATGTTCTAGCTGCTGAAAAGGGAAAGAATGCTCTGTTTGGCAATGTTTACTTCCTCATAGCATAGCAGAACTTAATTATTTATGGAACATTCTTAATAGAAGGTATCTTTTATCAGTCTTGGAAAGCTTCAATAATAGTAGCTCCCTTTTGGTCCCATATTTCTTTGCCTCACTGATCTCATTGTTAGTTTTTTCTAATATAATCACATTTTTCCTGCTGTAACTTAAGCCCATTTCTTCTTATTATATGCGCAGTGTTTAATTAAAAAAATTGATCCTTGTCCTGTTGTGAACATCCTTTTATGTATTTTAGTCAATTTTAATGACTCCTTTTTAGCATTTTTCTCTGGCTTGAATCTGCTTGGTTCCCTTAACTTTTTTCTTACGGGTCTTATTTTCAAAAACTTTCATCAATTATGTTGCTCCTCTCTGAACTAATTTCATTCCATCTAATTCCATTATCAATGAGTCATTTTTATATATTTATGTGCCCACATATGATAGTTAAGAACTAAGGAATGTATCACTTTATCTTATCTCCATTTAGTGAATTTGAATCTCTTGAGATATGTATATATATATAAATATATATATATATATATAAAATGACTTTTCATTTTCTGTTCTCAACTTTTTTTTACTCTTTAACTTATGCCAGGAATCTAACTTTTATCCTTCTGTTTGTAACTGGTGAAACCTTTATAATTCTGTTAGGAAGATTATAGATATATTGATGAATTTATAAATGTTTGTATAATGTATAACCAAAGTTTACATTTCTTTCATTCTTCCATAATTTTCTTAAAGTAAGAAATAATTATTCTGAACAAAATACTTATAGGTAGCCTTTTTTCTTTTTTACATTTATATGTTAATCACTAGTAGAAATATATGATGCCTACTTAGCTCTATACACCCATAAAGCAGTTCTCAGCACTTTTTAATAATTCATCGAATGCTTTGCTGCAGGGCTACTGTGTTCTCAAAATTATTTAAGTCATATGACTGAGAGAAGAGATGCAGGAATTTACAGAGTTTTTTTTTTAAAGGAAATTGATATGCAGGCTGTGTTACATAAAGGTGGAGATGTGGTAGGAACAACTTTTTAGAGTATTGGACAGATCAGAGCAAGAAAAAAGCATCAAACATATATTATGCAATTTTCTTTTTGCAACACCTGCAATTATTTTGATTGAATAATTCACAAAGTAGACTTTAAAGTTATGTCTGAATCTATAAAATGTCCTGATTCAAAATCATATAAAATATCTCACATTCTGCCTCTCTGATAAGGGGTGAAAAAATCTTCATTTGATCCTCCCAATCTACACTGTCATGTTTTCCTTATTGGTGATAAGTTCTAAAAATCTGGATTGCCTCCATCTAAAAAACTGAAGCCAAGCACAATATTTCCTCTAACTGATTTAACATTGTTCTCCATGAGGTTAATGAAACACAGTATATTGGTAAGAGCCCTAGATTTGGATTTGGTTTGGAACACATGAGTTCAAGATCCAACTTTATCACTTATTATTCATGTTATCTTGAGAATGACACTTAACCTCTTCATACCTGGTATCCTCATATTTAAAATCAAGGAACATTATTTAATGAACTGTTAGGTCTCTTTTGGCTCTACATTAGTGATCCTATGATTAATGCAGGGAGCAAGGTGGTGCAGTTGTTAGAGTGTCCAGTCTGAACTCAGGAAGACTCATCTTCCTGAATTCAAATCTTGGACACTTTGTGACCTTGGACAAGTCACTTAACCCTATTGGCCTCTCTGTAAAATGAAATGGAGAAGGATATGTCAAACCACTCTAGCATCTTTTCCAAGAAACTCCACATAAGGTAACAAAAAAGTCATACATCACTGAAAAATGCTGAATAGAAATTATAAAACTGATTTATAGACACTGCAGGTAAATACAGGTAACTTCATATCCAGTGATGGGAAATCCTACTGAAGGAATATTTATCAGGTAACATCCAGAAGGTGGTATTCTCAAGCTCTTTTTATTACCAAAAGTGTGCTTCTAGAAACCAGTTTATAAAAAAATGAAATTGAATTCCACAGTCATTTCCTTTCCAACCACTTGATGCCAGATAAATGATTTAACTGAATTTTCTTTTTTAACATATTATTTTAGTGTCATGTAGTCACAGTTCTAGACACTCACCACAACATCAGCAGACATTTATTTAAATAACAGATTGTTACATTTTATGCTGTTAAAAGTAGTTAATGGTGAGATGATGATGATGATAATGATGATTATGTAACATCTCTCTTTTTTTTAATACATGTAGAGAAGGGAATGACAAGCCATTTCAGCAACTTTGCAATGAAAACCCCAAGTGGAGTAAAAAAGACTCAAATACAGCTGAAGGAAAAAAAAGATAAGATGAACTGTCTTCTATTACCATCCTTTTCCATATATTCTTTAGGAAAACACCTTATTATTCCAATGCTATGCCTAAACCTTTGGGCATTCCATATTCAAACTACCTTTACAGGAATATGAATATTAATTTAGATTTAAAACTGACCCTTTATAATTTGGAAGATGAGGTTTATTCCACAACTTGAAGAGCAGGAGTGAAAGGATCACCCATATGACCATTATGTCTCTCTAAATACTTCTCCAAGATATTAGTAACAGATAAATAAATGATGCACTTCATTTCCTTCTCACTAAACATTTCCTATAAGAAAAAGTCACTGAAAAATATATTCTTATATTTTTCTTGTTATAAGGCAGCTTACTAAGTAAATCAGTTCTACTAAAACATGACAATGATTTACAAATCATCTAGTAAAAGAGTTACTGTTAGTATGTATGACAAATGTATGCAAATATGGGACAATGTGTAACCTCAAACATTACTTCTTTAATAGATAAATTGTCCATCCTCAAACATGAGAGAATTCCAAGTTAACTTCGAATCACTAAATAGCATTTAAATTAGGGAAAAAAATTGTCAGTCTGTATCTGTAGTTATCAATAATGTATAAATATGTCTATAATGAAGACTATAGAATACAATGAATCAACAACAGAAAGGTGCCATTTCTTCCTTAAATCTTCTATAAATTCAAATAAACTTATCTGCACCTCCATAGCAACTTCTGTATATATGAAGTAGATGATTTTATCTGTAATTTGACCTACATTGTGATCCACAATAGTGGAGGGGGTCTTTGGTTAAAGAATAAATCAAACTTGAGAAGACTCTGCTTCTGACAAAATTTAGCTTCCACAACAATGACTATATAGGAATAAGCCTTCAAGGGGACAAAATGGAGAACAAGTCAGTGATTTTCAATTATCTTTGGTGAATAGATTTTTTTCTTCTGATGCTAACCATCCCTATTGTGCACACTACTGTTCATATAAGTGAGATTGAGAAAAAGGCCAGGAAATGCCATTTGGAGGAGAGGAAAGGAAATGAAGATAAGATATCACAAAAGCTTGAGGTAGCAAAACTATACAGAAGTGTAGAAAAAGCTTAGTTATATACTTTAAATGCTCTTGTGTTTTGCTGAGTCATCTCCTGGACATTTCCTGCACTTATTTAGTAGAATCTTCCAAGAATTAAAACAAAAGAACAAAAATCAAAAGAAAAAGAAAAAACTCCTGTCTCATTTGTTCCTATTTCAAAAACACATTTCTTAACTTATTTATTGAAAATAAACCTAAAAAGGCTATTTTATTTGATTAGATAATTTAAACATCTTTTATGTTGGATCCAATTATTAAAAATGGTTGGTTAGTTGTTAACAAGCAGCTGTTAGAAAACATCCTGGGGAGAGAGGTAAATGTAGGTTTTATATATCAACAATGGTTAATAGTCTACAAAGCTTAAAAAACAGTTTTACATTCATAGAGAAAATTCAATTTTACAGTAAGAAGGAAAATTATCAACAGAGTTGTTTTGAAATATAAAAAACATTGAAAGCATATTAAATTTAAATTTAAACACAATCCAAATGTGTGCAATTCTTAAAGAATGTTTGTCAACATGTAGGTGAAATATATAGAAAAAAGGTTTATTTTTCTTTTTTTCCAATTACAAGTAAAGATAGTTTTCAACATTCATTTTATTTAAGATTTTGAGATCCTTATTTTTCTCTTTCCCTCTCTTCCTTCCCTCCCCTTCAAGACAGCAAGCAATTTTATATAGATTATACATGTATAATCTTGTTAAATGTATTTCCATATTAATTATGCTAATGAAAAAGAATCAGAACAAAACAGAAAAAATGAGAAATAAAAAACAGCAAAAAAACAATTTTAAGTGAAAATAGTATGCTTTAGTCTGTATTCAGATTCCATAGTTCTTTCTCTGTATGTGGATGAAATTTTACATCACAAGTCTTTTGGAATTGTCTTCCCATGTCTATCATAATTTTTCATCACACAATACTGCTGTCAATGTATGCAGTGTTCTCTCAGTTGTACTCACTCCACTCAGCATCAGTTCATTTAAGACTTTCCAGGTTTTTCTGAAATCCACTTACTAAGGGGATTTCTTTGTTGCTAATATTATTGATATTTTTTTTCCATTTTAATCTCATTATTTCCCATTATTTCTGGGGATGGATAACTGTTCTCCTGCCTTATTTGCTCTGACTAGATTCACCAGTTTCTTGTTTTTGGTGTTCTATATTTCTTATTCTCTTTCAAATATTTTGTAGTTTTTGTAACAACCTGTTTTTAAATAGATATAGAGAACTTCTAGTAAAGATGTTCTCTTCAAAAGCTCTACACTTACTTTCTTTAAATATGATAAAATATTTTGACATGAAATATCCTACAGAAAAAATGCCATATTAGAAAAATGTGAGTAAGTTGAGAAAGGTGATAAAATCTGCATAAGTTTTCTTCTGAGGAAGAAGTAAAATGGTACATTTTAATTTCCTTGGGTAAAATATAAGTTTTTTCAAGGAAGGGATGATTTTTTTCCTCTCCTTTACATCCTCAGTGCCAACTACAGTGAGTAAAATATATTGATTGATTGATTAATTGATGAAGATAGTTAAAAAATTTTTCAAAAATTAAGAATTGTTCAGTTTCATCACTTCTCCATACTATCCTTTCAGAAAAGAAAATACTTTTATCATCCCTTTGTATCACTTATGTTTTATCAGGTAAAAAATAAAATTCAAGAATAGTATGGAGCAACTATAGCTGAGGGTCAAAAGAAATCAATAGAGGTTTTTAACTGTGGTATGTTCCAGCACTTGTGGTTTTCACAGTAATTTAAAGAGAAAAATTGAAAAATACATCTTCAAAAATCTTTCAGTGATCATAAAAAATCATGGTTAGACTTTCATGAAATAATGAAATGAAATGATCAGAACCAAAATTATGTTGTATACAATGTCAACAATATTATTTTAAGAAGAACTTTAAGTAAAAGTCATTTTTATTTATCATAAATATCAAAATAACTGTGATGGGCACATGAAGGAAAAAAATATTTGCCCCTAGTGGATAAAATGATTAATAAAAGTATATTCTATATATAGAATTATTTACATAAGCACATATACAAACACACATACACACATACACATGCACCCATATACACAAATGTGGTGAGGAGAAAAGGAACAAGTTGCATGATAATTTTATTATCATACACATAAACAGATTTTTAGTTTCATATGTAATCATTTTTTCATTATACTATATTATGTAAATGCTTGTTTTATTTCATAAATTAAACAAATAAACAAATAGGTGATGTCTGAAACTTCCCTGAATTTTTCACCCGTTGAACATATTGCATTAAAAAAGACAATTTAAGGGGGCCATTAGGTGGCGAAATGGATAAAACACCGGCCTTGGAGTCAGGAGTCCCTGGGTTCAAATCCGGTCTCAGACACTTAATAATTACCTAGCTGTGTGGCCTTGGGCAAGCCACTTAACCCCATTTGCCTTGCAACAACCTAAAAAAAAAAAAAGAAATTTATAATATAGAATATAGCAACAAGCAGAATTAGAAGTTGGAATGTTTTCTGCTTATCTATGTTATCCTTTTTTGAAAGTATTTGATATCAACAAATCTTAAAGTAGAACATGATGAAATTAGAGGGTTGACTACCACAAGCTTGTTGTTCCAGTGGTCATGTTGCTCCAGTGGCCATGAAGGTGACTTAAGCAGGTCCTGGGAAGTACTTAGAGCTTGTTCAGATATCAAAAATGTCTGGGTCCTCCAGTTGTTCTGACTTTTGTCTTGCCTTTGGATTTTGATGATTCTGAAAGAGAGAAAGAGGCTGATGACTCTTTGCAATTCTGCCTCACTTAAATTCAGGTCACTCTAAAGTCAAAACAACATTTAGTGATCAGTGATTTTCTTTGAAAAAAAAAAAGAACAACATTTCATCTAGAAATATTTATATAGGGATGGTTCCTTTAAATTAATCTTATCTAAATAACTTGTTGTGATAGTGGCAATCTCCGTGTAAATCTCATCAGAATATCTAGGTAGGTCCAGGATGAATTTCACAATCAACACAATTTTAAGTTATCTGAATTATGGACATTTCAAATAGACTGCAGTACTTTATTATTTTTTTTATTAGAGTTAAATCATTTGGGACTCAACTGAGAGTGAGTGCCATTCCCTCTTTGAGACATATCCAATAAGAATAAGAGTCAAACAATTCTCACTCCCTCCCATATTTCTTTCTACTGTGATAGATCATTTGTGCCTCTTCATGTGATTTATTTATCCCATTCTACTTTTCCTTCCTCCTGTTTCATATTATCCCTTTTTTAATTGTCTTAATTTTTCTAAATCATTCCATCAAAATCAACTTATATTTATGCCTTCAATCTAAGTATAGCCCCTTTAATAAAATTGCAGTTCTCAAGAGTTATGAGAATTTTGCTGTCATGTAGGGAATATAACCAGCTTAATCTTATTGAATAACAGTCTTTTTATTTTTCCCTGTTTACTTTTTTTTTAAATCTTTAGAGTCTCCTATTTCTATTTGAAGATCTAATGTTCAGGGGACAGCTAGGTTGCACAGTGGTTAGAACACTGGTCCTGGAGTCAGGAGTACCTAAGTTCAAATTTGATCTCAGACTCTTAATGTTTACTTAGCTGTGTGACCTTGGGCAGGTCACTTAACCCCATGCCTTATAAATTAAAAACAAACAAACAAAAAAAATCAAATTTTCTGTTCAGATCTGTTTTTTTTTATTTTTAAATCAGGAAAATTGGAAAGTAGCCTGTTTTATTAAATAGCAATCTTTTCCCCCTGTACAAATATGTTCAATTTTGCTGGATATTTGACTCTTTATTGTAATCCAGTCTCCTTTGGCATCCACATTGTCAAATTCTAGGTCCTTCAGTCCTTTAATAATGCTGCTACTAAGTCCTCTGTAATCCTGACTGTGGTTCCTTGGTATCTGGCTGCCATCAGTATATTTTTAATGTAATAATTGTGGAATTTGAGTATAATATTTCTTGATGCTTCCATTTTGGCATTCCTTATAGGAGGTGATTGGTGAATTCTTTCAATGAATAATTTATCCTCTGTTTCTTGGATATCAGGGAGTTTTCCCTGATGATTACTGGAAAGATGTTGTCCAGGCTATTTTTTTGATCATAGACTTTCAGGGAGCGCAATAATTCTTAAATTATTTCTCTTGAATCTATTTTCCAGGTGTGTTGTTTTTTTTTTTCTGTCTTTACATCATTTCTTATTGCACAATAGCATTGCACATTGCATTATATTCATATACCACAGCTTATTAGTTCTCAAATTGATGGGGCATTTCCTCAGTTTTTGACATTTTGCCATCACATAAAGGCCAACATATATATTTTTGTACATGTTAGTACTTTTCCTTTTTTTTTTGTAATGACCTCTTTTTTTTAATGACCAAGTAGTGCTATTACTGGATCAAAGGGTAACCACAGTATAATTGCTCTTTGAGCAAAGTTCCAAAGTGCTCTTCAGATTGATTGGATCAGTTAACAACTGCACCAAAAGTGCAGTAGTTTCCCTATTTCCCCACATACATTTCAACATTATTCATTTTTCTTTTTTCGCAATTTTGTCCATATGTTAGGAGTGAATTGATACCTCAGAGGTTTTTCAATTTGTGTTTTACTAAGAAATACTGATTTGGAGTATGTTTTTTCTTAAGATTATATATAGATATAATTTCTTCATTTTAAAAACTGTATGTTCAAATACTTTGAGCATTTAGCAATTGGAGATGGCTTGGAATTCATCTATAGATTTGAGAAAAAAAGTCCAGAACTTTATCAGAAACATAAGTTATGAAAATTATTTCCCAACTTTCTGCATTCCTTCTAATCACAGTTGCATTTAATTTTATTTTTGCAAAACCTTTTTAATTTAAAATAGTCAAATTATTCAAAATGCAATTTATAATTTACTCTATCTTTTGCTTGATCAAAAAAACTCCTCCCTTATCCAAGGATCTGACCAATAGACTATTCCTTGTTCTCCTAATTGACTTGAAGATTTTAAAGAAGATTATGACATGAGGGAGATGATGTCAAAACAGCACAAGACTTGAATTTGAATACTGTGGTAAGTCACCAGACTCACTTTTTCCTCCAGAGTCATCTATGTCCAGTGGCCAGATATGAATCAGGATGAGTGGAGATGACCATGGATGCAAGGCAAAGAGGATTAAGTGACTTGTCAAAGGTCACATAAATCACTAAGTATCTGAGGTCAAATTTGAACTCCTATCATTCTGACTCCAAGGCCAGTGTCCTATCTACTGGACTACCCAGCTGCTAATTGACTTATGATAAGTTTAGATTCTTTACCCAATTCTCCTTATTTTGTACAATGTGGGTTTATGTATAGTATTTTTCATGTTATTTTAGTTTTCCAACAGATTTTGTCAAATGGTGTGTTCTTGTTATAGAAGCCAGGGTCTTTAGGGTAATCAAACAGTAGACTACTATCATCATTCACTACTATTTCCTTTGGACCTAATCTATTGCACTGATGCATTTCTCTATTTCTTATCCAGTAACAGACAGTTTAGATAACTGCTGCTTTAGAGTATACTTTTAATTGTAGCATGGCTAGGCCAATTTCTTTGCCTATTTTTTCCACTAAAGTGTTTGAAATTCTTGATCTTTTATTCCTCTATATGAACTTTGGTATTATATTTTTCTAATTCTATACAATAGCTTTATGGTTGCTATGGCAATGTGTGAGCAATTGAATTTGGGTGAATTTTCATTTTTATGAAATTAACTTGATCTACAATGAACAGTTGACAGTTTTCCTGTTATTCAGATCTTACTTTATTTCTGTATAAAGTGTGTTTATATTTGTATTCATATAGTTTCTGGGTTTGTTTTTGGAGGTAGATTAGTAGATATGTTATCTAAAGTTAATTTAAATGAAATTTCTCCTCTTTCTGTTGGACTTTTTTGGTAATACATAGAAATGCTGATGGTTTATGTGGGTTAATTTTATATCCTGCTACACTGATGAAGTTATTTATTTCAAATATATTTTAATTGATTTACAAGGACTCTCTAAGTATACCATAACATATGAAAAGAGTGAAAGATTTGTTCTTCACTCTCTATACTATTTCCTTCGATTTATTTTTCATTTTCTTATTATTAAAACTATTATTTCTAATACAATACTGAATAAAAGTGGTGATAATGGTCATCCTGGTTTCACCCCTGATTTACTGGGAATATTTCTATGCTGTTTTTAGATAGATACTGTTTATCATTTTGAGGAAAATATTTATTTTTATGCTCTCGTGTTTTTAATAGGAATAGGTGTGGCATTTTGGGAAAGTTTTTTCAGCATCTATTGAGATAATCAGATGATTAATATTAGTTTTGTTATTGTTGTGGAAATTATGCTGATAATTTTCCTAATACTGAACCAAACTAGCATTTGGTATAAAACCTAGCTGATCATATTATATTATCCTAGTGATAATCTTCTTACTAGTATCTTACTTGAAATTTTTGCATCAATATTCATTAAGAAGGACTTCCGGCCAAGATGGCAGAGAGAAGACAGGCAAAGTTCTAAAGTCTCCTGATCTTTCTCCATCTATTATATGAAACAAACCTCTTAACAGAAATCCGACCTACAAAACCCAGAAAGAAAATCCAGGAGAAAGAACATCTACCTCAGGATTTTTCTCCTGTAGCAGTACTGGACGAATTTAGGCAAGTAAGTCTGGGCTCAGAGGGTGGATCAGCCCCAGATCAACCAGATTAGCAGCTAAATTGGAGCCAGAGAGTCTGAGGGCCAGAGAGACAGACCTGCTGGATCAGTGGTGGGGCTAGAGGGCTGTGGCTTGAGTCAACTAGGGAACAGAGGCACTAGTGTTAGTGCTATCCCTCTGGAGCTTGCCACCAGAGCTGGGGGGAGAGTTCTGATATAGGAGAGTTGTGTATACCATCCCTGGGCTCCTCTGGTCTAAGGAACTCTGAGTCCATGCCTCCATTACAGCTGAGGCCTATTCCTGGAACAAACAATTGCAGACTACTTCTGCCTCAGGCACAGGTGTGTGAGCAGAAGAACCAGCCTAGCTGACAATAGAGGGAGGAATGACCTCACCCCGGGGTAAAGCCCACCATTGACTGAAGGCAAAAAGATTCAATAGCTTCAATCCCTCCCTTCAAGCTAAGGGAGAAGGCCTCAATCAAGGTCACAGACCCTCCAGAGAAAGCAATCAGCACCACCTACTGGCCAGCCAGAGAAATTGCACTCGGTGAGTAAAGCCTCTAGTGATCCCAAGCCCTTGTGAACCAGCCCCTCCCCAACTCAAGGTCTTACCAAAATGAAGAAGGGTCAGTGGAAAGGTCGATCCATAGAAAAATTCTTGGAAGGGAAAGAACCTAACTCAGAAAGACCTAGAACCTCTAAGGAGAATACAATTTGGTCTTCAGCACAGAAAGATGTCCTTGAAGAAATAAGGAAGGAGTATAAAAATCAGCTGGAAAATTTGGGAGAGACAATTAATACCTTGCAACAAGAAAACAAATCCTTAGAAAATACAACTGGACAAATACAAAATGAGAATAAATATTACACATCATCAATTGGACAAATACAAATGAGAATAATTCTCTCAGATGCTCAAATGGGCAAATGCAAAATAAAATTAATTGTCTCAAAACCTCAATTGGTCAAATGGAAAGCTCTTTCAAAAGTAGAATTGACCAATTGGAAAAGGAGTTGAAAAATGTTAATGAAGAAAACTCCTCCCTAAAAAAAAAGAATGGAACCTGCAGAAACCAATGACTATATGAGACAGCAAGAGCCACTTAAAGAAAACCAAAGAATAGAAAAAATAGAAGAAAATGTAAAATACCTCATCAGCAAAACCACTGACTTCAAGAATAGATCGAAGAGGGGCAACCTGAGAATTACTGGACTTCCCTAAAACATTGAAGAGAAAAAAGCCTGGAATTACTATTACAGGATCTAGTGATGGAAAACTGCCCTGATATCATGGAACCAGAGGGCAAAGTAGTTACTGAAAGAATATATTGATCCCCTCCAGAAAAAGATCCTAAAATGAAAACACCAAGGAATGTTGTGGCCAAATTCCAGAAGTATCAGATAAAAGAGAAAATCCTGCAAGCAGCCAGAAAGAAACAATTTAAATATCAAGGAGCCACAATAAGGATTACACAGGAACTGGCTGCATCAACCTTAAGGGATTGAAGGGCCTGGAACAAGATATTTCAAAGAGCAAGGGAGCTCAGAATGCAGCCAAGAATCCACTATCCCACAAAGCTGAGCCTTCTCTTCCAGAGAAAAAAAGCTGGACATTTAATTAAATGGAAGAATTCCAAAAATTCCTGATGAAAAGACCAGGGTTAAATAGAAAATTTGGACATCAAACAGGAGGGTCAAGAGACACATGAAAAGGTTAAAAAAGGGGGGGGGGGGAGCAGTAAAAGGAAAGAAACTGCTATTCTATAAGTTGAAACTGGCTATATGCCAGCATGGGTAAAAAAAGGTTCTCATAAATCTTGAGAACTGTAACTCTAACATAGAGAATATAGCTAGCCAGAAGTGATGGACATTCATCATCTATCCATGAGACTGCTGTCTAAAAAGATGTAACTGGCTTTAACCCCATTTGGGAGAAAGAATATAATAACTCTCAAGGATCTTAACTGTATTCAATAGAATATAGTGAACTAGAAGTGACAGACACTCAGAATTTTCTATAACATAGAAAGAATGATCTAGAAAACAATACCTCCTTAAAAAGGGGCACAGGAAAGAGATGGGAGGAGGAAGAGGATTGAATAGGGTAAATCTCATTACACTAAGAGGTACAAACAATAGAGGGGAAGAAGGGAGGAGATGAGAAACACCTGAATCTTCTTCTCATCAGATTTGGCTTAAAGTCAACATACACATACTTAGTTAACTTATAAAACATCTAACCTTTCAAGTATTAAAAGGAGAAAAGGGGACGGGGACTAAGAAAGTGGGAAGAGTGGGGGAAAAGGGGGAACTAGCAAAAAGAAGGGAAGGGAAAAAGGGAAAGGGGAAAGGAAGGGGAGTGGGTGATATAGGAGGGCAAACACAGTGAAGGGGGTGGTATTCAGAAACAAAATACCGGGGAATATGGATAAAGGGGGGAAGGGTGAAAAATACAAACAGAAGGAATATAGCATGGAGAGCAATAAAGAATTAGTAATCATAGCTTTGAATGTGAATGGGATGAACACTCCCTTAAATCATAAGTGGATAGCAGAGTGGATTAAAAACCAGAATCTTCACTAAGCTGCTTACAAGAAACTCATTTGAAGCAGAGAGATACAAATAGAGTAAAGGTAAAAGGTTGGAGCAAAACATATTTTGCTTCAGCTGAAGTAAAAAAAAACCAGGGATAGCAATCCTTATCTCACACAAAACAGCAACAAAAACAGAGTTAAAAGAGATAAGGAAGGAAACTTTATCCTCCTAAAATGGACCATAGACAATAAAGTCATTTCAATACTGAATGTAGATGCACCCAATGGGATAGCATCCAAATTCTTAGAGCAGAAGCTGAAAGGATTGCAGGAAGACATAGACAGCAAAACTCTACTAGAGGGAGACCTCAACCTCCAAGTCTCAGATCTAGATAAATCGAATCATAAAATAAACAAGAAAGAAGTTAAAGAGGTAAATAGTTTAATAGAAAAACTAGATATGGTAGACTTATGGAGGTAATTGAATGGGGATAGAAAGGAATATACAATTTTCTCTGCAGTACATGGAACTTATACAAAAAATTGACCATGTAATAGGACATAAATACCTAATGATCAACTGCAGAAGGCTGAAATAGTGAATATATCTTTCTCAGATCACAATGCAATAAAAGTCATATGCAATATTGGGCCAAGGAGATAAAGACCTAGAACCAACTGGAAACTGAATAACCTCATTTTAAAGAATGAGTGGACAAAAAAACACAATTATAGAATTAAACATCTTATCCTAGATAATGATAACAATGAAACAACATACCAAAACCTATGGGATTCACTCAAAGTGGCTCTCAGGGGATATACTATAGCTTTAAATGCTTACATGAATAAATTGGAGAAAGAGGCAATCAATGAACTAAACATACAACTAAAAAAAGTAGATAAAGTACAAATTAAAAATCCCCAATTAAATACCAAATTAGAAATTCTAAAAATTAAAGGAGAAATTAATAAATTGAAAGCAAAAAAAAAACTATTGAACTAATACATAAACCCAAAAGTTGATATTGTGAAAAAAACAATATAATTGATAAACCCTTGGTCAATTTGATTTAAAAAAAGAAAGAGGAAAACCAACTTACTAGTATCATAAATGAAAAAAGGTGAACTCACCACCAATGAGGAGGAAATTACATTAATAATCTGAAATGTTTTTTCCCAACTCTATGCCCATAAATTTGATAATCAATGTGAAATGGATGAATATTTACAAAAATATAAGTCTTGCCCAGGTTAAATGAAGAGGAGATTAAATACCTAAACAACCCTATCTCAGAAAAAGAAATTCAACAAGCCATCATTGAACTCTGCAAGAAGAAATCTCCAGGGCCTGACAGATTCACAAGTGAATTCTACCAAACATTTAAGGAACAATTGGTGCCAATTCTAGATAGGCTCTTTGGAAAAATAGGGAAAGATGGAACACTGCCTAACTCTTTCTATTAAGCCAATATGGTGCTGTTACCTAAACTAGGAAGAGTTAACACAGAGAAAGATAATTATAGACCTATCTCCCTGATGAATATGGACACAAAAAAACTTAAATAAAATCTTAGTAAAACGATTACAAGTTATCATTAAGATAATATATTATGTTTCTGGCCAAGATGGTGGAGAGAAGACAGGTACAGTTCTAAAGTCTCCTGATCTCTTCCCCATCTATCACATGAAACAAACCTCTTAAAAGAAATCTGAACCACAAAACCCAGAAAGAATAGCCAGGAGAAGGAACATCTATCTCAGGATTTGTCTCCCTCAGCAGCCTTGGCTGAGTACCAACAGGTGAGTCTGGGCTCAGAGGGAGGATCAGCACTGGATCAGGCAGATTAACAACTGAATTGGAACCAGGAATCTGAGGGCTCCAGAGCCTGACCTGTTGTATCAGTGATGGGGCTGGACCAAAGGGGCTTGGGTCCACAGGGAAGCAGAGGCTCTGGTGTTGGTGCTGTCCCCCTGGAGCTTGGGGAAGGGGCTGCAGGGAGAGATCTGGTGCAGGAGAGCTGTGGACACCATTGCTGGGCTCCTCGGGTCTGAGAAACTCTGAGTCCATGCCTCCATTGCACTGACACCTCCTTCAAAACAAACAATTGCAAACTACTTCTGCCTCAGCCCCAGGTGTGTGAGCAAAAGACCCAGCCCAGCTGAGGAATGACCTCAGGCCAGGGTAAAACCCACCACTGACTGAAGGCAAAAGAAATCAATTGCTCCAATTCCTTCCCTCAAGCAAAGGGAGAAGTCCTCTCAACCAAGATCACAGACACTCCAGAGAAAGCAACCAGCAACTCCTACTGGCCAGCCAGAGAAATTGCACTCAGTAAAGCCTTTGGTAATCCCAAACCCAGGTGAATCAGCCCCACCCAACTGAACGTTTTAGCATAATGAACAAGGGTCAGTGGAAAGGTGAATCCATAGAAGAATTCCTGGAAGGGAAAGACCCCAACCCAGAGAGACCTGGAACATCTGAGGAGAATACAATCTGGTCTCCAGCACTGAAAGACTTCCTTGAAGAAATAAGGAAGGAGCTTAAAAATTTGGGAGAGATAATACCTTGCAACAAGAAAACAAAACCTTAGAAAGTACAATTGGACAAACATAAAAGGAGAATAAATCTCTCAGATCCTCAAATGAGCAAATGCAAAAAAGAAATTACTTCTCTCAAAACCTCAATTAGTCAAATGGAAAGTTCTTTCAAAAGCAGAATTGACCAACTGAAAAAGGAGTTGCAAAAGGTTAATGAAGAAAACTCCTCCCCCCAAAAAAGAACAGAGTCCACAGAAACTAATGACTCCATGAGACAGCAAGAGTCAGTTAAACAAAATCAAAAAATAAAATAAATAGAAGCAAATGTAAAATACCTCATCAACAAAACTACTGACCTCAAGAATAGATCGAGGAGGAGCAACCTGAAAATTATAGGACTTCATGAAAACATTGAAGAGAAAAAAAGCCTGGATGTAATATTACAGGATCTAGTGATGGAAAACTGCCCTGATATCATGGAATCGGAGGGCAAAGTAGTTATTGAAAGAGTACATCGATCCCCCACCAGAAAAAGATCCTAAAATGAAAACACCAAGGAATGTTGTGGCAGAACTGCAGAACTAGCAGATAAAAGAGAAAATCCTGAAAGCAGCAAGAAAGAAGCAATTTAAAATATCAAGGAGACACAGTAAGGATCACGCAGGACCTGGTTGCATCAACTTTAAGGTATCGAAGGGCCTGGAATGAGATATTTCAAAGAGCACGGGACCTTGGAATGCAGCCAAGAATCTACTTTCCTGCAAAGCTGAGCCTTCTCTTCCAGGGAAAAAGATGGACATTTAACGAAATGGAAGAGTTCTAAAAATTGCTGATGAAAAGACCAGAGCTAAAATGAAAATTTGGATATCAAACAGGAGGTTCAAGAGACACATGAAAAGGTAAAAAAAAAATGGGGGGGTGGTAAAAGGAAAAAAATGCAATCCAGTAACTTGAAACTGGCTGTATTCCAGCATGGAGGAGGGGGGAAGAGACTCTCATAAATCCTGAGAAATGTAACTCTAAAAGAGAGAATACACCTAGGCAGAAATGATGGACATCCATGACCTATCTATGAGACTGCTATCTAATGGGATGTAACTGGCTTTAACCCCACTTGGGAGAAAGACTCGAATAACTCTCAGGAATTTTGACTCTATCCAATATAATAAACTGAACTAGAAAGGACAGACACTTAGAATTTTCTATGACCTAGATAGAATGATCTAAAAAAATAGACTACCTCTGTAAAAAGGAGGACAGGAAAGAGATGGGAGGAGGGAGGGGATTGAATGGGGCAAATCTCATTACACTAAGAGGTACAAAAAAACCTATGGTAATAGAGGGGAAGAAGGGAGCAAAGGAGAAACACCTGATTCTTCTTCTCATCAGACTTGGCTTAAAGTCAACATACACATACTCAGTTAACTTATAAAACATCTTACCTATAAAATATTAAAAGGGAAAAGGGGAGGGGGGACGGAGAAAGGGAAGGGGAGTGGGGGAAATAAAAGGAAGGGAAGGGAAAAGGGAAAAAGAGAAAGGGGAAAGAAAGGGGAGGGTGTGATAAAGGAGGACAAACATACTGAAGGGGGTGGTATTCAAAAACAAAATACTGGGGAATATGGATAAAAGGTGGGGAAAGGGGGAAAATACAAACAGAGGGAAGATAGCACAGAGGGCAGTAAAGAATAAGTAATCATAACCTTGAATGTGAACGGGATGAACTCTGCCATAAAACGAAAGAAAATAGCAGAGTGGATTAAAAACCAGAATCCTACAATATGCTGTTTACAAGAAACTCATTTGAGGCAGAGAGATACATATAGAGTAAAGGTAAAGGTTGGAGCAAAATATATTTTGCTTAAAAGCAGGTGTAGCAATCCTTATCTCAGACAAAGCAGCAGCAAAAATAGATAGCATTAAAAGAGATAAGGAAGGAAACTTTATCCTCCTAAAAGGTACCATAGACAATAAAGTCATTTCAATATTGAATGTATATGTACCCAGTGGGACAGCACCCAAATTCTTAGAGGAGAAGCTGAAAGAATTACAGGAAGACATAGACAACAAAACTCTACTAGTGGGAGACCTCAACTTCCCGCTATCAGATCTAGATAAATTGAATTATAAAACAAACAAGAAAGAAATTAGGGAGGTAAATAGATTGTTAGAAAAATTAGATATGGTAGACTTATGGAGGAAACTGAATGGGGATAGAAAGGAATATACCTTTTTCTCTGTAGTACATGGAACTTATACAAAAATTGTCCATGTACTAGGACATAAAAACCTAATGATCAACTGCAGAAAGGCAGAAATAGTGAATACATCTTTCTCAGATCACAATGCAATAAAAGTCCTATGCAATACTGGGCCAAGGAGATATAGACCCAGAGCAAATTGGAAACTAAATAACCTCGTTTTAAAAAATGAGTGGGCCAAAAAACAAATTATAGAGAGAATTAACCATTTTATCCTAGATAATGATAATAATGAAACAACATACCAAAACCTATGGGATTCATTCAAAGCAACTGTCAGGGGATATATTATAGCTCTAAATGCTTATATGAATAAATTGGAGAAAGAGGAAATCAATGAACTAAACATGCAACTAAAAAAATTAGAGAAAGAACAAATCAAAAATCCCCAATCAAATACCAAATTAGAAATTTTAAAAATTAAAGGAGTAATTAACAAAATTGAAAGCAAAAAAACCATTGAATTAATAAATAAAACCAAAAGTTGGTATTATGAAAAAAACCAATAAAATTGATAAACCTCTGGTCAATTTGATTAAAAAAAAGAAAGAAGAAAACCAAATTGCTAGTATTATAAACGAAAAAGGTGAACTCACCACCAATGAGGAGGAAATTAAAGTAATAATTCGAAATTATTTTGCCCAACTCTATGACAATAAATTTGATAAACTAAGTGAAATGGATGAATATTTACAAAAATATAAGGTGCCCAGGTTAAATGAAGAAGAGATTAAATACCTAAACAACCCTATCTCAGAAAAAGAAATTCAACAAGCCATTATGGAACTCCCTAAAAAAAAAATCTCCAGGGCCTGATGGATTCACAAGTGAATTCTACCAGACATTTAAGAAACAATTGGTTCCAATCCTAAATAAATTCTTTGGAAAAAATAGGGAAAGATGGAACTCTGCCTAACTCTTTCCATGAAACCAATATGGTACTGTTACCTAAACCACAAAGAGTTAAAACAGAGAAAGAAAATTATAGACCTATTTCCCTGATGAATATAGATGCAAAAATCCTAAATAAAATCTTAGCAAAATGACTACAACAAGTCATCACTAGGATAATACATTATGATCAAGTAGGATTTATTCCAGGAATGTAGGGTTGGTTCAATATTAGGAAAACTGTTAGTATACTCAATTATATCAATAACAAACCTATCAGAAATCATACGATCATATCAAAAGATGCTGAAAAAGATTTTGACAAAATACAGCATCCATTCCTATTAAAAAATACTAGAGAGTGTAGGAATAAATGGACTGTTCCTTAAAATAATTAGCAGTATGTATCTGAAACCATCAACAAGCATTATATTCAATGGGGAGAGGCTAGAGGCATTCCCAATAAGATCAGGGGTGAAACAAGGGTGCCCATTATCACCACTAATATTCAATATTGTATTAGAAATTTTAGCTTCAGCAATTAGAGAAGAAAAATAAATTGAAGGAATTAGAATTGGGAAGGAAGAGACAAAACTCTCACTCTTCACAGATGACGTGATGGTCTACCTAGAGAATCACAAGAAATCATCCAAAAAAAAAATTACTGGAAACAATTAGCAATTTTAGCAAAGTTGCAGGTTATAAAAATAAACCTTCATAAATCCTCAATTTTTCTGTACATGTCTAGCAAGATACAGCAGAAAAAGCTAGAAAGAGAAATCCCATTCAAAGTAACCTCAGACAATATAAAATACCTGGGAGTCTATTTGACAAGGCAGACTCAGAAACTTTTTGAAAAAAAAATTATGAAAGACTTCTCACACAAATTAAATCAGATTTAAATAACTGGGCAACTATCAACTGCTCATTGAGAGGTAGAACTAATATAATAAAAAATGACAATTCTAACAAAACTAAACTACCTGTTTAGTGCCCTACCAATCAAAATTATGAAAAATTACTTTAATGAGTTAGAAAAAATTGTAAGTAAACTCTTATGGAGAAATAAGAAGTCAAGAATTTCCTGGAGCTTAATGAAAAAAGTGCAGAAGGAGGTGGCTTAGCTCTATCTGATCTAAAATTATATTATAAAGCATCAGTCATCAAAACTGTTTGGTACTGGCTAAGAAATAGAGTGGTGCACCAGTGGAATAGACTAGGTGCAAAAGCAGGAGACAATTATAGTAATCTGCTGGTTGATAAACCCAAAGAGTCCAGCTATTGGGATAAAAACTCCCTCTTTGATAAAAATTGCTGGGATAATTGGAAGTTAGTGCAGAAGAAACTTAGTTTAGACCAACACCTAACACCCTTTACCAAGATAACCTACAAAGGGTTACAGGACTTAGACTTAAAAAACAATACTCTAAGCAAATTAAAAGATACAGGACTAGTTTACCTGTCAAATCTATGGAAAGGGGAGCAGTTTACAACTAAGGAAGAGTTGGAAGAACATAACCAAAAGCCAACTAGATGATTTCAATTACATTAAATAAAATTAAATGCTTTTGCATAGATAAAAACACTGTAACCAAGATCAAAAGAAATGTAGTAAATTGGGAACCAATCTTTACAACTAATGATTCTGACAAAGGACTCATTTCTGAAATATACTGAGAACTGAGTCATATTTTTAAAACAAAAAGCCATTCCTCAATTGACAAATGGTCAAAGGATATGCAAAGGAAATTTACAGATGAGGAGATCAAAGCAATCCATAGCCATATGAAAAATTGCCCAAAATCATTAATTATTAGAGATATGAAAGTTAAAGCTTCTTTGAGTTACCACCTTACACCTTTCAGATTAGCCAATATGACCAGAAAAGATAATGATCATTGTTGGATGGGCTGTGGGAAATCTGGGACACTATTACACTGTTGGTGGACCTGTGAACTCATCCAACCTTTCTGGAGAGCTATTTGGAACTATGCCCAAAGGGCATCAAAAATATGCATACCCTTAGCCCCAGCAATACCACTACTGGGACTATACCCTGAAGAGATGATGAAAAAGGTAAAAACATCACTTGTACAAAAAATATTTATAGAAGCCCTGTTTGTGGTGGCAAAGAATTGGAAATCCAGTAAATGTCCTTCAATTGGGGAATGTCTTAACAAACTGTGGTATATGTATGTCATGGAACACTAGTGTTCTATTAGAAACCAGGAGGGATGGGATTTCAGGGAAGCCTGGAACGATTTGCCTTAATTGATGCTGAATGTGATGAGCAGAACCAGAAAAACACTGTATACCCTAACAGCAACATGGGGGTGATCTTCAAACCTGAAGGACTCACTCATTCCATCAATGCAACAATCGGGAGCAATTTTGGGCTGTCTGCAATGGAGAGTGCCATCTGTATCCAGATAAAGAGGAGTGGAGTTTGAACAAAGTTCAAGGACTATTGCCTTTAATTTAGGAAAAAAAATAGATATCTTATTGTCTGATTTTCTAACCTTTTAGACTTCTTTTCTCTTCCTTAAGGATATGATTTCTCTTTCATCACATTCAATTTCAGTCAATGTACAATATGGAAACAATGTAAAGACTGACAGATTGCTTTCCTTGGGGGGGGGAGGGAAGTAAGATTGGGGGGAAAAAGTGTAAAACTCAAATAATATCTTTAATAAAAAATTAAAAAGAAATAAAATAAATTTGATAATCTAAGTGAAATGGATGAATATTTCCAAAAATATAAGTTGCTCAGCTTAAATGAAGAAGAGATTAAATACCTAAACAACCCTATCTCAGAGAAAGAAATTCAACAAGCCATCTTTGAACTCCCCAAGAAGAAATCTCCAGGGCCTGATGGATTCACAAGTGAATTCTACCAAACATTTAAGGAACAATTGGGTCCAATTGTAGATAAACTCTTTGGGAAAATAGGGAAAGATGGAACTCTGCCTAACTCTTTTTATGAAACCAATATGGTGCTGTTATCTAAACCAGGAAGAGTTAAAACAGATAAAGAATATTATAGACCTATCTCCCTGATGAATATAGAAGCAAAAACCTTAAATAAAATCTTAATAAAATGATTACAACATATTATCACTAGGATAATACATTATGATCAAGTAGGATTTATCCCAGGAATGCAGGGTGGGTCCAATATTAGGAAAACTGTTAGTATACTCAATTATATCAACACCAAACCTATCAGAAATTATATGAACATTTCAATAGATGCTGAAAAAGCTTTTGAAAAAATACAGCATCCATTCCTAATTAAAAATACTAGAGAGAGTGTAGGAATAAATGGACTGTTCCACAGAATAATTAACAGTATCTATCTGAAAACTATCAACAAGCATTATATTCAATGGGGAGAGGCTAAAGGTATTCCCCATAAGCTCAGGGGCGAAACAAGGATGTCCGTTATCCCATTACTATTCAATATTGTATTAGAAATGTTACCTTCAACAATTGGAGAATAAAAAGAAATTGAAGGATTTAGAATGGGGAAGGAAGAGACAGAACTATCACTCTTTGCAGATGACATGATGTGATATCTAGAGAATCCCAATAAATTATCCAAAAAACTACTGGAAATAATTAGTGATTTGCAGGATATAAAATAAACCCACATAAATCCTCAACTTTTTTATATATGACTAGAAAGATACAGTAGGTAGAGCTAGAAAGAGATATCCCATTCAAAATAACCTCAGACAATATAAAATACCTGGGAGTCTCTAAAGGCAGACTCAGAAATTTTTTTTAAATCAATTACAAAACACTTCTCACACAAATTACTCAGATTTAAATGACTGGACAAACATCAACTGCTTATGGATAGGTAGAGCTATTATTTTAAAAAAATGACAAATCTACCAAAACTAAATTACTTGTTTAGTGCCCTACCAATCAAAATTCTAAAATATTACTTTATTGAGTTAGAAAAAAAGTTCTAAGTAAATTCATATGGAGAAATAAAAAGTCAAGAATTTCCATGGATTCAATGAAAAAAAAGTGCAAAAGAGGTGGCTTAGCCCTACCTGAACTAAAATTATATTATAAAGTATCAGTCATCAAAACCATCTTGTATTGGCTAAGAAATAGAGTGGTGTTCCGGAGGAATGAACTAGGAGCAAAAGCAGGAGACGATTACAGTAATCTGCTATTTGATAAACCCAAAGACTCCAGCTATTTGATAAAAACTGCTGGGAAGAAACTTAGATTGGACCAACACCTAACACCCTTTACCAAGATAAGATCCAAATGGGAACAGGATTTAGACATCAAAAACAATACTACAAGCAAATTAGAAGATCAAGGACTAGTTCACCTGACAGATCTGACAAAGGACTCATTTCTAAAATATACAGAGAGCTGAGTCCTATTTTTAAAACAAAAATCCATTTCACAATTGACAAATCATCAAAGAATATGCAAAGGCAATTTACAGATGAAGAGATCAAAGCAATCCATAGCCATATGAAAAATTGCCCTAAATCATTACTTATTAGAGAAATGCAAATTAAAGCTTCTCTGAGGTACCACCTCACACCTCTCAGACTGGCCAATATGACCACAAAGGATAATGATCATTGTTGGATGGGCTGTGGGAATTCTGGGACACTATTACACTGTTGGTGGACCTGTGAACTCATCCAACATTTCTGGAGAGAAATTTGGAACTACACCCAAAGGGCAACAAAAATGGGCATACCCTTTGACCCAGCAATACCACTACTGGGTCAATACCATGAAGAGATCATGAAAAAGGGTAAAATCATCACTTGTACAAAAATATTTATAGCAGCCCTGTTTGTGGTGGCAAAGAATTGGAAATCAAGTAAATGCCCTTCAATTGGGGAATGGCTTAGCAAACTGTGCTTTATGTATGTCATGGAGAACTATTGTTCTATTAGAGCCCAGGAGCTACAGGATTTCAGGGAAGCCTGGAGGGTTTTCATGAGCTGATGCTGAGTGAGATGAGCAGAGCCAGAAAAACATTGTATACCCTAACAGCAGCATGGGGGGGGTGATGTTCAACCTTGAAGGACTCACTCATTCCATCAGTGCAACAATTGGCAACAATTTTGGGCTGTCTGAAAAGGAAAGTGCCATCTGTATCCAGAAAAAAAGACATGGAGTTTGAACAAAGTTCAAGGACTATTCCCTTTAATTTAGGGGAAAAAAGCCAGATACCTTATTGTCAGATCTTGTTATTTCTTAGACTTTTTTGTCTCTTCCTTAAGGATATGATTTCTCTCTCATCACACTCAATTTAGATCAATGTACAACAAGGAAACAAAGTAAAGACTGGCAGATTGCTTTCAGTGGGTGGAGGTGGGGGGAGGAAAGTAAGATTGGGGGCAAATTGTAAAACTCAAATAATATCTTTAATAAAAATAAATTTAAAAATTATATTCATTAAGAAGATTGGTCTATAATTTTCATTCTCTTTTGGCCCTTCCTATTTTATTAATATCATAAAAGAAATTTGGCAGAATTTCATCTATTTTATCAAATAGTTTATATAGAAGTACACTTAGTTATTCTTTAACTATTTGGTAGAATTCATTTGTAAATCCATCTGATTTGATGTTTTTTCTTACGGAGTTTATTGAAGTTTTATTCAATTTCTTTTCTGAAATGGTATTATTGAAGTATTTTATTTCCTCTTTCTTATATTTTTATAAATATTTGTCCCTTTTAAGCTCAAATCGCACTGTGTACTTGACCCTGCAATGTGAATTGAGTTATGAACTTGGCAAGAGATCTGAGTTCGAATCTTACCATATAAGAAAAGAATTGAACTCCAGCTCCAAAACTAGATTCTCATTTAAAAATATTTTTCTTCCTAAGGAATCTATAGACTTCATCTGAATTATCAATGTATTCAAGATATACAAATAGGTAAATTGTAGAGAGAAGGCCAGTAATTTGTCAGAAGACAGTACAGATTCTGCCTTGATGTAAAATTGGAACTATTTTTTAACATATACTTTGGGATAGTCTTCTAGAGAGAAGAAAGGGATACATTTTTCTTCCTTGCTGTCTGAGACATAAAAGGAAATGCTTGTGGGGAACTGACATCAGAGTTTTGAGTGGGACTCCCACTCCCCTGTGGGAACACTTTTTGACATTGCATGACTGTTTTCCACAAAGTAAATGAAGAACAATGTCCACAATTTCTAATACTAACAATAGTGCTAGACGTTCTCTGTGGGGTCACTGTGATATAATGGAAAGACCCCTGGTTTTATCAGAACACTTAGGTTCAAGCTCTTGCACTGTACTGAAGAAGTCATGTAACCGAGTAATTCATTTCACTAGCAAGGATAGTAGAGTCAGAAAGGGGAAAAAAATTCCAAAGTGCTAAAAGGTGAGAAGACAGAAGTCCCAAACTAAGATTAAATGAGATGTTATAATTTCCCTAATTTTGTGCAATTAAATGATATTATAGCTTAAAAACTTTTGAGATGTCTAGTAAATCTAAGATCTTTTGAAGATTCCAAAATGACATATAATTATCACTTTTATAGTAGCGTCAGTAACGATTTTATCCAAAGAATCAATAGGACATTTGGAACACCCCAATTAATGGAAACTGCAAAAATAAATTTCTCAGAGGCTCTATGAGGAACTAACCATTTACAAAGGGAAATTGATGTCATTTCATCCTGATCCAACCAGATCCAACAGTTATATTGAAAATAACATATCATCTGTTAGGAACTCATCCTACTAATATTGATTAGAATGAGGAAGGAAAGAAGAAAATAAGAATTTTTTTAAAAAATGCCTACCATCTGCCAATGTGCAAAGACTTTTAAAATTATTATTTCATTTGATTTTCAAACAATCCTGGGAGATAGGTTCTGCTATTATCCCCTTTTTAAAGATTGTGAACACTGAGGTAATCAAAGATTAAGTGAGATCACACAATTAATAGGTATTGGAAACTAGATTCAAAATTAGATCGGCTTGTCTAGGAGCCCAGCACTCTATCCTTGGTACTATGAACCTCTGTATAGTATAGTAGTGATTATATTGTGATGTCAGACCCACTGTTCAGTCTCACTTATACTATATGATATTGGAGAAATAATTTTACCTTTTGAATCATCTTGTAAATATTTTTTAAATGAAGAGGTTGGAGTCAATTATTTCCTGACACATTTTAGAATTAAATCCTCTAATGCTATAGTCCACTCTCTCTCTATAAATGCACCCTAATATTGATTGCATTTGTTAACAAGTCATAAGAGAATAAAGAATATCCCAAGCTACATGGTCAAGATAGGTATTTTCCCTAAGAAAACATCAATTCATACTTTATTTTGATACTGAAAATCCCTGGGAAGTTTTCTTGAATTATTTCTTATATTATTGTGTTCGTGTTTCAATCAATTATGTTGTTCTGGTAAATTTGTGATCTATATGGGTTTTTTTAAACAATATTCCTTTTTCCTTTGCTTCTTCCAGGTTATCTTTCACTTCTACAAATTTTCTTTTTTTATTGATATTTTATTTTGCCAAAAATATGCTATGATTGTTTTTCAACATTCATCCATATACATATGCAAATTTTAATTTCCAAAATTTCCTTCCAATTTCCCTTTCAATCCCTCTCCCCTCAATGGAAAACAGTCAGGTTAATAGTGCACATACACATTGGTGTTAAACATATTTACAGATTAATCATTTTAGGTAGGAGGAACTAGGATTAAGGGGGGGAAATACATGAGATATTTTTAAAAAGTGAATGTAGTGTACATCAGATTCTGAAGGTTTTTAATTTGTTTTGCATTTCTACCTCTGGATGGGGATAGCATTGTCTATAGCTGGTCCAATAGGGTTGTCCTACCTCTCTGAACTGCTGAGAGCAGCTGTATCCTTCAGGGTTGATCATCTCACAAAGTTGTTTTTAATATGTACATTGTTCTCTTGTTTCTGTTCCCCTCACCCAGCATCAGTTTCTGTAATTCATTCCTTGCTTCACTAGAGTCCAATCATTTATGATTTCTTATAGAAAAATAATATTTGATAATATTCATATACCATAAATTGTTTAACCATTCCCCAACTGAGGGGCATCCCCTCAATTCCCAATTCTTTGCCACTATAAAAAGAGCTGCTATGAATATTTTGGAACATGTAAGACTTCTCAATTTTTTTATGAGTTCTTCAGGATATAGAATTGGAATTGTTGGATCAAAGGGTATGAACAGTATGACTGCTCTTTGGACATAGTTCCATATTGCTCTCTAGAATGGTTGAATCAGTTCACAACTCCACCAGCAATGAATTAACATCCCAGTCTCCCTCAACCTCCCCAACATTGATCATTTTCCCTTTTTGTCATCTTAGAAAGTGTAGGGTCAGAAAGACAGTAATTGACCAACATATATGAGGAACAAAGAAAAACAGTATTTGAATTTAACACAATAAGAAAGAAGAGTCATGTATCATGAGACTAAAAGAGATAGCTGAAGTCAGAATTATGGAGAATTTGAAAAAGTACACAGAAGAATTTATATTGATTCTGTAAATAATAGGGAATAATAGGTATAAATTTCTTTTATTTTATTTACAATTAATTTATTTTTTCACATTACTACAATAGTTTTGGAGCAAAAGAAAATATAACCCCCCCACAAAGATAGAGAAACCATAAAAAAAATAAAGTGAGAGGAGAAAAGTATGCTTCAGTCTTTATTCAGCTACCATTAGCTTTGTCTTTATCATGTCTAATTAAGAAGTTGCTTGATGTTGCCTGCAATATATCCCTCCATCCTATTCCTCCCCAACTCCATTGATTATATTCTCTCTCTCCTGTCCCTTCTAAAACCTGTGTTGTATTTAATAACCCTCTTCCACAATTTTCCCTCTCTTATTTCACCTACATCTCCCCCTCCCTTCCCCTGTATCTTTTCTCCCATTCCTTTCCTGTCATTTTTTTCCTCTAACATAAGATAGTTTTCTATACTGTATTGAGAATGTATGTTATTTCCTGTCTGAGTCACAGTCAATGAAAATGAAGATTCAACCACCCCCCACATTGTACTCCTTCCATTCTATTGCAAAAGCTTTTTCTTGTCTTTTACCTGAAATATCTTAGTCCATCCTACCTTTCCTTTTCCTTTCTCCCAGTACATTCCTTTCTCATCCACTAACTCCATCTTTATGATATATTATTCCTTCATATTCAACCCCCTCCTATACTTGTCTATATATATGATCTTTCTAACTACCCTAATAAATGAGAAAATTCGTATGAGATATGAGCATCATCTTCCCATGCAGGAATAAAAACAATTCTACATCATTAAGTCCTGCATAATTTGCTGTTCCTGTTCACCCTCTCTTTTCCTCTATTGTTTGCTCACTTCCCCAGTCTTGATTTTAACTTTTTGTTAAGGTGAGGCTCTTTTTCCAGGGTGGAGAACTCATTTTCCCAAGATTTAGAGGGTTTTTGCAGCTCTTTTCAGGGATACCTCCCCAAGGATCTCAGTTCCTTCAATATCTTATGGGAGGCTCTGACTGCTCCCCTGGCCTATGCTCTGGTCTGTGGATGACTACAACCACTCTCCTCTGCCCTGGAATTATGAGGAAGGTCCCTGTTCCACAATGGCAGTATGGGGCCCCAGATTGAGACCTGGATCTGAGTATGGACAGAGCAACAAAGTTCTGTCCCAGGGATTGTGAAGAGATTTCTGCTCTCTCCCCTGACTCCCTTACTGTCCATGGACTAAGCACTATGGAAGCAGCTTCTGGGTGGCTCCACAGGGTTGTTTCTGGTTCCCAGGGTTCAGGTTGTACTGAGATCTCTGCTGGTCTTGGTTCTGTGCTTGCTTTGGTATAGTACACTTTTCCCACTGAACTTCCAAGTTCTCTTTGACAATCCCTGGACTGTTAGGTTTGGAAACTGCCACCCTCTGCCAAAGACCCAGGAACCCTGCAAGCTTGACTGTATTGTGGCCCTTTCCTGACCCTTCTCACAGAGCTTCTAAGTTGTCTTGGGCTGGAAAATTGTTTTCACTCAGTCTTTCTGTGGGTTTGACCACTCTAGAATTTTATTTACAATCATAATTTAAAGGCATTTGAAGTGGTCAGGAGAATTTTTGGTAGTTCACTCTGCCATCTTGACTACTTCCCCCCCTAGATGTATATTTAGTAGGGAACAGAAAGAGAAGTCTTATTTGAAGAAAATTCCTTTGGCTGTGAGGAAGATGGAATGAATCCAGAGAGTTAAGGCAGGGAAACCAATTAGGATGCCACTGAAACAATCTAGGTGAAAGGTAACAAGTGGCTGAACTAAGGGGATAATTTTATGAATTGATCATGTGGAGATAGAGATGGTAAAATGTAAAAATTTATTGCATTGGTCTAAAATCCAAATAGACATCTAGAAAGAACTCAAAAAAGATTTTAATAATCAAAGAAGAGAGGAAGAAGAAAAGTGGAGAAAAGAAAAGAGAGTCTTTCAGGAGACTGATGAAAAACACACTGAGGAAGCAACACTTTTGTGGAGTTTTTTTCTTGTTTTAGGTTTTTGCAAGACAAATGGGGTTAAATGGCTTGCCCAAGGCCACACAGCTAGGTAATTATTAGGTGTCTGAGATGGATTTGAACCCAGGTACTCCTGACTCCAGGGCCAGTGCTTTATCCACTGTGTCTCCTAGCTGCCAGAAGCAACACTTTTAGAAGAAAATTGACCAGCTAGAAAAAGAAATCAACTTCTTTAAAAGTAACATTTTCAAATGGAAAAGGAAACTACTCATTTGAAAGTAAAACTGGCCTACTTGTAAAGAAATATAACATCCAAAAAACACAAAATTAAACAAATTAAAAAGGAAGATAACTCATCCACAAGTAAAATCTTTCAATTTGAAAAGTACAAAAATAATCCAATGAAAATAAAACTCTAAAAATTAGAATTGAAAAAAATGGAAACTAATAATATATGAGATGGCAACATAGCATCAAATATGACAAAAAGCTAAAAAACATAGAAGAAAATATATAGTACACCTTAAGTAAAAAATGACTGACCTGGAAATTTGATCCAAGAGATGATTTAGGAATTATTGTTATTTCTGAAAGGCATGACCCTAAAAAGAGCCTGAACAATGTCTTTCAGGAAATTGTCATGAAAATTTCTCTAATATCCTAGAACAAGTATATAAAAGTAATATTTGAAAGAATACATTTATCATTCCCAGAAAAAATGATCCCAAAATCAAAACTATTAAAGAAAAATTCCGAAATTTTCCAGCTAATGGAGAAAATACTACAAGCAGTCATAAAGAAGTAATGTAAATACCAGGGAACAACTGTCAGGCCTATTAATTTAAATATTAAAGGATAGAATGGCCTGGAATATGATATTCCATAGGGCAATGGAACTTGGATTATAACGAAGAATCAACTACCCTGAAAAATTTAGCATATTCTTTCAGGGGTAAAAGTGGATTTTCAACAAAATAGAGAACTTTCAAACTTTTACCTGATGAAAAGACCATATCTGAACAGAAAATTTCCTTTTCCAATATGATTCAAGAGATACATAAAGAGATGTATTGAAAGAGGGAAGATGTTAGACAATGATATTAAATTGTTCATATTTCTTCAACATTATTATAATTATTTTTATAATATTTAATATTATGTATGTCCCTGCATGGAAAGACAATATCTGTAAGTTCAGAATTGTATTTCTCTTAGGATAGTTACAAGATGCATATTGAAACAGAGGGTATGTGTGGGTACACAGGCTATTCTAACAGCCATGACACAAATCATCTCCAAGTAAACCGCCACCTGGACAGTCTCAGGAGCTGGCTTGCCGCCCTGAGAGATAAGGTGAGCTGGAGTCTTTGGGAGCCAGAGTCCTTGGGAGCTGGACATTCCGCCCCATGGTCCAAGGGCACTAGACACAGCTGTACCTTATCATGTCCTCCCTAACATACCCTCCTATCCTGTAATGCAAGAAGCTGCATATACACATTGCTTGCACCCCCTAACCATTACCTCATTATTCTTTGTTCTACCCCAGAAGACCTAACAGTATATATGTAATAGCTAAGCAATAATAAAATTGAGCTGGAGGCATAAGGCAGTAGTGGCTTGACTCCTTATTCTCAGCTCTCCTCCTGGAGTGAGGTCACCGCTGTGGGCCCCAAGGAAGCAAGCCACAACATGTATGCGAATAGGTATGTCATGAAAGTGAAAATGTTTTACATGACACATTATAGTTCTACTAAAAAAGATTAAGGAGACATACTTAAAGGGGATGGGTATAACTGAATCAAAAAGTGATTTTTGCCTTACATGAAAGTTTAGCTCATGAAGTCTATATTTCTACAGTGATAGTTGGAGGGAGTGTACATGGAAAAGGGGAGCAGATATAAATTGATTGTAATTTGATGATATTTATAACACTTGATAATTATATTTCTAATGAAAAATGAGAGAAGTGACTTGGACAAAGACCATGGTTATGAAGTGCTTATGAGTTAATGATACTTATAAATCAATCAAGCAAACAACCAGTAATCAACCCTGGAGAACTGAATTGCTATGAGAATAGATAAAAGGAAGACATGAAAATTAGGATTATACTGGAGGAGGTGAGGACTTAGTGGATAAATAATAAAACATGATGAGTGACAAAGAACCTATAAAAGTAAAGAGAAAGAAGGGAGGGTGTGAACACTGAGAAAATCTTACTCTCGACACGCTTGTCTCAAAGAGGGAATAACATACATTCTTATTAAGGTTTGGAATTTTATGCCACCTTACATAGAAGTTGGTGGAAGAAGGGAATAGGAACTGTTAAAAAAGAGAAAGAAAGTAAAATTAAAGATAAAGTTAAAGGTAAAAAATAAAGGGGAAAGGGAGAAAGAAAGGGAAGAGAGCTGATAGAAGGGAGGGTTGATCAAGAGACACCAGTCAGAACTGAAACTTTGGTGAGGAGGAGTAAGGGGAAAGGAAAGAGAAAAGTACAAAGAGGAGGAAGATAGGATAGAAAGAAATACAGAGTTTGTAATCATAACTGTAAATATAAATGGAATGAACTCTCCCAAAAATGGAAACAGAGAGCAGAATAGATTTAAAAACAGAATTCTACAATAAGCTGTTTAAAAACAAAGGATCAGGGGTGGCTAGGTGGCACAGTGAATAGAGCACCAGCCTTGGAGTCAGGAGTACCTGGGTTCAAATCCGACCTCAGACACTTAATAGTTACCTAGCCATATGGCTTTGGGCAAGCCACTTAACCCCACTGCCTTGAAAACATCTAAAAAAAAAACCTCATAGGATCAAAGAAAAAGGGTGGAGCAGAATATATTATGCTTCAGCTGAAGTTAAAAAAAAGCAGATAGAGCAATCCTACTCTCAGAAAAAGCTACAAAAAAAAACCCAGATCTAATGAAAATGTATACAGAAAAAAAAATACATCTTCTCAAATGATATCTGAGGCAAGGAAATATTATCAGCATTAAAGATATGTGTACCAAGTGATATATTATCAAATTCTTAGAGGAGAGATTAATGAGTTATAGGGAGATAAGAACAGTGAAACTATAATATTGAGGGACATCAATCTCCATCTCTTAGAATTATAATAAGTCTAACTACAAAATAGATAAGAAGGAAGTTAGATGTTGAATAGAATCTAAGAAAAGTTAGATGTTATTGAACTTTAGAGAAACTGATTGAGAATAAAAGGGTATATATACATTTTTTCTCAGTGGTAAATGGCACCTTCACAAAAATTGGCAATGTATCAGGGCACAAAAACCTCAAATACAGTAAAACAGAAATAAGAAATTTATCATTTTCAGATCAAGATGCAATAAAAAATACTTGTGACAAAAGGGGCATATAAAGATAGATTAAATTTCATTGGAAAGTAAATAACCTAATTTTAAAGAATGATTGGAAACCAAGACAACAATATACACAGTAATAACAACATTATGAGTTGATCAACCCTGATGGAAGCAGCACCTCTCAGCAGTTCATAGAACTAGGACAACCCTTTTGAACTGATTATGGACAATGCTATCCCTATCAAGAGGAAGAAAAACAAAACAAAACAAAATAAAATCTTTCAGAATCTGAGGAACACTACATTCACTTGAAAAAAATCTCTTTTCCATTTTTTCCTTAATCTTAATTCCTCGTACCAAAAATGACTAATCTGTAAACATGCTTAACAAAAATCTGTAAATGCAATATTAACCTGACAGCTGCTGAGCTGGGAAGGAAGGGTTCAAAAAAATTTTTTAATTTAGAAATATTCATAGGCATATGGATGGATATTAAAAAGAAAAACTTTTGTAATGTATTTGGAAAAGTAAAACATTAATAAAAAATTTTAAAAATGTAAAAAGAATGAGCAGATCAAACAACAAATCATAGAAATAATCAATAATTTCATGTGAAATTGATTTCATACTAAAATTAGTGGGATGCAGCCAAAATAGCTATTAAGTGAAATTTTTTATCTCAAAATCTTTATATGAAAAAAATAAGAGAAAGAGGAGATTAAAGAATAAGAGATACAATTAAAAACTTTAGGAAAAGAACAATTTAAAAATCTGTCTTTAAATATTAAATTAGAAATTCAGAAATCAAAGGTAAAATTTTAAAAATTGAAAATAAGGAAATTGTTTACCTAATAAATACAACTAAATGTAGATTTTATGAAAAAAAGCAATAAAGATAGCCTTTGAGTAATCTGATTAAAATCTGGTTCATAAAATTTACTCCATGGGATTAGAAACTCCAGAGGTTACTCAGTTACTTCAATGACCAAGAAGGAATGTCAGTAACTTTCTCCACATTGTTAGTTGTGGTTAGTGACTTACTCTCTAAACCTGGGGCAAGATCTATGCTGTTCACACCCAATCTGGGATGGATTTTCTGGCTAAAAAGTTAATCAATTTAATCAACAATCAGCTGTGGGCCATCTGCTGCCCACACCTGGGCCTTGGGGCAACTTTTGAACACCTGGGGATTGTTTCTGTTTTTGTTATGGAGAAAGTTAGACCCTCCCACAGGAAGGGGTGGGGTGAGAAGTCAGCTTGAAAAATGGGGACTTCTCTGCTGAAATCACAGGGACTCACAGACCAGGTCTTTCACATCAACTGAGTTGACCAGATAGATGGCTGGGCCAATGCCCAGCTGCCCACCATGCACATGGCAAACATCACTGTTCTCTGGTGAGTGGCCCAGCCTCCCCTGCCTCCCCTGGGCTGGGTTTCTGCTCTCTGTGCCTGGTGCACCCACAGTCCCCTGTGACAGACCTTGCTATGAGATTTTCCCCTCAGTTCTTCTCTGGGTTCGGTGGATTCAAAATCTGTTAAGAGGCTTAATTCATATTATTTCTGAGGGAAAACTAGGAGAGCTCAAAAGAGTGCCTGTCTTCTTTCTGCCATCATGCCTGGAATTTGAAACAACTTTAAATGAAGCCCCTAAATTGATCCCAACATGATGGAATCCAGGAAAAAAAAGAGTAAGGTCTATCTTAAGTGGGTAAAAGATGAGTGTAGTCCATCATAGGCACTGGAACTGGAAAACAGTGGACCTATTTAGCCACAGTGCAACTCAGATCTGGATTCAGTAAGACAGAGGTACAATAGGCCAGCAATCAGGGTCCTAACCCTAGTTTAAGAGACAAAGTGCTAGTCCCAGGAATTTTGCTTCAATGGGCAGGACTGAGTTGAGCTTCCCTAACACAGGGAACAAATTACTCACACTTGAATCACCAAGTAGTTAAGTCAGGGACTGGCCCCAGAACAAAAAACATGGGACTATCCCTCCTGTGGGGAGAGCAGAGCTCAACTATACAAAATGAGCAAAAAAAAAAAATACAAAAACAAAACAAAACAATAAAAACTCTGAGCATAAAAAGCAAGAATTTTGGTAAGGATGATAAAAAATGCCATCTCAGAAATGGAAAACAGTGAGAAAATACCTATATGGGCAAACTCAAAGAGATTTTTCAAAAGGTCTCAAATCCAAAAAGACTTGTGGAAGAACTCAAACTCAAAACCATGTTAAAAACCAAAGAAGAGGGGTGGCTAGGTGGTGCAGTGGATATAGCACCGGCTTTGGAGTCAGGAGTACCTGGGTTCAAATCCGACCTCAGACACTTAATTACCTAGCCGTGTGGCCTTGGGCAAGCCACTTAACCCCATTGCCTTCAAAAATATAAAAAAAAACAAAGAAGAGTGGGAGAAGAAAAATGGAGAAAAGAAATGAAAGTCAGGTAGGATAATTATGAAAAATTGGTTGAAGAAAATAATAACTTAAAGTAAAACTGCTAAATGGAAAAAGAAATCACCTCTTTTAAATGCAAAATTAATCAGTTGGAAAAGGAAACACAAAAGTTAACTGAAGAAAATAAAACCTTAAAAAGTAGAATTGGACAAATGGAAACCAAAGATTCTATGAGACTCCAAGAATCATCAAACATGAAAGGCTTAAAACTAGAGGAAAATTTAAAGATGTCTTAGGAAAAATGATCAACCTGTTAAACAGAACTAGGAGAGGTAATTCATGAATTACTGGCATACCTGAAAGACACAATCAGAAAAAGAGCCTGGACAATAGGAAGGAGGAACAGTCTCTCAGAAGGATAAGAAGGAAGAGATTGAGAGGAGTCAGTAAATTCCCTGAGTTCTTCCCAGCTTCTTTCAGTAATAACATTACTTTAAGTTTTTAAACAGAGTGACAGAACTCTCAGAGACAGAGTGAAGCTATTTTCCAGCTTAAAATATCTTGGAAGTTCTTCAGGAAATGTTTGCTGTTCATCCCAGTGCAGGAGGAGTGCAAGGAAGAATCAGAAGTTCTTAGGCACAGTTCAGATTAGTAACCCAAGTCCCTAAATTTTCGATTGTTAAATCAGCTTTACAAAAGACCAGCAGTGAAGGTCTCTGTAATCCCAAGGATTTAGCAGCTTTTGCATAAAAAAAATCATAGGGCTTTACTGAGCTAGAAAAAATAAAACTAACAAAATTCATCTGGAACAACCAAAAAACAATAATAGCAAGGGAACTGATAAAAAAATGTAAAAAAGGTGGTCTAGCTCTACCATATCTATACTTTAAAATGGCAGTCAACAAAACTGCTTGCTATTCATTAAGAAATAAAGTAATGGATTGGTGGAGTAGGATAGCTTCAAAAGAAAGTGCATCAAGTGACTTCAACAATCTATTGTTTGACAAACAATTGTGTTGACAAACACAAAGATATCAGCTTCTGGCATAAGAACTCTTGATTTGATAAAAATTGCTGGGAAAACTAGAAAATAGTATTTCAAAAACTAGACACAGATCCACATCTCACACCCTATACCAAAATAAGGTCAACATGGATACAGGGTTTAGATGTAAAGGGTGACACCATAGCTGAATTCATAGACCAAGAATTACTCTATCTATGAGATCTATGTAAAGTGCATACATTTAAGACCAAAGAAGAATTAGAGCACATTATAAATTACAAAATGAATGATTTAGACTATATTAATTTAAAAAGCTTTTGCATTAATATAAACAATGCTGTCAAAATTAGAGACAAATCAAAAACCTGGGAAACGATCTTTCCATCTTGGGGTTCTAATAAAGTTCTCATTTCTAAATCACATAGAGAGTGATACCAAATTTATAAGGTTACAAGTCATTGCTTAATTGATAAATGGTCAAATGATATGAATAGACAGTTTTCAAATGAAGAATTTAAAGCTGTATATAATCATATGAAAAATACCCCAAATCATTATTAATTAGAGAAATGCGAATTAAAACAACAATGAGGTATCATTTCACACCTGTCAGATTGGCCAAGATGAGAAAAAGGGAAAATGATCAATGTTGGAGAGTTTGTGGGAATATTGGGATATTGATGCATTGCTCGTGGAGTTGTAGACAAATACAACCATTCCGTGGAGAAATATAGAACTATGCCTAAAGAGCAAGAAAGATTTTCATTCTCTTTGACACAGCAATTCCAATTCTAGGCCTATGTCCATAAGAAATAATGAAAAATGGGAAAAGTCCCACATACTCCAAAATATTCATGGTGGCTATTTTTGTAGTGGCAAAGAATTGGAAATTGAGGGGATGGCTAAACAAGTTATGGTGCATGAATACTATGGAATAGAATTGTTCAATAGGAACATAGAGTATCAGACTCTAGAGAAGCATGGAATGAGTTAAAGGATCTGATGCTGAGTGAAGGGAGCAGAACCAAGAGAACAATGTAAACATTAGCAACAACACTATAAGATGATCAACCTTGATGGAAGCAGCTCCTCTTAGTCATTCAGAAAAGCTGGGACAACTGTTTTAGACTGGCTATGGACAATGTTATCCCAAACCAGAGGAAGGAAAAACAAAACAAAACAAAATAAAACAAAACAAAACAAAACAAAAAAAACAACCTTTCAGAATCTGATAACCACTTTATAAAATACATCTCTTATGTATTTTTCCCTTAATCCTAATTGCTCATACCAAAAATCAATAATCTGTAAACATGTTTATTCACATATTTATGTACAATGCTACCTGACTTCACTATTGAGGGGAGGGGAATAGGAAGGGAGGGTGGAAGGAAGTTTGTAACTTAAAAATATACATATGCATATGGATGAAAAAAATAAAATTACAAACAAAGAACCATAGGTCCTAGGATATTATATTCCCAAGAACAAAGGAGCTGGGATCATACTCTTTCATTGAAAAATGGAAATTCATTGGAATAGAAGACTTTTTTTCCTAGTTTTTCCTGATAAAATCCTCAAAGCTGAACAGAAAATTCAATCTAAAAATATAAGACTCAAGAGATAGATATGAAGATAAACAGAAATAAAAAATCATATTATTCAATAAAATTAAACTCATTTATCCCCACATGGGAAGATGATATATGTAACTCTAGAGAAATAAATTTCTATTAGATGGAATATACTTAGAAGATATGGGCATTTATTTATTTTAATGGGATGATATAAAAGAATTACAGCATGAAAAAAGTGATTACACTGAGAAAAGAGGATGGGGGTCAGAATAGGGTAAAATGCATCACATGAAGAGATTCATAGGACTTATTGTAATGAAAGAAAAGAAGGGATAGAATGAAAATTGTTAGAATCTTATTCTTTGAATTTGGCTCAAATATGCATTAAGACATGTATTCATTTGGATTTAGAAATTCATTTTACCAGGGGGTGGAGACAAAATGGCTTCCTAAGGACAGAAATTCCAAGAAACTCTTCCCTCAAAAGCTCCAAAATCCATTAAATTATGACTGTAACCAAAATTTAGAGGGGGCAGAGCCTATAGAAAGACAGAGTGAATCTATTTCCCAGTCCAAGACATCTTATTGAATCCTCAGGAATGATCTGTTTTATCAGACTCAGGAATGGAAAAAGCCAAAGTGCAGTCTGTACTCCAGCTTCCCTGTGCCAAAACAAATCAACCTCAGCCTTCCACTAAGAAACTGTGGGGTGTTTTGGTCCTTAGAGACACCTGAGTCCATGGCAGTGGGCGATTTCCAGACTTCCTGGAGTAGGGTGGGTGTATAGTCATTCACAGACCAGAAGAGCAGTCAGAGCTTCTCATAAGACCTTAAAAGAATTAAGGTGGGGAGTAAGGTGCCCTTAATAACTCCCAAAGCTTTGGAAGTGCAGTAAATCAGTCATAGACTGAGGAAATGAACAAATGACAGAAAAATAGAAATATGACCAATCGAAAATTACTTTGGTGCTAAGGAGCATCAAAATATATACTCACAAGATGATGAAATCAAAGCTTCTGCATCCAAAGCCTCCAAGAGAAATAAGAACTGGTCTCAGACTACGGAAGAACTCAAAAAGGACCTTGAAAGTAAGGGGGCAGCTAGGTGGTGCAGTAGAAAGAGAATCAGCCCTGGAATCACGAGGACCTGAGTCCAAATCTGAGCTCAGACACTTAATAATTACCTAGAATTGTGACCTTAAAAAGTAGAGGAAAAATTGAAGAGAAATGAAAGCAATGCAGGAAAATCATGAAAACTAAGTCAGCACCATGATGAAGGAGATACAAAAAATACTCAGAAAATAGCATGTTAAAAATCAGCTTAGGTTAAATGGAAAAAGATGTCTAAAAGTCAAATGAGGAGAAGAATGCCTTGAAAAGCAGATTGGACAAGTTGGAAAAGAAAATAAAAAAGTTATCTAAAGAAAATATCTCATTCAAATGTAGAGTGGAGCTAAAAGAAACTTATGACTGCAAAAAAATCAAGAAGCAATAAAAAATTCAAAAGAATGAAACAACTAGAAGAAAATGTGAAATATCTCATAAGAAAAACAAGTGACCTGGACAAAAAATCCAGGAGAGATAATTTAGAAATTATTGGGCTACTTGAAAGTCATTTATCAATTGGGGGAGAGCTCTTATTTTTTTAAAATTTGACTGAAATATCTATGTTTGAGAAATGAGGTCTTCATCAGAGAAATAATTCGATATTTTTTCTCAGTTACTGTTAGTAACTGTATTCCCCCTGTATTTCTCTCTCTCCTTTTACCCTCTCCCTACTCAAAAGTGTTTTGCATCTGACACCCCCTTCCCACAATCTTTCCTCCCTTTTATCGGTAACCCCCAGTTTCTCCTATCCTTTTGCCCTCCTATTTATCTCTAGGGTAAGATGGGTTTCTAAATTCAATTGATTGTGAATGTTATTCCCTCTATGAGTCAATTTTGATGAGAGTTTCGCTCATGTCCCCTTGCCTCACCCATCTAGGAATATACATTTTTTTGATAAGTGGTACCTAAAAAAATTAAACAGGTATTAATGTTTAAAAAATCTCACAACAAAATTAACAAATTTGAAAGTAAGAAAACTACTGAATAATAAATAAAACTAAAAGTTGATTTGATGAAAAAAGTAAAACAAATTTATTTGTTTAATTTGATAAAAAAAGAATACCAAATTATAGTATTAAAAGGGTGAATTCATGATCAATGGAGAGGGAATTAAAGCAATAATTCAGATATATTTTGCCCAAACTATATTTTATAAATCTGATAATCTAAGTAAAATGGATGAATATTTATGAAAATATAAATAGTCCAGGTTAAAAGAGGAGGAAATAAAATCCTTAAAAACCCTATTTTAGGAAAAGATTAGAAGTAATTCAGAAATCTGGTAAACTGGTAGACTCAGCTCTTCTTAGCAATATAATGAATAAAGACAATTTGAAAATACTTGTGATGGAAATTGCCATCACAGAGAAAGAATTCAGGAGTTTCAAAGCAGAAAAAACGTTTATTATTTCCACTTAAAATTTTTTTCTCTTATGTTTTTCCACTTTTTTCTGATTCTCTTTCATAAAATGAGTAATATGGAAATATGTTTAAACTCATTATATGTACATAATATATCAAGTAACTTGAGGTCTTGGTGGGGGAAGGTAAAGGAGACAAGAAAAGTGTGGAACTCAAATTCTAACAAAAATAAATGTTGAAAATCATCTTTACAGGAAATGAAACAAAAATAAAATATTGAAAAGGTAAAATACATAGGGATAAAAGAACTGATTATAGGGCAAGATTAAACAACCTCCTGTTTATAAGCAATCTTCTTGAAATTATTATACATGTAAGGGTATATGAGTGCTTTTATTTTTAGCAAGGAAATTGAATTAAGTGACTTGCCCAAAGTCACCCAGCTAGGTAATTATTAAATTTCTGGGACCAGATATGAACTCAGGTTACCCCTGACTCCAGGGCTGGTGTTCCATCCACTAAGCTGCCTAACTGCCTTGAGTGTTTTATTATGGAGGTAGCATTCATAATTTCAGACAACTATATAGAAAAATAATTGACATGATTAGAAGAAAATCACATTTGAAGGAAAAGAGATGACAAATGGACATAATTACTTATTATGTATCCACCAAGTAGCATAGCATCTAAATTTTCTTAAGAAAAATTTACTTCTAATGTACAAATAAATAAATATTAAAAAATAACAGTAGAGAAATAATATTCCTTTCAAACTTACAAACATCTGTCAGCCAGATAAATAAAAATGGTAAGAACCTAGATGAAAATCTGGAAAATAATTTATATGTTTCTCATCTGTACTTTGCATCTTTGCAAAAACAAAAGGACCATGTACTGGAGGGGCATAAAAACTTCTCAAATACATTTAGAAACATAAATAATGGATATATTGATGCTGACTACCAAAGCAATTGCATTGAAAAAACACATTAAACAAATATTAATTGGACATTTACAAAACTTAATCCTAAAGAACTAGTGAGGGAAAAACTAAATCACAAAACTCACATCAAGGAAAATGACAAAAAAAAATAGGACACACAAAAATTCAACAAATAAATATTTATTAAGCATCAACTTTGTAACAGTCCCAAAACCATTTGAATAGCTAAAAAAAAATAAAAGGAGTCCAATGAAACAGATAATATGCAAACACTAAGGTGTAAATAGGATATATATATATATATATATATATGTATATATATATATATATATACATATATATATATATATATATATATATATATATATATATATATATAATAAATTGGAGTTAATCAGAGAGGGAAGACTTTAGAATTAAGGGAATGAAGAACTTAGAAAATGCAGAGTTTCATCTGAGATTTGAAGGAAGCCAGGGAAACTAGTAGGGTGACACAAGAAAAGGCAGTATTTCACAAATATCTGAGAGTCAGTGAAAATGCCTCGAGTCAGTAAATGGAGAATCTTTGTGCAAGAAACAGCAAGGAAGTTAGTTACCCTTGATTGCAGAATACATATAAATGTAAATTATGTAAAATATGAGAAGATAAGAAAAGTAGGAAAGGGATAGGTTATAGAGTCCTATAAAATTAAAACAGGGCATTTTTATTTGTTCCTGTAAACAAATGGGTGCTCCTAGAGTATATTGAAAATGGAGGTGATATGGTCAGGTGAGATTTTTGGAAGTCCCTTTTTGGAAGAAGTGTTTTAGCAGTTGATTGAAGAATGTACTGGAGTGAGAAGATTCTCAAGACTGGTACAGTGGCCAGAAGGCTATTGCAAAATACAAGCATACATTTCTGAAAGTATGAATTGGGCTGATATCAATACCAGAGGAGAAAAGGGGGGGGTATATATTAGAAAAAGATGAAAATGACAGAATCTGGCAAATATTTGAACATAGGTGAGAAATAGGAGTTGAGCATGACACCTAGGTTGTGAACTTGTGTGGGTAGCTGGGTTAATAGGGTCATTAGGAAGAAGCAAGAGTTTAGGGGAAAAGATAATTAGTTGAGTTTTTTACTTGTCAAGATTAGGATGTCTCTAATCTCCAGTGTGACATTTCATGTTAGGCAATTAAAGATTCAAATCAAGACTTGAGGTCAAGAAAGAGAGAGAGTATAGAACTCAAATCTGAGCAACATTTGCATAGAAATAAAAGTTGAATACATGGGAGCTGATGAGATCACCAGGTAAAATAAAATTAGGGAGAGTAGAAGGGAGCCCAGGTAGAGCCATGAGGGAACACCCATAGTTAATTGGAATGTCCTGGAGAAGATCCAGCAAAAAACGTTTGATAGGTGGAATGTGAAAACTTAAAGAGAAGTATCCAGGAAAAGATGGTGATCAATAGTTTCAAAAACTAGTGAAATCAAATACAATGTGAACTAAAGCATTTAAATTTGGTAATTAAGAGATCATTGGTAACCTTGTAGAGGGCAATTTCAATTGCATGAAAACACTGGAAGTAAGATTGCAGAGTTAATAAGGGAGTAAAAGAAAAGGAAGTAGAAGATCAATTGAAGAAAACTTTCTCAAGAATTTAAGTAACAAAAGGAGGAAGAGATATTCAATAAATAAATGCACATAGGAACAGATGGATCAAATGATTTTTTTTTTGAAGATGGGAAAATGTGATCATTTGTGGGCAGAAATAGAATAGCCCAAGACAGGAAGAAATTGAAACAAAGTGAGAGAATAGGAATAATAGAAGGGACAATCTACTGGAGGCAGCAGGTTGGAATGGGATTATTTTCTAATGTAGAGAAATTTATCATGTAAGGGGAAATTCCACATCTTGTGAGACAGAGGGTTGGGAGGAAAATGTATCAGAAAGCATCTTAGTGATATGAGATAGGATGGGAGATATAATTCTTAGAAAATAACTTTCATTTTTTTTTCAGTGAAATATGTGGGAAAGTTATCAGTTGAAAGAACATAGGGCAGGGAAATTATAGGGGAATGGGAAAGCTATTGGGTGTTAAAGAATATATGGTGAATGATATAGTTAGTCATTTGGGAGAAGTAAAAAGAATTTCCTTTCTTCATGGAAGATCTAATTGAAATTTTATAACATGAATTTAATGTGGCCCCAGTCAGAACAGTTTTGTTATTTTCTCTAATTTCAATCAGGAAAAAAAGGCAGCAGTTGATGGGAATAATGGTTGAAGCTTAACAGGACAAGATAATGGATACAAGGACAAGAAACTTGAGAGAAGAGAACATTGTATAGTTAAACTGATTCATTGAAGGATAAATATGAGAAAGGGGAGATGATAAAGTCAGTTCAAGGGATCTGTTCATCATCCACACTAGAACAACCAATTGCTCTACCTCTCATAGACTTACTAGGCCAGATCTGGGGGTTATAAAGCATTGAGAAGGGTGGAATTTTACCAGAATATATTCAGATGAGGGTATTTTAGAATTTGGCAATATTCTTGCAAAAAATTTGTTTTGAGCACTCAAATTCTACATCAATTCACTTGCATTTTCTTTCCTGGGAGCTTAGAATTCAGGCATTCTTTCTGATCACTTAAATTCTATGACAATATTCTTGCTTGATTCCCTAGGTTAACTCTCAGCCAAGCACAACCTTTAAAGACAGTGCTAACCTATTTTAACCTCATTCCTTAATGATCAGTCTACAATCATTTCTTCATTCCCTCCTTATCCCAGTGATTCTGAACCCCTTCTCCATCTGCCATACCTATCTTGTCCCCTCCCCTTCCATTGGTTGTTTACTAATTATGTTCCATCTCAACCCAATCCAATCCTGTCATTACCTGATGTTATCCCTTGTTTCTTCTATGCCCTTTGGAAAGCCTGCTGCATAAATAGCAAACTAGTATTCATCTCAAACCTATTCCTTTTAGTTCCTTCCATTTACTTCCACACACTTGTGTCTGACTTCTTCCCAATGACCCAGGTTTACTGGATATCCTTCACAGTATTTTTTACACTATTACTTAATCCCCTTCCTCATTCAACTGGTTGTGGGATACTGAAATTAGATTACTCTTTGCTATTGTTGCTTTGTTCCCCTACTACTGGCACTTAATAACCTCCTTTAATGATGGTAAATAAGATTTTTGGAAAGGTTTTTCTTTCTGTCTTTAAATTTCTAGTTTGCTTAGCAATTTTGTCATCAATTAAAGTTAGAAAAGGAACAGAAATTTTAATGAAGCTTGGCATAACCTCTAGCTAGTCTTTTTCCAGTGATGGTGAGTTGTTGAGGGAACACACACACACACACACACACACACACACACACACACACACACACACACACAAACAGAAAATTACCAAATGGTAAATTCATTGAAACTACTGGTTAGGGTGGCTAGGTGGGGCAGTGGATAAAGCACTGGCCTTGGAGTCAGGAGTACCTGGGTTCAAATCAGGTCTCAAACACTTAATAATTACCTAGCTGTGTGGCCTTGGGTAATCCACTTAACCCCGTTTTCCTTGCAAAAAAAAAAATCCCTAAAAAATAAAAATAAACTACTGGTTAAAACTGTATAATAATTGTGCCATTCTGCCCAATTGATCAAAATCATTATCTATACAAACAAAACTGAAGTTCATTTTCTATATAGTAATAATGGATCTTTTGCTCATGCAGGTTATTTATTGTCTTCTCTATATCTAGTCCCAGAATTTCCTTGAGTTTCAATTCCACACAATTCATTGTCTGTTAAGCATTTCAATTTTTTTAAGACCTAAAGAAATCTCAAACTTAACCATTTACCTCTTACCTTAGCCATTACCCCCTCCCCACCAAAAAATCAACTCTCCTCAAATTTTCTGATTTCTTTTTTTAATTTTGACTTTATTCCAATTACATGCAAAGTTGTTTTCAACATGCATCCATTTGCAACTTTACAAGTTCCAGTTTTCTACCACCTTTCCTTCTCTCTTCCTTCTCCATGGAAGTGAACAATCTGGTAAAACTTGTACATAAACAATTATGTTTAATATATTTACATATTATTCATGTTATTAAAAAGGAATTAGAATTAAGGAGAAAAAACTATGAGAAAAAATATAAAAGACATTTTAATAAAGGGAACATGCTTTGCTCTGCATTTGGACTCCATAGTGTTCTGTTTTGTATTTGTTTTTCTGAATGTAGATGCCATTTTCCATAACAGGTTTGTTAGGACTGTGTTTCCTCACTGAACTATTGAGAGGAAGTGCATCCATCATAGTTGATACATTTCACAATGTTGCTATAAAAGTGTACAATGTTCTCCTGGTTCTACTCATTTCACTAATCGTCAGATTATGAAGGTTTTTTTCAGGATTTTCTAAAGTCTGGCCATTCATGATTCCTTGCAGAACAATGATACTTCATAACATTCATATACCATAATTTATTCGACCATTCTACAATTTATGGGTATTCCTTCAATTTCCAACTACAGTAAGACCTGCTATGAATAGATTTGTATATGTGAGGTTTTTCTCCTTTTTTAGAATCTCTTTGGGATATAGACCTAGTAGTGGTATTGCTGGATCAAAGAGTATGCACTGCTTTATTGCTCTTTGGGCATAGTTCTAAATTGCTCTACAAGATTGGATCAGTTCACAACTCCACCAAGAGTGCATTAGTGTTATAGTTTATCCACATCCCTTCTTTTTCACAAATTTGCTAATCTGATACTTATGAATTTGCATGTCTATAATCAATAATAATTTGGATAATATTTTTCATGTGACTGTAAATAGCCTATAATTTTTTCATATGAAAGTTTCCTGTTCCTTTGACCATTAATCAAATAGAGAATGACTTATATTCTTATAAATGTGGCCCAGGTCCCTTATATATTTTAGAATGTGTATTTTATCAGAGACACTGATTGTGAAAATTGTTTCCCAACTTTCTGCACCCCTTTGGAAGTTTCCTTCATTGGTTTTGTTTGTTCAAAATACAAGTTCTTAAATATACTCTCCAGTCCCTAATCCACTCCCACTCCCATGACACTTAGTAAAACAATGTTCTGGTACTCAAAGGCACAAGGTGATGATAGTTTACAGTGCTCCCACACACAACAATCCCTTACATCTACTCTGTAATGATTTAGAGCAATTTTTCATATGATTATGGATAACTTTGAATTCCTCATATGTAAATTGCCTTTGATAACCTTTGACCATTTGTCAATCAGGGAATGGCTTGGTTTTTTTATAAATGTGACTCAGCTCTCCATATACTTTAGAAATGAGTCCTTTGTCAGAAATATTGGTTGCAAATTTTTTTTCTCAATTTGCTACATTTTTTGGATGTTGGTTACAGTGATTTTATTTGTGTAAAAGCTTTTTACTTTAATATAATCAAAATTATCTAATTTGTTTTAATGATGTTCTCCATCTCTTCTTAGTTATAAACTGCTTCCCTTTCCATACATATGACAGCTAAAATATACCTTGATCTCCTACTTTGCTTATGATATTGTTTTTTATGTTTTAATCCTGTACTCTTTTTGATCTTATCTTGCTATGGGTGGTTGGATTTTGGTCTAATACAAGTTTCTACCATTCTAACTTCCCATTTTCCCAAGACTTTTTAATGGAGAGAGTTCTTATCTCTGAAACTGGACTCTTTGTGTTTTTCAAAGAACAGATGACTGTAATCATTCCCTGCTCTCTTTTGTACCTAATCTATTCCACTTATTGACCTCTATTTTCTTAGCCAAATACCAGATAGTTTTGATGACTTATGCTTTATAACATAATTTTATTATGGCTAAACTACCTTCTTTTGCACTTTTTTTCATTAAATCCTTGGATAATCTTGACTTTTTGCTTCTCCATATGAATTTAGGTACAATTTTTTCCTAACTCAGTAAAATATTTTTTTTTGGAAGTTTGACTGGTAAGATACTAAATAAGTAGTTTATTTAGGTAGAATTGTCATTTCTATTATATCAGCTCTACCTATCCATGGACATTTGATATTTGCCCAGTTATTTAAATCTCATGTTATTTGTGTAAAAAATGTTTTATAGTTGTTTTCCTCGAGTTTCTGAGTTTGTCTTGGCAGGTACTTTATATTGTTTGAAATTACTTTAAATAGGATTTCTCTTTGTACCTCTTGCTGCTGTATTTTGATATATATATATATATATATATATATATATCAATGCTGAGGATCTGTGTGGGTTTATTTTATATCCAGTGACTTTGCTAAAGTTGCTAATTGTTTCTAATAGTTTTTTAGATGATTTTTCAGGATTCTCTCTGTATATCATCATGTCATCTGCAAAGAGTGAGAATTTTGTTTTTCCTTCCAAATTCTAATTCTTTCAATTTCTTTTTCTTCTCTTATTGCTGAAGCTAGCATTTCTAATATAATATTCTAATATAATATAATATTAAATATTAACTTCCTTGTTTCACCCCGGAACTTTTTGGGAATGTCTCTACCTTATCTCCATTGCATATAATGCTTGTTGATATTTTCAGATAGATGCTGCTTATCATTCTAAGGAACAATCAATTTATTCCTAAGCTTTCTGGTGTTTTTAGTAGGAATGGGTGCTATATTTTGTCAAAGGCTTTTTCAACATCTATTTAGATAATGATATGATTTCTGTTAGGTTTATTATTGATATAGACAATTATTCTAAAAGTTTTCCTAATATGGAACCAACCCTGCCTTCCTGGGATAACTCCTGCTTGATCATAGTGTATTGTCCTAGGGATAACTTGCTATAATCACTTTACTAAGATTTTATTTAAGATTTTTGCAACCATATTCATTAGGGAAATTGGTCTATAATTTTCTTTCTCTGTTTCGACTCTTCCTGGTTTAGGTATAAACACCACAATTTTTCCACAGAAGGAGTTAGGCAGAGTTCCATCTTCATCTATTTTTCCAAAGAATTTATAGAGATTTGGAACCACTTGTTCCTTAAATGCTTGACAGAATTCACTTGTGAATCCATCTGGCCCTGAAGATTTTTTTCTTAGGGAGTTCATTGATAGCTTGTTGAATTTCTTTTCCTGACAGGCCCCTTCATTTAACTCAGGCAACTTATATTTTTTTAAATATTCATTCATTTACACTTAAATTATAAAATTTATTGACAGACAGTTGGGCATTTTATTTTCCTCCACATTGGTGTTGAGTTCACTTTTTCATTTATTATACTAGTAATTTTGTTTACTTCTTTCTTTTTTTAATCAAATTTAGCAAAGTTTTGTCAATGTTATTGGTTTTTTCATAAAATTAACTCTTGATTTTATTTATTAGTTCAATAGTTTTCTTGCTTTTGATTTCATTAATAACTTCTTTTATTTTTAGAATTTCTAATTTCATATTTAAAGGGTGGGTTTTCATTTGTTCTTTTCCTAATTTTTAGTTGCATGCTTAGTTCATCAATTTCTTCTTTCTCCAATTTATTCATATAAGCATTTAAAGATATAATATATTCCCTGACAACTGCCTTGGCTGTATCGCATAAATTTTGGCATGTTGTTTCATTATTATCATTATCTTAGATGAAATCATTAATTCTATGTATAATTTGTTGCTTGATCTACTCATTGCTTAAAATGAGGTTATTTAGTTTCCAATTAGTTTCACATCTGTCTCTCCATGGTCCATTACTGCACACGATTTTTCTTGCATTATGGTATGAAAAGGTAGTATTCACTATTTCTAGATTCTGTATTTGATTATAAGCTTTTTTATGCCCTAGTACATGTTCAATTTTTGAGTAAGTGCCATGTAGTGCAGAAAAAAAGTCTATTCTTTTCTGTCCCCATTCAATTGTCTCCAAAGGTTTATCATGTCTAGGATTTCTAACATTCATTTTGCCTCCTTAACTTCCTTCTTGTTTATTTTATGGTTAGATTTATTTAAATCTGAGAGTGAAGTTGAGTTCTTCCACAAGTAGTTTTGTTGTCTATGTCTTCCTATTACTCAATCAGCTTCTCTTTTAAGAATCTGGATGCTCTACCACTTGGTGCATACATATGTATTACTGAAATTGCTTCATTGTCTATGGTATCTTTTAAGATGATATAGTTTCCTTCCTTATCTCTTTTAATGAGATCAATTTTAGCAGCTTTTTTTGTCTGAGATAGGGATTGCTACCCCTGCCTTTTTCACTTTGGCTGAAGCAATATATATTTTGCTCCAACCTTTTACCTTTACTCTGTATGTACCTGCTTCTAATGAGTTTCTTGCATATTATAGGATTTGGAATTTTAATCCAGTCTGCTATTCACTTACCTTTTATGGGAGAGTTCATCCTATTCACATTTAAAGTTATAATTATGAACTCTTTATTGCCCTCCATGCTTTCTTCCATCTGTTTGTATTTTTCCCCTTTTTTTACTTTATCCATATTCCCCAGTATTTTACTCCTGAATAACACCTCCTTCAGTGTGCCCCATTATGTGTCCAATCTCTGCCCCTATCTTTCCCCTTTTTCTTTGCCCCTTCATCCTACCATTCCTTCTGTTAATTCCTCTTTTTCTCTCCCTCCCTTCCCCTTTTATTTTTTGAAAGGAGGAATAAATTTCTTAACTTGACTGAATATGCATGTGTTAATCCTTCTTTGAGACAAATCTGATGAGATTAAGTTTCAGGAAATTCTCACCTCCTGCCATCTTCCCCTTTCTTTCAATGGGTCCTTTGGATCTCTTCATGTAATGTGATTAACCCCATTCAGTCTTCCCCACCCTCCTGTCTCTTTTCTGTTCCCCCTTTTTAAGGAGATATTATTTTAAATGATTCTATCAGTGTCACAGACAAGTGATGAGTATCCATTACTTCTGGCTAAATATATTCTCTCCAATGGAGTTACAATACTCAAGAGGTATGAGATTCTTTCTCCCAGGTAGGGATATAGCCAGTTTCACCTTTTTGGATAGTATTTTTTTTTTCTTTTCCTTGTCTTACCTTTTCATTTGTCCCTTGATTCTCCTGTTTGAATCCCAAATTTTCTATTTAGCTCTGGTCTTTTTGTCAGAAAAAGTTGGAAATCTCCTATTTCATTAAATGTTCATCTTTTCCCCTGGAAGAGAAGGCTCAGTTTTGCCTGATACTGAACTCTCAGCATCATTCTAAGCTCCCTTACTCTTCAGAATATCATATTCAGGGCCCTTTGATACCTTAATGGTGATGAAGACAAGTCCTGTGTAATCCTTACTGTAGATTCCAATTGTTTCTTTCTCACTGCCTGCAGGATTTTCTCTTTTATCTGATCGTTCTGAAATTTGACCACAATATTCCATGGAATTTTCCTTTTTGGATCCCTTTCCAGAGGGGATCAATGTATATGTTCAATAACTATTTTGTGCTCTTGTTCAATGATATCAGGGCAATTTTTATTCAAAAGATCCTAAAATATTGAGTTCAGTTTTTTTTTATCCACAATGTGTTCAGGAACTCAATGATTTTTAAGTTGTCTCTTCTGGATCTTTTCTCTAGGTCAGTAGTTTTGACAATGAGGTATTCTTTTTTTTTTTTTTTTGATGTTTTGGTTTGTTTCACAGATTCTTGTTGTCTCATAAAGTCATTAGTTTTCCCTGTTCCTTATTTCAGAGAAGAACTTTCTTCATTTAAGTTTTGCAACTCCTTTTCTATTTGCCCAATTGTGACGTTGAGAAAATTATTTTCTTTTTGTACCTGTCCAGTTGTATTTTCCCAAGACTTATTTTCTTCTTGCAAGGTGTTAACCTTCTCATAGTTTTCTTTTCCCAATTTTTCCAATTGATTTTTTAGGCTTTTACAAGATAATGAGGATATATATATATATATATATATGTATATATATATATATATATATATATATATGTATATGTTAGATAACTAGACTGCCCAAGGCCACAGAGCTAGGAGGTAATTGTTAAGCTTTTGAGGCCAGATTTGAACTCAGCTATTCCTGACTCCAGGACAGTGCTCTGTCCACATGCCACCTAGCTGCCCCTCCAATTAATTTTTAAAATGCTTCCTTATCTTCCTTATAGTTTCAATGGACCCTCCTTTCTTCTGGTTTTTCTTCATTTTCCTAAGATCTTGTGTTGGGGGAGGGGCTAGTTCACAAATATTTAATTTTGAAAACCCTAGAGTCTTTGCTCACTGGGTATAGTAACTCCAACTGGGTTGGCCAGAAAGGGTTGCAAGAGGCTTTCTCTGGAGTTTCTTTGACCTTGGTTTGTGGCCCACTCTATAGGTCAGAGGGGGTATGGGGAGGAATTATCCTTGAAAAATGTGTGCTGGACCCTTGGGCTATAATAGTTAATCTTATTATTCACTCAAGATTGATAGAGATCTGCTGCCCACACCTGAGCCTGGGGGTGGGATGGGGAGGTTGGAAGGGATTGTTACTGTCTTTGTTCTGGGTAGAGTGCCCTTCTCCCACAGGGATTGGGGGTGGGTCACAAAACTGGAAAACATGGAACTCACAGCTCTGGTCTTCTAGGCCAGTGGAGTAGACTGAATTGATGTCTATCTGCTGTGCTGGAGTTCTCCCTCCCTCTGCACTGAAACTCTTCCTCCAACTTCACTAGAGCTCTTTTGCCCTCACATAAAGCCAAAGTTTCTGAGACTGCTCTCAATTTAGACAAGGGTCTCACCATGCCTGCACTTGCTCTCTGCTCTCTGCCCCCAGTTCACCCATGTTCCCCTAAGACAGACCTTTTTGGCCAATATTCTTTTCCTTTGCTCTTTCTGGATTTTGTGGATCTGAATTGAGTTAAGAGGATTGATTCATATAAATTCTGAAGGAAAGCCAGGAGACCTTAAGACACTTCCTAGCTTCTCTCTGCTATATTGCTCAGAAGTCCTGGTTTTCTGGAGTGATATTTTTAAGTTACATTTACTACCATCTGTTCTTAAATGTTAATTCCTCATACCATTTTTGCAACCCCCCAACTATGTTATTTGTATCTCTTGTTTTATTTAATATTTATTTTTTTATTCATTAGGCATTTTTGCTGTTCTTGTGTCCAGAATATTCTTTTCCATGAGATTATACTTGCATACAATAGTTCTTTTTTTCTTCTCTAGTTGCTTTTTTTACTTCAGCATTTTTTTCTGTTAACTTATAATTCAAGCTTCAACTGAGATTGACTGTGTTCTGATGCTCTGATTTCTTTGGGATTATAAGGATTTCCATCTTGTTGTAGTTCAATTCCAGTCCAATCTGCCTGAGAGTGTTGCCTGATCTACTGTCACTATTGGGATTCTTCGGTTGCCCTTCAGTTCAGGGTCATGTATACTCACTTTTTCCAGAGCTGTGAATTAGTTTCATCATCTCTTTGTAATCATAGGAAAAAATTTATTGTTTTTTCCTTCCTTTTTTTAAATCAAAGACTCTCCTAGTATAATACCAAAGATATGCTTGATTAGAAGATCATAGACAGACCTTGATGAGGTCATATTATATCATCAATTTCGATCCTCTCATTTTATGCATAAAAATTGAATCTCTAAAAGAAATGACTAACATAAAGTCATAGATGTAGAATCAAAAGAGTCAAAACTTTATCGTAAGTAATAATTCAATTAAAGATGTTTATTTGTCTATACAATGTTGAATATACATTTTCTGTCTGATGTTTAAGAAAATGCATGAAAAAATTTTGCTATGTAAAATTTTAATAGAATGTAACTGCACCATGAGGAGTAACAAATGTAAAGAATTAAGAGAAATATAGTAATGCTTGTATGCACTGATGTAAAATGAAGAACCAAAGCAAATGCATACAATGATCTTAGCAGTTTAAATAATTTCACCATGAAGGAGCAAAAAATTTCTAGTTATACATACTGAGTATGTTGCTTATGCTTAACCTAGATGTGAGAAGATGCGATGGTGGAGTTGAGATCTGTGGGTAATGGAGATGCAACCCTTAAATATTTGAAGAAAAAACAATGTGCTTTAGATTGAAATTAGATTTGTTCTACAAGACTTCAGGGGCAAGAACCAGGAACAATAGGTAGAGATAAAAGGGAGGTAGATTAAAACTTGATATGAGAAAACAAATTCAAAATATTCAAAATGGAATGGATTGGTTTGGAAACTTTTCAATGCCCCATCAAACAAAGATGCTATGTCCACTTTTCAGGTATATTGGAGTGTTTTCTTCTTGGGTACATATTGATTTCATTAGCATTTGATATCTCTTCCTTTTCAGAAATTCTGCATCATACCTTGAAATACATGAAGACAATTGTCATGTGAAATAGGGTTAATACTAGTTCTCCTTAGCCTCAGGGCAGAAAGAAAAGGGGTAGACATAACAGAGAGGTATAATTTGGTATTCCATTAGAAATATTCTCCCTAAAATTAATTATAGCAGTTCAGAAATGCAACAGATTGCCTCAAGAGAAGATATTTGCTATCTTAAGGGCCTTAAAAGAATTTATGACCCCTTGTTGGGCATGTTTTATATACTTTTCAGGTATGTATTGATCTGTGTGACTTCTGAACATCATGTCAAACTCCAACTTTCATCCAGTGTTTTAATTTCTCATCATTTATCCCATTCTTAAGCAAGCATTTCTAGTTCTTCCCTAGAGTAAAAATTCAAGGCATTTATATCATATGACTGGCAGTCATCAAGGATTTATTTTGACAGAGTATAAAATAGGAATAGTCATTTACAAAGTCTACTATAATTTCACAGATATTAATCTATCCTATTTCATTTCACTAAGCATTAGAAATCTCTATAGTCAAGAAACTGGCTTTATTGTACAAGAGCCCAATAGCAAATTTATTTGCATTTTCTCTTTAGTTACTATATTTAACCTGTGCATCCATGAATACTTCCCCCTGTGATTACCAAGGAGGTTAGGGAGTGGAAAATGTTGAAGATAAATTATACTTATCAACCACTCCAAGTCTGGCAGTTAACTCCAGCCTTTATCCCCAGGCCACTGCAGTCTGACTGTAATTCAAGTGAACCTATCCTATATCTATCAAAGGCAAATGATATCACATGGGTTTTTTGAATACAGGTTAAAGAACAGTTTTTAACATCCTTTAAAAGTATGGGGTTTTATCATGGGTCAAGTATTAGAGGGCTCCTTTCATTATATATGGGGCATAATTCCCTCAGTATTGTTTCCTCCTTGAAGTCTTTAAATGATATTCCTACTATACATAAATACTCATTTATTCAGAAGAAGAAATATTTAATGAATAAAGATGACTATAGAATCTAATCTCAAATAAGTTTATAAAGTAAAGAGTTTATAGAAATAACGTATTAATATAAACTTTAAATAATACTGAATTCATCTTTCTTAATAATCCAATTAAAACTCACTCTAGTATATTACCAGTGATGGCAGAATATAACTTGTGAAGACTGTGCTACAAATCATGGAGGATGAAAGCATAGAGGAAGGAATCCTGAGCTGACATGAGTGAATTAGTTGCAATTGAATTCCTTACAACTCTTAGGGCAATTTATCCAACATGTATGACAAAAAAAGGTTAGGGATTTTTATTTGAGAGGAGGCTTTTAAGATAGGGAGGGGAAAAATATAACAGGAGTGGAGATTTTCCTTAGTCCAAACATATTTAAACATTTAATTTAATGACCAAAAATATACTAAAAGTATATGGGCAAACCAGTATATTATGTTCTAAATGACAAAAAGATCAAACCATATTTTCTGTAAAAACTGAAACAACAAAATCAAATTTTCTACCTTCCTAGATTTTGCATTCTAGTAGAGGTTTACAGGAGTGAATGATAATTGCCAAGGGTTAGTTCATGGAGAGAGAAAAGCACATAATTCAAATCTTAAGAGAAGGTCAATATCTTATTTATTCTTCATATTTCTTCCAGCCTACCAAAATATTCTATATAAAAATATCAATTTAATAAATAATTTATGATTAAATGAATAAATTTTGTTGAAAAAGTTCCCTATTATCTCATAAAACTAACCTTAAATATTTAGTGAACTTGTTTAATTTTAAAGTAACCCTAGCCAATAGTCTGGGAGCTAAAATTCTGAAATGGTTTGGAAGACTAATGCTTACTATAGTGTTTCATATTCATTCCTATGAACATCATTACTTACAAATTTAACAAAAAGTATGTTCACTTGAATTAAGTTAAATCATGATGTTCTAACTATGTGCAGCAATATTTTATTTTAAAAAGTATCAAATCATCACAAAAGAAGAAAAAATTAATACATTAGCACATATTCTATTTGATGAAATTCAAATTATTTGTTGACACTCTTCACTAATTTTTTCAGGTTGCCATTTTTAGGTGCATTCTAAGTGCAAAGCATTGGTCTGGTTGCTAGCAACATCCTGAAGAAATGGGACACAAAGTAGACAAATCTTGTCTAGAAAAGGAAGAAAAAAGGTCTAGAAGAAAGATTTTAATCTTGGGTCTATTATGTTGTTTATACATATATACATATGTTTGTTTGTATGTATATATATGTATGTAGGGTGATAATTGCATTTCAATATACTTAGTTTGTAATGATATTATTTTTATTTTATGTATTTAAAGACATTGTTTTGAGCAGGGCTTCATAGATTTCACCAGGCTGTCAAAAGTATCCATGATATAAAATGTTAAGAACTTTTGCTACAAGAATTAGAAATTGAAGAGATTCCCATCAATTGAGGAATGAATTAAAAAATATGATATATACAAATCACAAAATAAAATACTATTATTCTGTAAGAAATTATGAGAAATCAGACTTCAGAAAAGTCTGGAAAGACTTGCATATATTGATACTGGGCAATGTGAATTTAACAGAAGAATATTATGTACATTAATGGCAACATTGAAAAATGATAAATTATGATGGACTTAGCTTCTCTCAGAAATTCAGTGATTGAGGACAATCTTAAAAGAATTGAGATAGAAAATGCCATCTACATCCAGAGAAAGAAACTACGGAGTCTGAATGCAAAGCAAAAAAACTATGTTCAAGTTTTAAATTTTCACTTGTTCTTTCTTTCTCTCCCATGGATTTTTCCCCTTTAGTTCTTTTTTTTTTTTCTTTTTTAGATTTTTCAAGGCAATAGGGTTAAGTGGCTTGCCCAAGGCCACATGGCTAGGTAATTATTAAGTGTCTGAGGTTGGATTTGAACCCAGGTACACCTGACTCCAAGGCCGGTGCTCTATCCATTGCACCACCTAGCCGCCCCTCCCCTTTAGTTCTAATTCTTCTTTCACAACTTGAAAAATGCTGAAATATGTTTAACATATAAAATGATTGTATATGTACAACCTATATCTGATTGTTTGCTGCCATGAAAAGGGAGCAGGGAAGGGAGGGTAGTAGAAAAATGTGTAACTCAAAAGTTTAGAAAAGGATGAAAGTTGAATAATATTTTTGTATGTAATTGGAAATAAAATAACACAAATAACAACAATAACTAAAAGCTTTTATAGAACCTAGGGCATAAACAAAATCCTGCAGAGGGTATTTACATTGGTCAGAGGGAAGGCAATGGTATAAGGGCATTTGATACAACTGAAGGTGTGCATATTTGTATATCGAGCAGGGGACATACACTGCCCAAAAGAGACAATAAATATGGTCAAGGGAGATAGTAGTGTCATGGAAAGCTGACTATTTTGTCTAAAGGTTCCTTTCTCCTACATCTCTCTTAAGTGTGTAGATCATTTTTCAACCTGAAAGCAAATAATTTCAACTGAACAACCCAGATCTGAAGTTTTGATTCCAATTTGGTGTACTAGGAAAGAAATTTAATTTGTTGCTGTGTAGGAAAGCAGAGCAAAATGAAGAGTTGAAAATAAGTAGTCAATTTGTATATGAATAGAAAACTTTTAGTTTAAAATCAGTTCTATGCAAAAAACATTAAACAAAACTAAGTTATCTGCTTTCCTAGACTTGATAGTCTAGTAGGGAGATTTGACAGATATACAGATAACAATATGGGATATTGAAGACTCATTATGGCTGATAATTGTCAAAGTCCTATTACAGAAAGAGAAGCATAAAACTAACATCTCAAATTTTGGTTAATGATTTTTATTCTTCATAAATAAATCCAACTCTACACACATTTCTGACTTGATCACTGTGAATAGATAAATTAATGAATGCATTTATTAATATGAAAAATACATGGCATCTGACAATTAATATTGGAATTTCTAGAATTCTAAATATAATTTTTGGAAAGATAAAGACTTCTAGCTATTACATATAGATGTAAAAGAAAAACAATAATTTATTTTTGGGAAAAAGTTCTAAATACCAGGATATAAAAAATTTTAAAAGACATCATCTCTCTCTAAAACCTTTATTTCCTCTAAAACTTTCTTCTAGAATCAGTACACCTTGGTCAAAAGAAAAAAAACTTACCACTTTCTCTTACAGCACTGTGGAGGAAATTTCATTTCTACTGATACTTTAGTTTCATTATTTCAACATATCATATTTTATTTTCACTATTTTTTATAGATTTCATGAATTATATTGCCAGTTTATCCCTGTGCCTTATATGAACCAAAAATGCAAGCAAAACTGGATGATTATCTGACTTTCCATTCTGTTTTATTTAAAATCAAAGATCTATTATCTATTATTGGTAGTTATCAGATATTAGTGGCATTCAAAGTAGGATAAATGTAAGTTCCACTCATTCCTGCAGAACTACACTGGGAGTAGAATACATGCAGGGTACAGTAGATGGAGCAACAGTCCTGGAGTCAGGAAGGCCCATCTTCTGAGTTCAAATATGGCCTCAGATAGTGGTTTTGTGATCATAGGCAGGTCACTTAACCTGTTTGCCAAAAAATGACAAACTGGTCCTGAATCTTTGCCAGAAAAACCCCAGAATGACTCATGAAGACTTGAACAGAAGTGAAAAGATTCAATAAGAAAAACTCTGGAAGTAATAGTAGAATACATATCCAAAATAGGATTTGGTCACCCTTAATCTGATTACAAAAGGGAATGAAATAAGATCTACCAGACAATCTGGGATCAATTCATATTTATTAATAAACTTTCATTTGATGTGCCATGGGGATACAGAATGGTAGTAAAACTGTACATTTATTATAATGTGAATTTATTTACATTTACCCATATATGTATTTACTATTTCCATCAGAGGAATGCAAGTTCCATAAGGTTTTTTATTTCTTTATATGTTCATTGCTTAAATAATGACTAGGATTTTTAAGTCTTAATTTTCTTTTGTTCCCTTTCTTTTCTTTTTAGTTTTCAAGATACTTTTTATGATTTTTGACTTCTAAATTTTTCTCCCTCCCCTTCACTTATCCAAGATAGAAAACAATCTGATTTGGATGTTAGGTCTTAATTTTTAAAGAAGATCAATGACATCACAAATGAATAACATCTTATCTTCCCTATGACATGGATTGAAGTGAAACACAGTTGTACAAATTGTTAGTCTCATTCTCTCTTTCAGAATCAACAAAGTTCATTTACAGGATAAAAAGCAGAATGACTGTTAGGGGTCCAAGATGAAGTGGATGATCTGAGCATCTTCAGTGTCTGACCAAGCTCTAGGTGCTCCTCAGTGACTATTCCTGCTGATCTCATGACCACTGGAGCATATTGTTCTCATCCATCCATTCCAGTGAGAAAAGTTTTCACATCCTTGGAGTGACACCCCAAATGAGTCTGAGTTCTTTTGATTACCCTCAACCTTTTTTTTAACCCTTCTCTTGAGATGGTTTTACTAGGATGTGGCTGCTGTGCATGCCACAACTTTTTGCCAGATGAATCAAAGGTGAATTAGCAGCTTTGAAAAGGACTCAGTAAGTCTTCACAGTAGGGAAGTTGCTAAAAGTGCTAGTTCTCTCTGCAAATCCTACATAATCCTTGGAAAATATTAGGTGCTTAGTAAATGTTTGTCAATTAGTGATTTATAGTTAGAAATAGCATTTGGTCATCCAAATCTGATTGCTTAAGGGAATACAAGATCTACCAGATCCTCCACAATCAATTAAATCAACCAACCAACATAAATTTATTATTTAATATTCTGTTCCATTCACTGGGGTACAAAATGATATTAAAATTGTATCTTCCTTTTACCTCTATATGTAGGTGTCATTTTCAGGAGCTAGAATTGCAGAGTAAGCAATAACTTTCTCATATTCACCTCCAAACAATCATAAATAGGGCCCCTAACAAATTCTAGAAAAGCAGTTTGCAAATCAGCAAAAAAATGTATGACATATAATATTTTTCCCCCAAGAAACTTGGGAGATCAATAAGAAATTTCATATTCACTCAGGTGAAATGGAAATGGAATCCAGGACAGGAAGCACCACAACAAGACAGCAATGATCATCACCTGAGAAGACCAATGGGAGCTCTTTAGCCTCTGTGCAGTGGAGCAGGAAAATGTCAACACCAAGAGCCAGCACTTGCCTCAGCAGAACCGGACTCCACCTCCAAGAACACCATGTGCACTGGGGAAAGGAACAAGCTTCAGTGGTCAGACTATCACCTATTTCACTGTAGTTCCAGAGAAATGTGCAAACTGTCCATGAGCTTCAGCCTACCGGGTTAGCTACCAGATTCTTACAACCTTCAGCAGCATTACCCAACATCAGTGCAGCAAAATATGTTAGGTCCCCTGAGGACCTTAGGGCAACACCAGTGTAGTTAGGGCCTAGAATCCCTGGAGAAAGAAGCCTAAGATAGTGCCACTTCCACCCCAGGGACAGAGCTCAAACTTAAAAGGAAGGAAAAGGACCAAAAAGATGAGAAAAAGATAATCTGACCATAGAAAATAGATGCTCAAAAATAACATGAGAGAAACCAGAAATTTGATCAATAAAACCCAGAAAGAGAAGCTAGGAGAAGAATACCTACCAAGAGGGTCTGTCTCAGGGGACTGTGGGTGAACAGGGAGACAAGAGCAGGGGATAAGTGCAGGGATGGGAGCTGGGGGAAGCCAGAGGGCTAGCACCAGCCATAAAAACTTCATAGAGTGATGGGTGCGAGATCCAACTTTAGCTTCAGTCTTTGATGGTGGGGGGGAGCAAAGGGACGTGAGTTCCAGAGTCTCAGAGCAAGTCTGGAGAACAACCAGCTGGACTAGGGACCTGAGCTCCATACTTTCAGCAGAACCCTTTGCCCAGAACTAAAAATAAACAACCCCTCCCCTGCCACCACCCACTCTGGGCAACAAAGTTCACTCAACAGAAAGAGATTAAGTCCCTCCCCCATTGCCCAGCCCAGTGTTCAAGGTCAACTCAGACCCTACTGCTGAGGACCTCACTGCAGAGAAAGCAACCAACACCCCCTACTGGCTGGTCAATGGGATTACTAAGCTGAGTAAACAAAGCCTCTAGGATCTTCAAAAGCAAACTTCTGAGATCCAGCTCACCCCTCCTCCCCAACTCAAGATGAAAAAGGACAGAGAAAAGGGAGGGGCATGAAGAAATACTTAGAAGAGACAGATTCTAACACAGAGAGATCTAGCACTGCTGAGAAGAATATGAATTGGTCTCCAGCCCAGAAAGACTTTCTTAAAGAAATCAAGAAAGCAGTTTAAAAATAAATTGGAAATATTGGGAATATAGACTCAAAAGAAAATTAACACATTACAAGAGAAAATTAAGATCATGCAACAAGAAAACAAATCCTTGGAAAACACAATTGGAGAAATACAAAATAAGAATAACTCAGATCTTCAATTGGGCAAATGCAAAAAAGAAATGATTCTCTCTCAAAACTACATTTGGGAAAATAGAAAAGTCCTTCAAAAATATAAAGGATCAACCAGAAAAGGAGCTACAAAAGATAAATGAAGAAAAATCTTCTCTAAAAAAAGAGCAGAATTGGCAGAAACTAATGACTTCATGAGACAACAAGATTGTTTTAAACAAAACCAAACAATTGAAAAAATAGTAAAAAAAAATGTAAAATACCTCATCAGCAAAACCACTGACCTGGAAAATAGGTCAGGAAGGGAGAATCTGAGAATTATAGGGCTTCCTGAAAACACTGAAGAGGAAAAAATGCCTGAAATTTATATTACAGGATTTAGTGATGGAGAATTTTCCTGACATCAAGGAACAAGAGGGCAAAATAGTTATTGAAAGAATACATCGATCCCCACCAGAAAGAGATTCTAAAATGAAAACACCAAGGAATTTTGTGACAAAATTGCAGGACTATAAGATAAAAGAAAAAATCCTGCAAGCAGCCAGAAAGAAAAATTTTAAACAAGGAGCCACCATAAGGTTTACCAAGGACCTGACCGCAGCAACACTGAGGGATTGAAGGGCCTGGAATCAGATATTCTGAAGAGCAAGGGAGCTTGGAATGCAGCCAAGAATCCACTACCTGGCAAAGCTGAACCTTTTCTTCCAGGGAAAAAGATGGACATTTAATGAAATGAGAGACTTCCAAGATTTCATAACGAAAAGAACAGAGCTAAATAGAAAATTTGGACATCAAACAGGAGGCTCAAGATGTAAATGAAAAAGTAAAAAAAAACTGTTGTACAATAAGATGAAACTGGATATATATATATACACAATTGGGGGAAAGATTCTCATAACTCTTGAGAATTGTAACTCTATTAGAGAGAATATTACATAGCCAGAAGTGATGGACACATAACTTTCCTGTGACTTGGAATGATTTAAAAACAATACCTCCTTAAAAAGGGGGGCAGTAAGGAGAAGTGGGATTGGAGGGAGACTAAATAGGGGTAAATATCATTACATCAGGAGGTACAGAAGACCTATTGTAATTGAGGGGAAGGGGGAAGAAGGGAGGAGGTACGAACCACCTGAATCCTCATCTCATCAGATTTGGTTTAACGTTAACTTAGACACAGTTAAATAAAGAAACTTATCTAATATTTCAAGAATTAAAAGGGGGAAAAGGGGAGGGGGAGGAAGGGATGGGGAGACAAAGGGGCACTAACAGAAGGAAGGGCAGAAGGTGAAAAAGGAAAGGGGGAAAAAAGGGGAGAGGGGTTGATATAAGAGGGCAAACACACTGAAAGTGGTGGTATTCAGAAACAAAACACTAAGGAATATGGTTAAAGGGGAAAAGGGGAAAAATACAAACAGAAGGAAGATAGCATGGAGGGCAATAAAGAGTTAGTAATTATAACTTTGAATGTGAATGGGATGAATTCTCCCTTAAAACATAATTAGATAGCAGAGTGTATTGAAAACCAGAATCCTACAATATGCTGCTTACAGGAAACTCACTTGAAACAGAGAGATACATATAGAGAAAACATAAAAGGTTAGAGCAAAATATATTTTGCTTCAGCTGAAGTGAACATGCAGGGGTAGCAATTCTTATCTCAGGCAAAGCAGCTGCAAAAATAAATAACATTAAAAGAGATAAGGAAGGAAACTATATCCTCCTAGAAGATACCATAGAAAATAAACTAATTTTAATACTAAATATGTATGCACCCAATGAGAAAGCATCCAAATTCTTAGAGAAGAAGTTGAAAGAGCTAGAGAAAGACACAGACAGTAATACTCTACTAGTGGGAGACCTCAACCTCCAAGTCTCAGATTTAGATAAACCGAATCATAAAATAAACAAGAAGGAAGTTAAGGAGGTAAATAAATTGTTAGAAAACCTAGTTATGATAGACCTATGGAGGAAAATGAATGGGGATCAAAAGGAATATTATTTTTTTCTGCAGTAAATAGCACTTACACAAAAATTGACCATGTACTAGGATGTAAAAACCTAATGATCAATTACAGAAAGGCAGAAATAGTGAATACATCTTTCTCAGATCTCAATGCAATAAAAATCATATGCAATACTGGGCCAGGGAGATATAGACCCAGAATTAATTGGAAACTAAATAACCTCATTTTAAAGAAGGAGTGGGTTCAAGAATCAAATTATAGAAATAATTAATTATTTCATCCTAGATAATGACTATAATGATACAACATACCAAAACCTATGAAATACATTCAATGTGGCTGTCAGAGGATTTATATCTTTAAATGCTTACATGAATAAATTAGAGAAAGAAGAAATTAATGAACTAAATATGCAACTAAAAATTAGAAAAAGAACAAATTAAAAATGCCCAATTAAATACCAAATTAAAAATTCTAAAATTTAAAGGAGAAATTAATAAAATTGAGAGCAAGAAAACTATTGAACTAATAAATAAAATGAAGACCTGGTTTTATGAAAAAGAAACAATAAAATTTATAGACCTCTGGTCAATTTGATTAAGAAAAAAGAAAGAAAAAGAAAACCAAATTGCTAGTATCATAAATGAAAGAGTTGAACTCACCACCAATGAGGAAGAAATAAAAAGTAATAATTGGAAATATTTTGCCCAGCTCTATGGCAATGAATTTAATAATCTAAGTTAAATGGATGAATATTTAGAAAAATATAAGTTGCCCAGATTAAATGAATCGGAAATTAAAAACCTAAATAGACCTATCTCAGAAAAAGAAATTCAACAAGCCATTATTGAACTCCTTAAGAAAACATCTCCAGAGCCAGATGGATTCACAAGTGAATTCTATCAAACATGTAAGGAAGAATTGGTTCCAATTCTATATCAAATCTTCAGAAAAATAGGTGAAGATGGAATTCTGGCTAACTCTTTCTATGACACCAATATGGTACTGATACCTAACCGAGAAGAGTTAAAACAGAGAAAGAAAATTATAGACCTATCTACCTGATGAATATAGATGCAAAAATTTTAAATAAGGCAGCAGCTATTTGGCACAGTGTATAAAGCACCAGACCTGGAGTCAGGAGTACCTGGGTTCAAATCTGGTCTAAGACACTTAATAATTACCTAGCTGTATGGCCTTGGGTAAGCCACTTAACCCCATTTGCCTTGAAAAAATACAAAAAAAAATATTAAATAAAATCTTAGTAAAATGATTATCCTAGTTATCCTACTTATCACTAGGATAATACATTATGATCCAGTAGGATTTATCCCAGGTTTATAGGGTTGGTTCAATATTAGGAACACTATAAGTGTAATTAATTATACCAATAACATGCTTATCAGTAATCATAGGATCAAAACAATTCATGCTGAAAATCTTTTGACAAAATATAGCACCCATTCCTAATAAGAACTCTAGGGAGTGTAAGAATAAATGGTTTGTTCTTTAGAATATTAAGCAGTATCTATCTGATACCATCTACAAGCATTCTATGCAATAAGGATAGACTTGAGGCTTTCCAAATAAAATCAGAGGTGAAACAAGGATGCCCATTATCTCCACTACTATTCAATATCTTATTAGAAATGTTAATCTCAGCAATAAGAGAAGAAAAAGAAATTGAAGGAATTTGAATAGGGAAGGAGGAGACAAAACTCTTAATCTTTGCAGATGATGTGATGGCAGTATACCTAGTGAATTGCAAAATGTCATCCAAAACCCTACTAAAAATAGTTAACAATTTAACAAAGTAGCAGGATATAAAATAAACCCTCATAAATCCTCAACATTTCTATATATAAGTAGCAAGCTACAGCAGAAAGAACTAGAAAGAGAAATCCCATTCAAAGTAACCTCAGACAAAATAAATACCTGGAAGTCTACCTGCTAAGGCAGAGTCAAAAACTCTTTGAATACAATTACAAACCTCTTCTCATGCAAATAAAATCAGATTTAAATACCTGGGTAAACATCAACTGCTCATGGATAGGTTGAGCTAATATAATGAAAATGACAACTCTACCAAAACTAAACTACTTGTTTGGTGCCCTATCAATCAAAATTCCAAAAAACTACTTGAATGAGCTAGAAAATATTGTAAGTAAATTTATATGGAGAAATACAACGTCAGGAATTTCCAGGGATTCTTTGAAAAAAAGTGTAAAAGAAAGCAGCTGAGGGGGCAGCTAGGTGACCCAGTGGATAGAGCACTGGCCTTGGAGTCAGGAGTACCTGAGTACAAATCTGGCCACAGACACTTAATGATTACCTAGCTGTGTGGCCTTGGGCAAGCCACTTAACCCCATTGCCTTGAAAAATCTAAAAAAAAACCATTGGGGAAAATTGGAAGTTAGTATGGAAGAGACTTATATTAGACCAATACCTCACACCCTATACCAAGAAAAGATACAAATTGATACAGGATTTAGACATAACAAACAATATTATAAGCAAGATAGAAGATCAAGAAGTAGTTTACATTTCAGATCTATGGAAAGGCAAAGAGTTTATGACCAAGGAAGAGATAGAGATTATCATTCAAAGCAAACTAGATAATTTTGATTACATTAAATTAAAAATCTTTTGCATAGTCAAAACCACTGTAAACAAGATCAAATGAAATGTACTGAATTGGGAAACAATATTGCAACTTGTATTTCTGAAAAAGGACTCATTTCTAAAATATACAGAGTCATATTTTCAAAAAAACAAACCATTCCACAATTGAAAAATGGTCAAAGGATATGCAAAGGCAATTTTCAGCTTAGAAAATCAAAGCAATCCATAGTCATATGAAAAATTGCTCCAAATCATTACTTATTAGATAAATGAAAATTAAAGAATCTCTGAGATACCACCTCACACCTCTCAGATAGGCTAATATGTCTAGAAAGTATGATAATCAATTTTGGAAGGGATGTGGGAAACCTGGGACACTAATGCATTGTTGGTAGGTGAACTCATCCAATCTTTCTGGAGAGAAATTTGGGATTATGTCCAAAGGGTGGCTAGGTGGCGTAGTGGATAAAGCACCGGCCCTGTAGTCAGGAGCACCTGGGTTCAAATCTGGTCCCAGACACTTAATAATTACCTAGCTGTGTGGTCTGGGCAAGCCACTTAACTCCATTGCCTTGCAAAACCTAAAAAAATAAAAAAAAGAACACATAGATGGCAACAGAAGTATATCCTCTCTTCAGTTCTCTCTCTCTCTCTGATATTTCCAAACTTATAAAATAAGGACTCTAACTGAATTTTTGAGAGACAGAATCCACAGAGGCAATTATCCAGCCCAGGGCACTGGGAGCCACAACTCCTGGCAGTGGGGGTAGTTTTCTGAACTACACCCTGGGGAGCACCAGGCACAACTTGGGGGATCAGCAGGGGGACCTTTGCCAGACGAAGTTCATGAAGCGAAGCCCAGCCCTCAGGGAACTCAGAGAGCAGTGTGACCACAGCAGCCCAGATCCAGAAAGCAGGCAGAGCCAGTAAGCAGGAGCCCCCAGGCATGAGTGTTGAGCCTAGGGAGAGGAGTGGAGAGAGAGATTGCAGAGTTCTGTCCTCAGGTCCTGATTGCAGTCTAGGGCCCCCATAGAACTGCAGGGCCCCCCACCTCAGCCCCATGGCAGAGGGGTGCTTGTTGTCATTCACAGACCAGGAGGGAAGACAGAGCCTCACAAACAGAAATCCTTGTTTTTGGGGGTTTCCCAATAATACTCAAAAGTTCAGGAAGAACCCCCAAACCAGGCACAGACTAGAGAAAGGAGTAAGGAGAGAAAAAAGAGGACCACCATTGAGAAATACTTTGTCTATGATCCCAAGAAGGATCAAAATACTCAATCTGAAGATGAGGGAGTACAAGCTCCTGCATCTAAAGAATACAAGAAAAACAGAAATTGGATTCAGGCTATGACAGAGCTCAAAAAAGACTGAAAATCAAGTGAGAGAGAAGGAAGAAAAATTGGGAAAAGAAATGAGAGAGATGCAGGAAGAACATCAAAAAGAAGTTAGCAGCTTAGTAAAGGATATCCAAGAAATTGCTGAAGAAAATAACATGTTAAAAACCAACATAGGTCAAATGGATAAAACGATTCTAAAATTTATTGAGGAGCAGAATGCTGTAAAAAGTAGAATTGTCCAGATGGAAAAAGAGATAAGAAAGCTGTCTGAGGAAAACAAATCCTTCAGATCTAGAATGGAGCTGAAGGAAGCTGCTGATTTTATGAGAACTCAGGACACAATACTTCAAAACCAAAAGAATGAAAAATTAGAAGACAATGTGAAACATCTCAAAGAAAAAACAACTGATATGGAAAACAGATTCAGGAAAGATAATTTAAAAATGATTGGAATTCCTGAAATTCATGATCAGGAAAAGAATCTTGAGATCATATTCAAAGAATTACTACAGGAAAATTGCCCTGATATCCTAGAAGCAGAGGACAAAATAGAAATTGAGAAAATCCATCTATCTCCCAAAGAAAGAGATCCACAAAAAAAAAAAAAACAAAAAAAAAAACTCCAGGAATATTATAGCCAAGTTCCAGAACTCCCAAGTCAAAGAGAAAATATTACAAGCAGCCAGATGGACACAATGCAAATATCTTAGAGTTGCAGTCAGGATCACACAGGACTTAGCATCAACAACATTAAAAGTTTGTAGGGCTTGGAATATAATATTCCAGAAGGCAAGAAGGCAAAAGAGCTCTGAATGCAACCGAGAATCAACTACCCAAAAAAACTGAACATCCTCTTACAGGAAAAAAGATGGAGTTTAAGTGAACCAGGGGAATTTCAAATGTTCCTTTTGGAAAGGCCAGAGCTGAACAGACAGTTTGGTCTTCAAATAGAGGACTCAGGTGCAGCATAGATAGTGGAGGAGAAGGGTAAAATATGATGGACTTGATCATGATGAACTGTTTGTATTCCTGCATAGAAAAATGATACTGATAATGCTCATATGAATCTTCTTATTTAATAGAGCAGGTAGAGCACAGGAAAGAGCTGAATTTGAAGATATAATGTAGTGTAAAGTGGAGTCAATGGCTAAAAGGGAAATGTAATGGGAGAAAGAAAAAGGAGAGGTGGAATAGGTTAAGATGCTTCATATAATGAGTTTTCTTTTAATTACACTGAGCTATTTTAATCATATGGAAGTGGGGAAGGCAAGGGGGAATGAGGGAACCTTCGCTCTCATCAGAGGTGGCTAGAACAGGAAACAGAATATTTATTCAATGGGGTATAGACATCTATAGTAAGAAAGAGAGAAGGGGGACAGGGGGAAGCAGGGTGATGTGTGTGTTGGAGGAGAGGATGGACAGTGGGGAGAGAATGGTAAGATATAACACATTTTCTTTTTACTTCTTGCAAGGGGCTGGGATTGGATCTCCTGTCCAGGATCATAGGGCTGGGTGGATACTGGGCTTAAGGGGTGGTATGTGGGCTCGGGCCACTTGGCCTCAGGGCTGGGGATCTGTCTGCTGTGCCACTCAGCTATGCTACAGCATATTTAAGAAGAGGGTCAGAGTGAAAGGAGAGAGAAAATATATTATATGGTAATGGGGAAGTACAAGTTGTTGCGATCAGCAATGGCAATGGTAGAAAAATATGGAAGTAGCTTTTGTGATGGGCTTATCATAAAGACTGTGATCCATCTGTGACAGAGTTGGAGGTATTGGAAAGCAGACTGAAGCACATTTATTATTATTATTATTATTATTATTGTTATTGTTATTATTATTTTTTGGGGGGGGTTGCAGGGCAAATGGAGCTGGGTGGCTTTCCTGGGGCCACACAGCTGGGTAATTGTTGGGTGTCTGAGGCTGGATTTGAACCCGGGTGCTTCTGGCTCCAGGGCTGGTGCTGTCTGCTGCGCCACCTGGCTGCCCCTACAATTATTACTATATTACTATTACTGTTACTATTACTGTCATATTGTTATTATTATTATTATTATTTTATTTTGGGTCCTTTTGAGGGGGGTTGCGGGGCAATGGAGGTTGGAGTGGCTTGCCCAGGGTCACACAGTTGTGTGATTGTTGGGTGACTGTAGCTTTGGTGCTCCTGGCTCCAGGGCCAGTGCTCTGTCCACTGTGCCAACTGGCTGCAACTATGATGATGATGATGATGATGATGATGATGATGATGATGATGATTATTTTAATTTAAATTTTCTTCAATTTCCTTTACTTTATTGCTCATGCAGGTCTATATTTTTGGGGGGTTGAAGAGATATTATGTTTACTCTTAGACAAGAATTTTTAGTAATGTATATAAAAAACAATATTTGTACAAAAATAAGAATAAATAAATAAATGAAAACAAAAAAAAGAACTCATAGAACAACCTAAAATGAAGTGTAAATGTCATGTTAAAGAGGTAGAAGAAAAATGGGAAAAGAAATGAGATTAATGCAAGAGAATTTTGAAAAAATGAGTCAATAGCTTTGAAAAAAGAAAACAACTGTCTAAAGTCTTCAAATTGAAAAAGAGATACAAAAATTCACCGATGGAAAAAACTAAAAATTGTAATTCCCAAAGTGGAAAATAGAATACAAAAAATTAAATGAGGATGACAACTCCTTAAAAATTAGAACTGAGCAAAAGAAAAGTAATGACTCTATGAAAGGTCAATAATCCATCAAAATTATTCAAAAGAATGAAAAAATGGTAGAAAATGCTAAATACCTCATGGAGAAACAACTGACCTAGAAAGTAAATCCAGGATAGGCAATAATAAAATAATTGGTCTACCTTAAAGCCACATTCAAGTGAAGAACCTGAACAGCATCTTTCCTTTTATTTATTTTTTCAGCCATATACATAAGTATATCTTTAAGTTACAAAAATTCCTTACATCCTCCCTTCCCACCCTCCTCCCCTCAGCTGTGAACAGTCAAGTTAGCATTGCATTTACATATTTTTGATAAACATATATACAGATTAGTCATTTTCAGTATGAGGAATTAGGATTAAGGGAAAAAGATAAATAAGAGATAATTTTTTAAAAGTGTTCATCAGATTCTTAAAACTTGGGCTTTTGTTTTTGCTTGTTGTTTTGTTGTTTTTCTTCCTCTGGATGGTCATGATATTTTCCATATTCAGACTAATATGTTTGTCCTAGCTCTCTGAATAGCTGAGAAGAACTGCCTCCATCAAGGTTACTCATTTCACAAGTTGTTAATGTGTACATTGTCCTCATGGTTCTGCTCCCTTCACTTAGCATCAGATCTTGTAACTCATTGCATGCTTCTCTAAAGTCTGATCATTTATGGTTTTTTATAGAACAATACAATTGCATAATATTCATGTGCCATAATTTGTTTAGTCATTCCCCATCTGATGGGCATAACCTCAATTACCAATTCTTTGCCACTACAAAAAGAGCTGCTATGAATATTTTGGAACATGTGGGACTTTTCCTATTTTTATGAGTTTCTCTGGATATAGGACCTAAATTAGAATTACTGGGGAAAAAGGGACTGAATGTTTTTATTACTATTTGGGCATAGTTCCATATTACTCTCCAGAATGGTTGGATTCATTCACAACTCCACTAGCTATGCAATTATGTTCCAGTGTTTCCACAACCTCTTCTACACTGATCATTTTCTTTTTTTCTCATCTTGGCTAATCTGATAGGTTAGAGTTGATATCTCCTTGTTCTTTTAATTTGCATTTCTCTAATCCATAATGATTTGGAGCATTTTTTTCATATGATTATATATAGCTTTAATTTCTTTGCTTGAAAAGTGTCTACTTTTATCCTTTGACTATTTATCAATTGGGAAAAGACTTGTGACCTTGAAAATTTGATACAATTCTCTACATATTTTAGAAATGAGAATTTCATCATAATTCCTAGTTGCGAAGATTGTTTACAAGCTTTTTGCTTTCCTTCTAATTCAAGCAGCATTGATTTTATTAGTGAAAAATATTTTTTATTCATATTATATAGCCAAAATAATTCATTTTACAGCTTATAATATTCTTGCTTGGTCATAAGTTAATTCCCTTTCCATATATCTGATAGAGTGTTTCATCATCTAATTTATCTATGGTGTTGCCCTTTATGTCTAAATCCTGTACCCATTTTATCCTTATTTTAGTATAGGGTATGAAAATTTGGGTCTATGACTTGTTTTTGTCATATTATTTTCCAGTTTCCCCTGAAAAACTTTTGTCAAATAGTGAGTTCTTATCCCAGAGGCTGATGTCTTTGTGTTCGTCAAACAGTAGTTTGCTGTAGTCATATACTGTGTTTTCTTTTGGACCTATCCTAATCCACAGATCCATTACTCAGTTTCTTAACCAATACCAGGAAGTTTTGATGACTATCACTTTAAATCATAGTTTTAGATCTGGTAGAGCTAGACTACCTTCCTCCATATTTTTCTTTCATCATTCCTCTTGCTATTCTTAGGGAGTTTATTGATGATTCTTTCATTTTTTTCTGAAATGGGGATATTTAAGTAATTTGCTTTTACTTCTGTTAATCTGGGTAGTTGGGTTTGTTTGTATTTGTAAATATTCCTCCATTTCACTCAGTTTCCCCAATTTATTGGCATACACATCCACAAAGTACCTCTGAATTATCTCTTTAATTTCTTCCTCATTAGAGGTCAGTTCACTCTTTCCATTTTTGATAATGGCTATTTGTTATCTTTTTTCTTTTCTTTAGTCAGATTAACCATTGGTTTATCTATTTTATTATCTTTTTCATAGAACCAACTCTTAGTTTTATTTATGAGATCAATAATTTTCTTGGTTTTAATTTTACTAAACTCTCCCTTCACTTTCAGAATTTCTAATTTGGTATTTCATTGGGGAGCTTTAATTTGTTCTTTTTTTAACCTTTTTTTTTAGATGCATACCCCATTCATTGATCTCCTCTTTCTCTATTTTATTCATATAGGCATTTAGAAATATAAAATTTCCCGTCAAAACTGCCTTGTCTGCAGCCCTTAAATTTTAGTGTAGTGTCTCATTAGTATCATTTTCTTGCATATAATTAATTGATCTTTTTATTATTTGCTTTTTGATCTACCCATTATTTATGATAAAGTTATTTAATTTCCAGTTTGTTTTTTTTATCTTTCCATGATCCTTTATTACAAGTAATTTTTATTGCATCCTGATGTGAGAAGTATACATTTATTATTTCTGTTTTCTGCCCTAGTACATGGACAATTTTGGTATAGATGTGGACAGAATCTTTCAAGAAATTATCAAGAAAAACTGCTCTGATTTTCTGGAGCCAGAGAGTCAGATAGGAATTTAAGGAATCCCTTGGTCACCTCTAGGAGATATACCAAAATAAAATCTCCAAGAGAATTACAGTTCTCTTATAAATAAATTTCAGAACTATCATGTCAATGAAAAAAAACATTGTAAATTGTCAGAAATAAATAATTGAATTATTGATAGGCCACATTCAAGATTACACAGGCCTTAGCAGTTGCAACATTAAAGGACTGGAGGTCTTAAACATGATATTCCAGAAAGGCAAATGAACTTCAAGGACTACAAACATGATTCATTTACGTAGAAAAAACTAAGTGTATTATATCAAAGGAAAGTAGATGGTCATTGAATGAAATAGGAAGATTTCAGTTTTTTTATAAGAAGTACAGAATTGAGCCACAAAAATATAACAAAATATTACCTCCAATATCAAAGCCCAAGAGGAGCCTAAAAAAGGTAACAGGAAAAAGAAAAACAAAGTATTCATTAGAGTTAAATAGTTTACATCCCCATCTGGCCAAACTGTACTTGTCTTAAAAAAAACTGTATACCTACTAGTACAGTTAGAAGAAATTTACATAAATAGAGTATACGAGTATAAGGGAATGATATTGAACGTTATAAAATAATGAAGGGATGAGGTAGAAAAGGAGAAGATTAGTGCAATTTTTTTTTCAAATGAAGAGACACGAAAAACTGATTGAAGTGGAGGAAAAGATGGGAAGATAGGCAATGAGTCTCAATTGAACTTTATTATCATCAATACTGACTCATAAAAGGAAATAAAACACAGAATAAGTTCAATAGTGAATCCTTTCTTTCCTAACAGTAAAGTAGGAGAACACAAGATTAAATAAAGTCTATGTGTTTATGTGTATGTGTGTCTGTGGGGGGGGGGAGGTTTGAGCCTGTAAGCCTACGTGTTGGAGGTGAGGGGAAATAGTGACAGAAGAGAAGACAGATCAAGTGAGATAGTAAACAGAAGCAAAATACTGTCACAGAGGGAAAAGCTGAAAGGAAAGCAAGAACAAACAAGGAGAAAAAATGAAATTGAGGAAAATATACAATTAGCAATCATAAATGTGAATGTGAAAGGAATGAATTCTCATTCAAAATGGAAGCACATAACAGAGAGTAGAAAATCTAGAAAAAAAACAATATTTTGTTTACAAGAAGCACACTTGAAGCAGACAGATACACATTAAACAAAGGAAAGGGATTGGAGGAGTCTATAGTTAAACTGATTTTTTTCTTAAGGCATGGGTAGGGAGGAGCCATGATGGTGGCATGAAACTAATATGCTCCTAGAGCTTTTCTCTACCAAAGACAAATGAAGCCTCTCTTATGACATTTAAACTACAGATCTCATCAAGAAAAAAAGGTTTGGGCAGCTAGGTGGTGCAGTGGATAAAGCACTGGCCTGGGAGTCAGGAGTACCTGGGTTCAAATCTGGTCTCAGACACTTATTAATTACCTAGCTGTGTGGCCTTGGGCAAGCCACTTAACCCCATTTGCTTTGCAAAAATTCTAAAAAAAATATAGAAGATTCCAACAAGTTTTCATGTGTAGATTGTGGAGGAATTCAGTGAAGGTCTGTCTCTTTGGGGAACAAGGGGAAGTAACATCCAAGAGACCAGAGAACAGGGAAAGCCAACTGGAGACTTTTATCCACAGTGCAATTCAGGTCCCTACAGCTTAACAACAGCAGAGATCCTGGTAGCTATACAGCAAGTCAGCAGGGAGGATCCCAAACCCAAACAAAGTCTGAAACCCTGACAACAATGGGGCAAAGGATAGGACTGGGTCAGAGCAAACTATTGCTAAATCAAAATCTGGATGTAAAGTAGGAACCACAACTCTGCAAAGACAAGACCTGAACTGCATAGGCAACATCTTGGACAAAGGCAAGCCAGGGATGAGATTCCAGCCCCAGCAAAAGAAAAAAGGAAAAAAAGTTGCCTCAACACTTCCTATACCCTAGGAACAGAGCTGAGACAACAAAGATGAACAAAACGGTTAAGAAAATGCTCACTATAGCCCGGGCCTGCCCCCGTCCCTGCCGCCGTAGCCCCCTTCCCCTTCCCCGCGGCCGCCATGAAAAAATTCTTTCAGGAGATCAAGGCGGACATTAAGTTCAAGAGCATGGGGCCCGGGCAGAAAGTCACGGACAGGGGGAAAAAGTCTCCAAGGAAAGACAGAACCAGCAGGTAACCAAGCAATCCTGCCAAGGACCAACAAATGAGGCCCAAATGGCAGCAGCAGCGGCACTGGCCAGGCTGGAGCAGAAGCAACCCCGGTCCCGGGGACTCACGTCCCAAGATCCTATCCAGAACCAAGTAAGGAAGGAATTACAAGCAGAAGCCACTGTTAGTGGGATTGCTGAGTCAGCTGGAATAAATGTGATGCCTGAGGCGAAGGAGGAGGGATCTTCAAACCTGTCTGTGTCTGGGATTTATTTTATCTGCCTGTTCACTGGATCCATCTTGAGAAAAGACCAGCAGGATGCTTATATCAGAGACCATCAACAAGCACTCAGACAAAGACCCAGTGGCTGCTTCCATCATGAAGATCCATACGTTCAACAGGGACCGAGAGAAAGTGAAACTGGGGGTGGACACCATTGGCAAGTACCTGGACAACATCCAACTTCACCCAGAAGAAGAGAAATACAGGAAAATCAAATTGCAAAACAAAGTGTTTCAGGAGCAAATCAACTGCCTAGAAGGGGCTAATGAGTTTTTTGAGGCCATTGGATTTGATAAGATAATTCTCCCTGTTCCAGAACAAGAAACCTCTGAGGAATATTATGTTCTGAGTGAGGAAGCTCTGGCCCACGTAGAGAAACTGAAAGAACACAAAGTCACCTTGCAGGGCTCAGAGCCAGTGCGAGCTCAGCTGGCCCGGCAGCAACGAGTATTCAAGCCCTCCCCTCTGGCTGCTCAGTGTGACCTACCTGGAGACTTCTTCAACCTTACAATAGAGGAGCTTAAACGGGAGCAGAAGCTAAGGATGGACACTGTGGAATGTCTGACTGTCCTTCGGACCAAAGCCATGTGGGAGAAGGAGGAGCAACGGGAAATGCGAAAATATACCTATACCCTCTTACGAGTTCGCTTTCCAGATGGGCACATCCTCCAGGGTACGTTCTATGCTCGAGAGAGGCTGTCTGCACTCCACAGATTTGTGAGGGAGATATTGCAGAATGACTGGCTGCCCTTTGAATTGCTTTCTGCAGGCGGGAATAAACTGTTGGATGAAAACTTAGCCTTCAATGAATGTGGGCTGGTGCCTTCAGCTCTTCTGACTTTCACTTGGGACACAGGCGTCTTGGAAGATATCAAGGCATCAGGAGCTGAGCAGGCCCTGGAAATTCTGAAACCTGAACTTCTTGCAACTGTGGAAAACCTTGCATGAAATAAAACCAGGCTTGGCCTCGGCCCCATTGGTTCTGTCTCATGCTCCTCCCCTCCTGTACCTCCTTCCCCTTGCCCCTTTGGTCTCCCAGATTCCAAGTAGAAACTCTTGGCTTTTTGCTTGGGGAGGAAGGCTACAATGTGGAGGTGGAATTATTTCAAGAATGAGGAGAGTTGTCCTCTCAACATAGGCAGACTAGGATAGATGGTAGCCCTTTCCTTGCACCCTGATACTTTTGTTTCAGGATCAGGGTCATAAGAGCTTCCCCTGATCCCAGAGAACATGGTTGGATAGAACTTTGTGGAGACTTTCCATCAGAAAAGCTACATTTGTGCTGCTTTTTGTATACATGATTTTAAAACTTGCTCTAAGTAGCTATTAATGTACAGTTTATTTAATTTAAGATAGTTTGCATAGAGAGATGCTGGTCATTTCATTGGTGGGGGAGCAAATTTAGGTCATGAGGGAAGGACTTCCTTGGTTGATGCAATCTACCTCAGAACTGGGTTCAACTACTCTTATGTTCTTGGATAGAAAATGGACAAAGAAGCGACTGGTATATCACTACATGATACCTATAAACACTAAATTATGAACTTGATTAAATAGATTATTTGAATACAAAAAAAAAGAAAATGCTTACTATAGAACAATGCCATGTCTGAAAAGGCAACTAGCGAAAAAATGACTTACAGGGGAAGTATCAAAACAATCTATAAATTGAACTCAAATACAAATGCTCATTGAAGAGTTTTAAAAAGAATTTAGAAAATAAACAATAGAGAAGTAAGAAAAATGGAGAAAAGAAACAAAAGTCATAAAGGAAAATTATGAGAAATTGACCAAAAAATCAATTTCACTAAAAGTAAAAGTAAGCAACTGGAAAAGGAAACACAAAAGCTAATTGAATAAAATAAAACCCTAAAAATTAGAATTGAGAAAATAAAAACCAATGAATATAGAAGACTACAAGATTTTATCAAGCAACATAAGAAGGCTGAAACAATTAGAGAAAATGTAAAATGAATGACCTACAAAAATAGATCCAGGAGAGGCAATCTACAAATCATCAGACTACGAGAAAGCCTAGTTCAAAAAAAGAACTGGGAAAATATCATGCAGGAAACTGTAAGGGAAAACTGTCCAAATCCACTAGAATAAAAAAAAATATGATCATGGAAACAATACAAAGAATCCCCCCAGAAAGAGAACCCAGAATAAAAACTCCAAGTTCTGTTATAGCCAAATCCCCACACTCTCAAATAAAGAGAGAGAATATTGCAAGCAGAAAAAAATAAAACAATTCAAATACAAAGGAAACACAATCAGATTCACACAGGGCCTATCAACCTCAAATTAAAGGACAAGGAGACCTGGAATACCAAATATCAGAGAGCAAGGAATGTACTCCCCTGCAATGCACTCAGAATGTACTACCCTGCAAAATTTAGCATATATGGTCAGGGAAAAAGATAGATTTTTCAATGAAATAGGGGACTTCCAGAATTTCCTGACACAAAGACCAGAACTGATCAGAGATTCAATCACCAAATACACCACTCAAGAATTGCATATAAAGGTTAAAAAAAGGGAAAGGAATAAGCAAAACAAAACCATCAAAACTATCAAATTGTAGGTAAACCTAAAAGGGAAGATATAACACTCCTAATTCTTTAGAACTTTATTTCTCTTAGGATAATTAAAGGGTAGAATATAATTGAAGAGAATGAACCTATAGATACTTGAAAAGAGGGTAAGGTAAAAATTTATTATAATTGTAGTTATAATAATAATTGGATGAAATTTGAGACAATGTTGCTTATCAAACAATCAAGAAAACAATCTATGATAATACATTGCTGACAATATGAACTTAACAAGAAATAAAATAATCAAACTGTGATTGATGACACCTGATTAATAGTACTGGAATGATAAATAATACCAAGGTAGAGGCACAACAATGAATAATTTTAGAGGGAAAGAAAGGAGAATGTGAATTCTGAATAAATTCTACTCAATAGATTTAGCCCAGAGAGGGGATGTAATACATTCCAACTTGTGTAAAAATCTACCCTAAACTACAGGGAAGGGGGAGCTGGGAATGGGGAAAATAAGGGAGATGGGACTGATTAAAGGGAAGGTGATAAATTAAAAATTATTTTTTTGAAAGTTAAATTTTTAGGGGCAGCTAGGTGGCACAGTGGATAGAGCACTGGCCCTGGAATCAGGAGGACATTAGTTCAAATCTGATTTCAGACACTTAATAAAAGGGAAAAATATAAATGGAAAAAGAAAGCAGAGAGGGAAATATAGAATTAGTCATCTTAACTGTAAATGTGAATGGGATGAACTACCCCATAAAATGGATTGGAATAGTGGAATGGCTTAAAAACCAGAATCCTACAGCATGTTCCTTACAAGAAAGCTATTTGAAGCAGAGACACAAAGGGCAAAGGTAAAAGGTTGCCTCAGCTGAAGTTAAAAAAAAATCAGGGGTACTGGTCCCAATCTCAGATAAAGTAAAAACAAAACTCAATTTCATGAAAACTCAACCCTTAAGGAAAGAAGAAAAGCAAATACCAATAACAAAAATGTAAAAAGTAAACCAACCACCAATGAAGAGGCAATTAAAGAGATAATTTGGAGCTATTTTGCTAAACTGTATGCCATTGAATTTGATAGCTGAATATTTTAAGAATGCAAACTGCCCAGAAGAACAGAGGGGGAAATAAATTACTTAACCCCATTTCAGAAAAAGAATTGAAGAAATCACCAATAAACTTCCTCAGAAAAAGTCTCCAGGTCCAGATAGATTTACAAGTGGATCCTACCAGACATTCAAGAAACAATTAATTCCTATCCCACATAAAATGTTTTAAAAATAAGAGTGCTGCCAAACTCATTTTATAACACTAACATGATACAGATACCTAAACCAAGAAGAAGTAAAACAGACAAAGAACATTTTAGACCAATCTCTCTAATGAATTTTGATACAAAAATCTTAAATAAAATTTAACAATGAGACCATAGCAAGTTACTAGTAGGATAGTACACCATGATCAGATAGGATTTATATCAGGTAGGCAGGAATGGGTCAACAGTAGGAGAACAATCAACATAATTAAACATGTCAATCACAAAACCAAAAGAAATCACGTGATTATCTCATTAGATGTTGAAAACCTCTTAGATAAAATACAACATCCATTTATATTAAAAAGAGGAAAAAGTTTAGGAATAAATGGAGTTTTCCCTAAAATAATAAATAGTATATGTTTAAATCCATCAACATATGGGAATAAACTTGGAGCATTTACAATAAAAGTAGGTGTGAAACAAGGATACCCATTATCACCATTACTATGTAATATAGTATTACAAGTGTTAACTGTAGCAAAAAAGAGAAGAAACAGAAATTGAAGTAATCCAAATTAGCAATGAGGAACCAAAGATTTTCAGATTATATGATGGTATACTTAGAGAACCTGAGAAAATTTTCTAAAAACACCTTGAAACAATTAACAAATTCAGCAGCATAACAGGATATAAAGTAAATCTACATAAATCATCAGAATTTCTATATATGAACAACAAAACCCAAAAAAGAAGAGATAGAGAAATTCCAATTAAAATAACTACAGACAACATTAAATACTTGGAAATCTATCTTCCAAGAAAAACCCAGAAATTCTATCAACACAATTACAAAACAATTCCCACTCAATTCCCACAACAATTCCATACTCATGGTTAGATCTAGCTAATATGATAAAAATGACAATTCTAGCCAGAATACATCACTTGTTCATAGCCATACCAATCAACTAGGAAAAAATAGTAATAAAATTCATCTGGAGGGAGAAAAGTTCAAGAATAGCAAAGAAACTTCTTCTCAAACTATACTATGAAGTGGCAGTCATCAAAAGTACTTGGTACTGTGTAAGAAATAAAGTAATAGATCAATGGATTAGGTTAGGTTCAAAAGAAAACACATTAAATGATTACAGCACTCTAATATTTGACAAACTCAAAGACATCAACTTCAGGGTTAAGAACTCACTATTTGCCAAAAATTTTTGGGAAAATTGGAAAATAGTACGGCAAAACCTCAGCATAGATCCATATCTCACACCCTACACCAAAATAAGTTCTACATGGGTAAAATATTTAAACATAAGAGTAACAACTTAGAAAAATTAATAGACCAAGAGATAATTTAACAGATCTATGGAAAAGAAAATAAATTTAAGACCAAACAAGAATTAGAGCACATTATAAACTGCAAAACAAAAGACTTTGATGATATTAAATTGAAAAGTTTTTCCACTAATAAAATCAATGATGCCAAAATTAGAAGGAAAGTAGAAAGCTGGGAAATAATCTTCACAGTTAAGGGTTCTGATAAAGCCCTTATTTATAAAATATGTACAGAATTGCATCAAATTTATATAGTTACAAGTCATTCCCTAATTGATAAATAGTCAAAGGATATGAACAATTTTCAAATGAAGAAATTAAAGCTATATAAAGTCAAATAAAAATGTTCTGAATCATTATTGATTAGAGAAATGCAAATCAAAAAACAATTAAGTATCATCTCACAGATGATTGGCCAAGAAGAGAGAAAAAGAATAATGATCAATGTTGGAGAGCTTGTAGGCAGATTGGGACATTGATGCATTGCTGATGGAGTTGTGTATAGATCCAACTTTTCAAGAGAGCAATATGGATCTATGCTGAAAGAGCAATAAAACTGTTCATACCCTTTGATCCAGCAATTCCAATTCCAGGTCTATATCCAGAAGAATTTTTTTTTATAAAAAGGGAAAATGCTTATATGGTCCAAAATATTCATAGCAGTTCTTTTGGTAGTGGCAAAGAATTGAAAATTGAGATGTCCAATAATCAGGGAATGGCTAAACAAGTTATGGTACATGAATACTATTGAATATTCTTGTCTATATGAAATCGTACGTACTTGGACTCAAGAGAAACATGGAATGACCTACAGGATCTATTGCTGAGCAAAGGTAATACAACCAAGAGAATAATTTCCACATTAATAACTCCTCTCAGCAGTACAGAGAGCTAGGACAACTGTATTAGACTGGTTATGGACAATGTTATCCCAATCCAGAGAAAGAAAATAAAACAAAACAAAACATACAACATCCCTCAAACAAAAACAAACAAAACTAAATGACCCTTCAGAATTTGATGAGCACTTTATAAAAATTATTTTTTATATATCTCTTTCCCTGAATCCTAATTCCTCATACCAAAAATAACCAATCTGTAAACATGTTTATCAAAACTATGTCTGTGCAATGTTAGCCTGACTGTTCACTGCTGAGGGGAGGGGAATGGGAGGGAAGGGTGGAATGAAATTTTGTAACTTAAGCATATATATGTACATTTGGATGGAAATAAATAAGTAAATGAATGAATAAATAAAAGCAGGAGTGGCAATTCTTCTCTCAGGCAAAACAAAAGCCAAAAAAAAAATAGACTTACTTAAATGAGATAAGGGAGGAAACTATATCTTCTTAAAAAGCTTTCACAGGCAATGAGGTAATATCAATAGTAAGCTCACATGCAACAAGTTGTAAAACATCCAAATTCTAAAAGAAAGTAGTTTGAAATGAAAACCGATAAATTAAAAAACACAAGTCAACAAAGATTACCAAAAAAATATACATCTAGGAAACAATCTTTACAACCACTGTCTCTGAAACAGGTCTCATTTATCAAATATATATATAGAGAACTGAGTCAAATGTATAAGAATACAAGTCATTCACTAATGGATAAATATTAAAGGATATGAAAACACAGTTTTCAGATGAAGAAACCTCACACCTATCAGATTGGCTAATATGGCAAAAAAATGGGAAATGATAAATACAGAAAAGAAAATGGGGAAATTGGAGCACTAATGTATTTTTAATAGAACTGTAACCTGATCCATCCATTTTGGAGAGCAATTTGGACCTATGATCAAAAGGCAAACAAGCTGTGCATAACCTTTGATCCAGCAATACCACTAATAAGTCTATATCCCAAAGAGAACATAGAAAGAGAAAGGGATCTGCATGTTCAAGAGTATTTATAGCACTTCTTTTCATGCTGTCAACAGGCTGAAAATTGAGGGAATGTTCATCAATAGACAATGGCTGAACTTATGATATATGGATGTGATGGGATATTATAACACTTTAATAAATGCTACTACACAGGTAGATAGGCTTGTATGAAATGATGCGCAGTGAAATGAAAATATCCAGAAAAGCATTGTAATCAGTATCAGCAACATTGTGTATTGGTTAACCATGAATGATCCAGTTCTCATCAGCCCAATGATTCAATACAAGCACAAAAGACTCACAAAGGAATATGTTATTCATATTCAGATGAAGATATGATGGACTCTGAATGCATATCAAAGCACAATTTAATACACTTCATTCTTTTTCTTGTTTGTTTTCTCCACATATCTGTTTCTTCTTAGACAACTCTGACTAATTTGGAAATGTATTTTACATGATAGTATTTGTAAAACCTGTTTCATGCCTAGTATTTTAACTAGGGGGAAGGGAACAAAGAAGAAAAGTTTGAAACTTGAGATGCTGTGAAAATTAATGATAAAAACTGTCAGCATATAATTAGGGGAAAAATGATTTTAAAAAGAAATAGTAATTACTCTGATGTTATGTATGGAAGTCTGCAGGTATTACAAGAGACTTTTATAATAGGCAAGCTTTTAAATATATGTGTATTTATAAACATTTAAACATGAATGCACACATAAAGATGTATATATATATATATATATATATATATATATATATATATATATATGTACACACAAACATGGATATATGCATAGAATTTTCAGTTATTTGTCATATCCACTCTGTGTGGTAGTATGATTAAGCTGTGGCTATGACTGCCAAAGATTTTAAAGTTTTCACATAAATAAATATTATCAATTCTTCCCCATGAGAAAACTATGAGCTAGATAAGATCCTAAGCTTACTGGTAAATGAACTCAGATCACCAATGTAAACCAATTATTTAGTAGTAGATTTAGAATAAGGAAACAGGTATTCAGGTTGCCAAGCTATGCTTCTTTCTTTTTTGGTAAAATATTTTTTAAAAACTGATTTGGAAAATGAGTTGGAAAAGGAAATGTATTTTTACAAAAAAATGATTACACAAAAATTTGAATATTGCTGAAAGCATCTGAACAACTAAAACTATTATTAAGGGCACTGAAGTGATGGGTATCTCCAGTGAATTGAAGAAAATAAAATGAATTATCAAGAATGTGTACAATTGTTCCAGTTGGCCTTAATTATTGTGTATGTGTTCTCCTCTACAGTCAACTTCTAATCTCCATAATAGTTATGCCTGGGGCAGCTAGGTGGTGCAGTGGATAGTGCACTGGCCCTGGAGTCAGGAGTACCTGAGTTCAAATCCGGCCTCAGACACTTAATAGTTACCTAGCTGTGTGGCCTTGGGAAAGCCAATTAACCCGATTGCCTTACAAAAAACCTTTTAAAAAAGGTTATGCCTAAAGTACATTTCCAATATGATATTTTTAATGAGGATTATTTAGAAGGAGAGAAATGCAACTCTAATGTTGCATACTATAATTATAATTATTATTGGAAACAAAGTTCTGTTTCCGATGATTATATTAGCATTAAAATAATATTTGGATTTTTTAAATAACTTCACTATTAAGGTATTATTGACTTCTCTTGAAAGTTTTTACTTCCTTTAACCCTTATATGATAATCAACTAAGACATAATTTTCCATCAGTGTTTTTGTGTTATGAGCACATGTGCATATGTACACACATATTAACATTTTGAGTGGTTTATTATCAATAAGAAAAGGAGACAATGTGATATAATAGTTATTTATGTTATAAATGCTCTCAAGTAATTTAAAAAGATCAACTACTTTAGTCAATACATTTAAATTTCATTTACGGATAAGTGTTTTAGTCTTTATGTTATCATAAAAATTAAACGTGTGAGGAAATGGTTTTAGCTATCAAATGAATGAATGCATCTGTCCACACATATAAAGATTATCTAATATTTCTCATTTTACAATTTAGATTAAATAGAGCTCACTCATATGTTTTATCTACTTCAAGATTAAATTATGCAGAATGAAGTTTGGGACACTATTTTACCTTTTACCAGACCTTGCCATTAGGAAAATTGCCCTATGATTCAGAATGCATTTCCCTTATCACAAGACTTCAAGTTACACCTCTACTGATGACCCTAAATAATTATTCTACCATCTTAATGTTTTTGTTATTCAAATATGATATTTCCCATTTGCTACTGTCTTGCTGTGTAACCTGGGGCAATTCACTTAACCTCTCTGTTCCCCAACAGATAGTTTTATGTGTTCTTAAGATTTCACTGTTATTTCAAAAATAATATGATATTTTCCTAAGACTGTGTCATATACATACAGAACCCTATTGAAATGTGTTGTTTAGCCAATGTATTTTACATATAAGTGGAAACAAACTAGAACAAAAATTATTGATGGAATATGGCATTATGTATATATGAAGCATGGAATGCAAAGGTAAAATAAGATAAGGTCTTTCCCCAGTTAGTTGATAGAAAAGTTATGAGAGAACAAGAAAAAGCTAGAGGAAAATATTGTCAAAATAAAGAAATGGAGCAATATTTTCAATCCATTTTTCAAAATAAACAAATAGAGAGAGAGAGAGAGAGAGAGAGAGAGAGAGAGAGAGAATAGAATTAGTTGGGTTTGTTTTTTTTGTCTTCTTAAGTAATTATATTGCTTTTCCTCAGTGTCTAGAAGAGTAGGGTAAAGAGAAAAACATATTTTTCCTCATACAAAAAAATAATCTAACTAGTTAATATAACTATAGAAGAGTAGTATATTTTTCAGAGGTAAGGGAATAGACTAGGTACACTAGGTGGATTTACAAAAATCTAATTTAGCTATATGACTCTAGTGAGTTATTAAGGGGAAGTTAGGGATCTTCTTAGTATATGTCAAATGATTTTGAAGTTGATATCATGAAGAACAAACCAAACTTTGTTTTCAGAATATGTTCCATGGTGCTCTGTCAGGACACAATACTGAACTTGTTAGGTCACTCCTATGACCAAGCTTAGCAGTTCTGAAGCAGTTTTATCAAATTTAATTTGCTATGTTCAGAATTAGATATACTGCTTCTAGACTACATCCTCATTTAACATTAGTATAACCCAATAGATCCCACCAAGAAAAAAGAAGATTCAAAGAAGTTTTCAAAGATAGACATCCTGTAGGATCTTCAGTGAATGTCTGTCTCTTTGGGAGAAATGGGGTAATAAAGCCCAGGAGGCAGGAGGGCAGGAAAACCAGAGGGAGTCTTTTAACCACAATGCAGTCCAGGTCTTGATAGTTTGACAGCAGCAGAGGTCCCAGCAGCTAATTAGCAAGCTAACAGGGAATGTCCTAACACCAAACAACATCTAAACCCTGGGAACACTGGAGCAAAAGATAGGATTGTGTCCTGCTAAGTCAGAATCTGCACATAATAGAAGAAACAAACCTCTTTAAAGGCAAAGCCTGGACTATATAGGCACCATCTTGGCCAATGAAAAGCCAGGGATTAGACCCCAGCCCCACCATAAAAAGCTTGGATCTATACTCCCTATATCCCAGGAACAGAGCTAAAATAACAAAGATGAGCAGAAAAGCTAAAATAGTGCTCATCATAGAAAACTACTTTATAGAAAAAGATGATAACAATGCCACGTCAGAAGAAGAAAAATCAGTGAAAAAAATCACTCACAGGGGACTTCTCAAAAGAGTCTGTGAATTGAACTTAAATCCAAAAGTTTATTGAAGGGGCAGCTAGGTGGCACAGTGGATAGAGTACTGGCCTTGGAGTCAGGAGTACCTGAGTTCAAATCCAACCTCAGACACTTGATAATTACCTAGCTGTGTGGCCTTGGGCAAGTCACTTAACCCCACTGCCTTGAAAAATCTAAAAAAAAAGTTTATTGAAAAGCTTAAAAAGAATTAAAAAAACCCAACAAGAGAGGAAGAAAAATGGGAAAAAAAGAGAATCATGCAGGAAAATCATGAAAAATTTAGAAAAGTATCCAACACCTTGAAAAAGGAAGTACAAAAGAAAATAAAACTTTAAAAATTAGAATTGAACAAATAGAGACCAATGAATCAACAAGAAAAATGAACAACCTAGAAAATAGATCCAAAAGAGATAATATACAAATCATCAGACTACCAGAAAAATAGATTAAAAAAAAAGAACTGGAAAACATCATTCAGGAAATGATTAGGAAAACCTGTCAAGGGTGGAGCCAAGATGGCAACAGGAGAAGATCCTCTCTTATGTGCTCTCTCATTCTAATATTTCAAAACTTATAAAATAAGGGCTCTAACAAATTTTTCGAGAGACAAAACCCACAGAAGGATCCATTGAGGCAGTTCTCCAGCCTAAGGTAACCTGGGAAACAGTGCAAAGGCTCTGCTCCACCGGTTTAGTGGGGCAGCTCCCAGAGAGAAGGAACTTCAGTTTCCCGGAGGCAGGCCCAGGGCATGGGAGCTGAGGTTCATGGAACTGAGGGCACTTTCCTGACCTACACCTTGGGGAACACTGGGCACAACTTGAAAGATCAGCAGGGGACCTCTGCCAGAGAGAGCACATGAAGCCCAACCCTCAGGAGACTCAATGAGCAGAGGTGGCTCTGGCAGCCCAGATCCAGGAACTGGAAGCAGGCAGAGAATGTAAGCAGGAGCCTCCAGGCTTGAGTGCTCAGGCTAGGTAGAGGAGCAGAGAGAGACTTCCAAAAGTCTGTCCTCTGTACCTGAAACAGGACTCTGGGGCTCAGACCACATTCAGATTCTGATTGCAGTCTAGGACCCCCATAGAACTGCAGGGCCCCCTTTACCTTAGCCCTGTGGCAGAAGGGTGCACTTGTTGTCATTCAAAGACCAGGAGGGAAGACAGAGATTCACACATGGAGATCCTTGGGGGGGGTGATCCAATAATACTCAAAAGCTAAGGAAGCACCCCCCAAACCAGGCACAGGCTTGGAAAATGAGTAAGCAGAGAAAAAAAGAGGAACACCATTGGGAAATACTTTGTCTATGATTCCAAGAAGGAACAAAATATTCAATCTGAAGATGAGGAAGTACAAGCTCCTGCATCTAAAGTCTCCAAGAAAAAATGGAAATTGAACTGAGGCTATGGCAGGGCTCAAAAAAGATTTTGAAAATAAAGTGAGGGAAATACAAGAATAATTGGGAAAAGAAAGGAGAGAGCTGCAGGAAAAACATGAAAAAGAAGGCAGCAGCTTAGTCAGGAAGAGACAAAAAAATGCTGAAGAAAATAACATGTTGAAAACCAGCATACGTCAAATGGATAAAACAGTTCAAAAAGTTATTGAGGAGAAGAATGCTTTAAAAAGCAGAATTGGCCAGATGGAAAAAGAAATAAGAAAGCTCTCTGAGGAAAACAAATCTTTCAGATGTAGAATGGAACTGAAGAAAGCTGCTGATTTTATGAGAAATCAGACACAATACTTCAAAACCAAAAGAATGAAAAATTAGAAGAAAATGTGAAACATCTCATTGAAAGAAAACAACTGATATGGAAAACAGATTCAGGAAAGATAATTTAAAAAGTATTGGGATACCTGAAAGTTATGAACAGGAAAAGAGCCTTGACATCATTTTCAAGAATTCTTATAGGAAAATTGCCCAGATATCCTAGAAGCAGAGGGAAAAATAGAAATTGAGAGCATCCACCAATCTCTCAGAGAAAGAGATCCCAAAAAAAACAACCCCCAGGAATACTATAGCCAAGTTCCAGAACTTCCAAGTCAAAGAGAAAATACTATAGTCAGCCAGGACACAATTCAAATATTGTGGAGCTGCAGTCAGGATCACACAGGACTTAGCAACTTACATTACTTACATTCAAGGCTCATGGGGCTTGGAATATAATATTCCACGTGGCAAAAGAGCTCAGAATGCAACAGAGAATCAGCTACAAAGCAAAACTGAACATCCTGTTCCAGGGAAAAAGATGGACTTTCAGTGAACCAGGGGAATTTCAAATGTTCCTGTTGGAATGGCCAGAGCTGAACAGAAAGCTTGATCTTCAAATACAGGACTCAGATGACATATAGAGAGTGGAGGAGAAGGGAAAAATATCGGGGACTTAATGATGATGAACTACATGTATTCCTACAAAGAAAAATGATACTAATAATACTCATATGAACCTTCTCATTTCATAGAGCAGGTAGAAGGAGCTTTGATACATGAAGCACAGGAAGAGAACTGAATTTGAAGATATAATATTGTGTAAAAATGGAGTCAATGGATAAAAAGGAAATGTAATGGGAGAAAGAGAAAGGAGAGGTGGAATAGGCTAAGATATTTCATATAATAAGTTTTTTTTTATTACAATGAGCTATTGCAATGGTATGGAAGGGGGGAAGGCAAGGGGGAATGAGGGAAACTTAGCTCTCATCAGAGGTGGCTAGGAGAGGAAACAGCATATATACTCAATGGAGCATAGACATCTAGAGTAAGAAGGAGAGAAGGTGGACAAGGGGAAGGGGGCAATGTGAGTGATGGAGGAGAGGATGGACCGTGGGGGGAGAGTGGTCAGATATAACACATTTTCTTTTTTACTTCTTGCAAGGGGCTGTGATAAGATGGCCTGTCCAGGACCACAGGCCTGGGTAAATGCTGGGCCTAAGGGGTGGTATGTGGGCTCGGGGTCTCCTGGCCCCAGGGCCAGGAATCTGTCTGCTGCACCACTCAGATACCCTACAGCATATTTAAGAAGAGGGACAGAGTGTAAGGAGAGAGAATATATGGTATATGGTAGAGGGCAAGTATGAATGGAGGGAGCTGCAATCAGTAAAGGCAACAGTGGAAAAATATGGAAGTGGCTTTTGTGATGGACCTATCATAAAGAATGTGATACACCCACAACAGGTGTTGGAATACAGAATGAAGCAATTATTATTATTATTATTATTATTATATTATCATATTATTATTATTATTATTATTATTATTATTAGGAGGGTTGCAGGGCAAATGGGGTTGGGTGGCTTGCTCAGGGCTACACAGCTGTGTGATTGTTGAGTGTCTGAGGATGGATTTGGACCCAGGTGCTCCTGGCTCCAGGACCAGTGCTCTGTCTGCTGCACCACCTGACTGCCCCTGTTGTTGTTGTTGTTGTTGTTATTATTATTATTTTGGGTAATTTTTTTGTTTTTTGTAAGGCAATGGGGCTGGGGGGGCTTGCCCAGTGTCACACAGCTGAGTGATTGTTGGGTGTCTGGGGCCAGTTTTGGGCTTGGGTGCTCCTGGCTCCAGGGCCAGTGCTTTATCCACTGCGCCACCTGGCTGCCCCTATTATTATTTTTTTATTTTAATTTTAATTTTTTTCTCTTTACTTTATTGCTCATGGGGGTCTATATTTTTGGGGTGGCTATTATGTTACTCCTTTTTTTAGGTTTTTGCAAGGCAAAGGGGGTTAAATAGCTTGCCAAACGCCACACAGCTACATAATCAAGGCCAGATTTGAACGCAGTTATTTCTTACTCCATGGCTGGTGCTCTATCCACTGCACCACCTAACTGCCCCTATGTTTACTCTTAAACAAGAATATTTTAATAATGCATAAAAACATTTGTACAAAAAATAAGAATTTTAAATTTTAAAAGAAGCAAAATCTGTCAATATCTCTTAGAACAGGAAGACAATATAACCATTGAAAGAACCCCCTCCAGAAAGAGACCCAAGGATAAAAACTCCAAAGTCTCCCAAGTCAAATTCCAGAACTCTCAAATAAAGGAGAGAATAGTGTAAGCAGAAAAAAGGAAACAATTTAAATACGAAGAAAGTACAATCAGACTCACCCAGGAACTATCAACCTCAGCATTGAAGGGTCAAAAGACCTGGAATACCATATATAGAGGGCAAAGGGCATGGTATTACAACCCAGAATTTACTACCCTGAAAAATTCAACATTTACAATCAGGGGAAATTATGGATGTTCAATAAAAAAAGGACTTCTAGAATTTCCTGACACAAAGGCCAGAACTGAACCGAGAATTCACTTGCCAAAAGCGTGACTCAACACTTGCATAAAAAGGTGAATGAATAAGGGAAGACAAGAACAAAAAAAAAGCAAATGTTAGTCAAGACCATCAAATTGTATACAACCCTAAAAGGGAAAATATAACAGTTCTAATTCTTGAAAACTTTACATCCCTTAGGATAATTAAAGGGTTGAATATAATTGAAGACATTGAACTTAAAGAATATGGATATAATTGTTTTGTCTCTACATTGAAAAGGTCCAAGATGACATCACTGTGTTTGGGACAAAAAACCTTGATGAAAAGCAGGTGTGTTTACTCTAAATTTTTGTCACATTATTCTTTGACCTACTTTAATTCTGCTGTGCTGACAAAGTTTGGCACTTTCTTTGATGAGGGCATCAAAAAGAAGATGATTCTGAGTCAGTATCTCCCATAATTACGATCATTTCTAAAATTCTCAAGTGAGACCTTCAGAACATCCCAGAATTTAGAATTCTCTCTGATTCTTGTAGTTAATTACATCAGGATTTGACTTCGTCCTTGTTTCACTTAACGAGAAGTTAAGTACACTGGGTAGGAAAGGGGAGTAAAAGTGTGAGAGAAAATAGGCCTGTGGGGAAGGGTACAAATAGTTCAAGAAATGACTCGGCTTTGGATGATATTTTGGCTCATGAGGAGCACTGGGTGTCTTTGCAGTGTACTTGAAAAGGGGGTAAGGTAAAAATGATTGCAATAATAAACTGATGCAAAATGAGACAATGCTGCTTTTTAAGTAATCAATTTGTGCTGATACTTTTTTTTTTGTGCAAGGCAGTGGGACTAAGTGACTTGCCAAGGTCACATAGCTATTTAGTTATTAAGTGTCTGAGGCCAGGTTTGAACTCAGGTACTCCTGACTCCAGGGCCAGTACTCTATCCACTGTGCCATCTAGCTTCCCCCTATGATGATACTTTTATAACAATATGAGGTTATCAAGAAATCAAATAATCAAACTGTGATTGATGATACCTGATTAATAGGACTTCAGTGATAAATAACTTCAGATGAAGAGGCACAAAGATTTATGATTGTAGAGGTAAAGCAGGAAGGGAGAGTGTGCACACTGAGTAAATTATATTCAAAAGATTTGACCCAGAGATGGAATAAGATAAATTTCCACTTGGGTTTAAAAATATATCCTAATCTAAAGGAAATGGAAGGACAGGGAAAGGGAAAGGTAAGGGAAGAATGGATTGATAAAAGGCAAGGTAAGGGTATATGCAAAAATAAATTGAAAGTTAAATTTTAAAAGAAAAGCTAAAGGGAAAAGGAAGCAAAATTTTGGTGAGGAGTAATGAGAGGAAAGTAAAGAGAAAAATATAAATGGATAAAGATTGGAGGGAAATACAGCCCTAGTAATCACAACAGTAAATGTGAATGGGGTGAACTGTCTCATAAAATGAAGCTGATAGTAGAATGATTAAAAACCAGAATCCTACAATTTGTTGTTCACAAGAAACACATTTGAAGCAGAGAGATACAGGCAGGGTAAAGATAAAAGGATGGAACAAAGAAAGATTGTTTGCGATTCTTAAGAAGGAAATTTAGAATTCTTTGAAATGTACTTTTATGATGCTATAAAAATTGTGATACAAGTTTATTGAATATGAGAAATGTGCATAATAGTTCTCTTAAATATTCCATCTTAAAACACCTCAATCTTTCTTTCATTCCTTTCACTGCCCCCTGGTATTGCCAGATACTTATATTTATGTTGAGTTTGAATTTATTTTGTTCGAGAAAATATAATGTCAAAAAAGATGATCAAAGAAGAATGAGTCTGGAGGTCAGAATGCATATTACAAGAACTGATATTAACTTGTTACACGGCCTTGTACAATCACTGACTCATTTCATTTTTTAAATTAAAGGAGTTAAATTAGATACTGCACAAACTTTTCAACTATAAAATTCTATGATGTTATCATATGATAAATTGTATAGTCTTCCATTATGTGACCCATAATTCTCCATTTAGGATAACATTTTGGAAACAAGAGATCAAAAAGAAGACAGGGATACCTAAGTTCAAAGCTGATCACAGAAACTTAATAGTTATCTAGCCATGTGACCTCAGGCAAGTCTCTTAACTCCATTGCCTTTCCAAAATAAAAGTTATGAGTGACCCATGGGAATTCTTGCAGAATGAATCATTTTTCCAAAAGAAATGGAAACTTGTGTTACTATTTTAATTTGAAATTTAAAATTTTATATAATTAAATAAATTTAATTACACTTCTGTTTCATGATTTGATGAATAAAACTAATTCCCATCTTGCTATATGAAACCCTAAAAACAGAATATATTTTGTGATGAAATTGGGAAATTTGAACATTTGGATTCTGGAGACAGAAATATCTAATTAGTAAAAAATCTGAGAAAACAAGGAAAATCATTATTTAATTGAATAGGAGGAGGGATCAAAAATCAGGCAAAAATTTGAAGAATCATTTGGTTCTTAAATTTTTCATTATGCAAGAGATAACTTTTGAAAACAGACAAATGATAAATGATTCACAAAAAGAATAGAGAATAGTAGTTAGATTTCCAAAGTAAGATAAAGAAAAATCATTATATGTCAAGGATAGAATTTTATTCTTAGAAGACACCAGGATAATTCTGGGACAGCAAAGAAGGAAATTCTGTATTGTGTTCAGGATACAATTGAGCAGAAGACTCCAGGGAAAAGGGAAAACTCCATGGAGATTATGAACACTGAGGTTGTTCAAAAAGACAGAGGACTTGGGATGTTATAAAAATTGCTTAAAATAAGTTAAAGTAAATCTCCCTCTGCCAAAATGAGTCAAGAATAAAAAGATTAAGTTCCCTAATGAGCAATGAAACACATTAATTTTTAGTACATCTTCCATTTATATATGAAGAACAAATACAAGATAGCAGCTAAATAGATTGAGATCCTTTTTATATGAAAAGTAAAAGAAAATGAGAGAAACTATTAACATATTATTTGATTGGGTCAAAGCCAAGATAGCATAGTAAAGGCAGGGACTCTGACCAACTCTTCCCAAACTATTCCAAATACATTCAAATAAGGACTATAAGCAATTCTAGATTGGAAAAGACTGAATGAAATAATTTTCCAGCCCAAGACAACTTGGAAGATCCACAAGAAGGACCTATTACACTGGAATTAAAAAGGATCAGCAGTGCAACTCAGGACTCACCAGAGCAAACCAGTAGCAGACCATGCAGTACCTGAGTCCTTGGCAGCAGTGGTGGTTGTCAGATCTCTTGGTCCAGGGATTACCAAGGACACTTGGGAAGGTCAACAGGAAAACTTTCTTGCACCAGAATGAGATTGGCTCCCTTTTGACCACAGTTCTCAGTCCTGACCTGGCCCCAGGAGACCAGGAACAGACCTGGGGTACTACCAGGCAGCAGTTTTTATAATGTTCAGCCCATGGACAGTAAAGGGATTAGGGAAGTTTGAAGAGGTCACTTTGCTATCCCTGAGGCAGGACTCTGTGCCTTTGCCCATACTCAGATCTGGGACCCCAGTTTCAGGAAAAGGAGCAGAAGCAAAATAGAGTGCTTTACCTGTAACAGAGCAGGAATTCTCCTCACAGTTTCAGGTCAGAAAGGAGTGCATATGGTCACCCACAGACCAGAGAAGAAGCAAAATAGAAATTGAAAGAATTCACTGTTAACCTTCTAAAAGATATTGCAAAAATTTCAGAACTCCCAAGTAAAGGAGAAAATATTGCAAGCAGCCAGAAAGAAAGAATTCAAATATCATGAAGTTATAGTCAGAATAATACATGATATAGCAACTTCTACATTAAGGGACAGTAAGGCTTGGAATATGATATTCGAGAAGGCAAAAGACCTTGGATTACAACCAAAAATCAACTACCTAGCAATACTGAACATATTCTTTTAGAGGAAAAAGATGGGCATCCAATAAAATAGGGGTCTTTCAAATTTTCCTAATGAAAGACCAGAGCTGAACAGAAAATTTGATCTTCAAGTATAAAAGTCAAGTGAAGCAGAGAGAGGGCATATGGCAAGGACAAATCATGAGGGACTTAATGGTTTTGAACTGTTTATATTCTGGCATGGGAAGACAATTCCAGTAACTCACATGAACCTTTTCATTTATAAGAGCAGTGAGAAGGAGTATATATAGACCAGGCACAGAATGGTGTTGAATTTGAAGGTATAACATATCGAAAAGATGGAGCTAATGGTGGAGGGGAGGGAATGTAGTGGAGGAAAGGAATGTACTGAGGAAAAGGGAAAGGAGAGGCAAAATGGGATAAATTATTTTATATAAAAGAGGCAAGAAAAAAAATTTTCCATTGGAGTGGAAGAAGGACAAGGTTCATGGGAGTAAGTGAGTCTTTCTCTCATCCTAACTGACTCAGAAAGTGAATGACAGACTTCCAGCCAATAGGACAGAGAAAATACAGGCACTGTTTTAAGCTGTCCTGGCTTTCCCTCAGAACCAACATGAATTGAGTTTCTTAATAGAATTTGGATTGACTGAACTCACAAAAGAACAGAGGGGAGCATCTTCCAACAAGGTCTGTCACTGGGGATAATTTAGAAGTGTCCAGGGCAGAGAACAGAGACCCAGTGGAAGGGCTTCAGGTTGAGGCTGGGGGACTTACCTCAGATCCAGTTAGGAACCCTTTGCAGTGTATACAATGGGTGGAAAGAGAGAGTTCGAGTGCAGTTTCCCAGGATGCCCATCTGGCAAGTTCGGCTAACCTGGAAGGACTGTGTTGTGAGCCCAGTGGAGCCCACACGTGTCCAGCAGAGCCCCCATGTTCCCAGTGAAAACCTTGTGGTTCCAGCAAAGCCTACAACTATTTCTTCAAACTGCATGCCAAAAATTTGATAATCTAAGTGAAATAGATGAATATTACAAAAATATGATTTGCCCAGATTAAAAGAAGAGAAAATTAAATACTTTAAATGCTATCTCAGAAAAAGAAATTCAACAAGCCACCACTGAGAATTCTAAGAAAAAATGTTCAAGGCCAGATGTATTCACAAGGGAATTCTATCAAACATTCAAGGAACTAATGGTTCCACTTCTATATAAACTATTTGAAAACAAAAGTGAAGATGGAACTCTGTCAAATATTTTCTATGACACCAACATCATGCTGATGCCTTGACTAGGAAGAGTCAAAACAGGAAGAAAATTATAGATCAAATTCCCTAATGAATACGGATGAAAAAATTTTAAATAAAACATTAGCAAAGTGATAATGGCAAATTATCATAAGGATAATATACTATTATCAAAAAGGATTTATATCAGGAATAGAGGGTTGTTCAATATTAGGAAAACTATCAGCATAATTGAGTATATCAATAACAAACCTGACAGAAATTATATGATCATCACAACAGATGGTGAAGAAATTTTTGACAAAATGCAGAACCCATTTCTATTAAAAACACCAAAGAGAATAGGAATAAGTGGAATGTACCTTAAAATAAGTCATATCTAGCTGAAACTTCAACAAGGATTATATGTAATAGGGATGTTATAAGCAATCCCAATAAGATCAGGGCTGAAACAAGGATACCCATTATCATCATAACTATTCAATATTGCATTAGAAATTTTAACTGCAACAATAAGAAAAAATAATTTGAAGGAATTAGTATTGGTAATGAAGAAATAAAATTCTCACTCTTTACATATAATTTAATGGTACACTTGGAGAACCCTAGAAAATCATCTAAAAAACTACTGAGTTATCAACTTTAGCAAAGTCTCAGGATATAAGATAAATCCACATAAATACTCAGCATTTCTATAAATTCTTTACAACAGCAAAAGGTAGAGAAATCTCTTTTAAAATAGCTTCAGACAACATGAACTACTTGAGAATCTACCTGCCAAGGCAGACTCAGAGCCTTTTTTTACATGATATTTTATTTTTCAAAATACATGTTATGAAAGCTTTTCAACATTCATCAATATGCCTATGTATACTTTTAAATTGCACAATTCCTTCCACCTTCCCTTCCAATAATCCTTCCCTTATCTGCAAGTAGTTAGGTTAATATTGGACATACACATTTGTGTTAAAGTTTTAAATATTAGTCATTTTTTGGCATGAGGAATTGCGAGTAAGGGAAAGAAACACATAAGAGGTACATTTTTAAGAAAGGAATGTAGTTAAACACAAAAACATGGAAACAACTACAAAACACTTCACACAAATAAAATCAGATCCACATAACTGATCAAATATAAATTGTTCATAGATAGGCTGAGTCAATGGAATAAAAATAGCAATTCCATCTAAATAAAATTACTCATTTATCCCCATACCAAACGTTCAAAAAATTACATTAATGAATTAGAAAAATGGTAAATAAATTCATATGGAAGAACAAAAGGTCAAGGACAACAAGGGAATTAATGAAAAAAGTGCAAAAGATGTCAGTCTAGCCACACCAGATTTAAAATTAATTATAAAGCATTAGTCATCAAAACTGTCTGGTACTGGCTAAGAAATAGTGGTGGATCAGTGAAATAGGTTGGGTATAAATGATTGTAGTAAAGTATTGTTTGATAAACTTGAAGAGACCAGTTTTAGGGATGGGAACTCATTCTGTGTTTAAAAAAATTCCAGGGAAGACTTCAGTTAAGATGGCACTGAAAAGTCAGGCACCATTTGAAGTTCGCCTGGGTTTACTTCAGAATCAACAAGACCCAAGCCTTTTTTTTTAATTTATTTTTATTAAAGATATTATTTGAGTTTTACAATTCCCCCCCAATCTTTCTTCCCTCCCCCTACCCCCCCCCCCCACGTAAAGCACTCTACCAGTCTTTAATTTGTTTCCATGTTGTACCTTGATCCAAATTGGGTGTGATGAGAGAGAAATCATATCCTTAAAGAAGAGAAGTCTAAGAGGTAACAAGATCAGACAATAAGATATCTGTTTATTTTCTAAATTAAAGGGAATAGTCCTTGCACTTTGTTTAAACTCCACAGCTCCTTATCTGAATACAGATGGCACTCTACTTTGCACACAGCCCAATATTGTTCCCAATTGTTGCACTGATGGAATGAGCAAGTCCTTCAAGTTTGAACATCACTCCTATGTTGCTGTTAGGGTGTAAAGTGTTATTCTGGTTCTGCTCATCTCACTCAGCATCAGTTCACGAAAATACCTATGGGCTTCCCTGAAATCACATCCCTCCTGGTTTCTAATAGAACAATAGTGTTCCATGACATATATATACATATATATATATATATATATATATATATATATATATATATATATATATATATATATATATATACTACAGTTTGCTAAGCCATTCCCCAATTGAAGGACATTTACTGGATTTCCAATTCTTTGCCACCACAAACATGGATGCTGTAAATGTTTTTGTTCAAGTAATGTTTTTACCCTTTTTCATCATCTCTTCAGGATATAGACCCAGTAGTGGTATTGCTGGGTCAAAGGGTATGCACATTTTTGTTGTCCTTTGGGCATAGTTCCAAATAGCTCTCCAGAAGGGGTGGATGAGTTCACAGCTCCACCAAAAGTGTAGTAGTGTCCCAGATTTCCCACAACTCTTCCAACAATGATCATTATACTTCCTGGTCATATTGGCCAATCTGAGAGGTGTGAGGTGGTACCTCAGAGAAGCTTTAATTTGCATTTCTCTAATAATTAATGATTTAGAGCATTTTTTCATATGGCTATGCATTGCTTTGATCTCCTCATCTGTAAAATGCGTTTGCATATCCTTTGACCATTTGTCAATTGGGGAATGTTTTTTTTTTTGTTTGTTTTAAAAATATGACTCAGTTCTCTGTATATTTTAGAAAAGAGTCCTTTGTCAGAATAATTAGTTGTAAAGATTGTTTCTCAATTTACTACAATTCTTTTGATCTTGGTTATATTGGTTTTATCTGTGCAAAAGCTTTTTAATTTAATGTAATTGAAATCATCTAATTGGTTTTTGGTGATGTTCTCCAACTCTTCCTTAGTCATAAACTGCTCCTCTTTCCATAGATCTGACAGGTAGATTAGTCCTTGATCTTCTAATTTGCTTAGAGTATTGATTTTTATGTCTATGTCCTGTGACCATTTGGATCTTATCCTGGTAAAGGATGTGAGGTGTTGGTCTAATCCAAGTTTCTTATATACTATCTTCCAATTATCCCAGCAATTTTTATCAAAGAGGGAGTGTTTATCCCAATGGCCAGACTCTTTAGGATAATCAAACAGCAGATTACTAATCATCTCCTGCTTTTACACCTAGTCTCTACCAATGGTCCACCACTCTATTTCTTAGCCAATACCAAACAGTTTTGATGACTGATGCTTTATAATATAATTTTAGATGAGGTAGGGATAAGCCACCTTCTTTTGCACTTTTTTTTCATTAAGCTCCTGGCAATTCTTGACTTTTTATTTCTCCACATGAATTTACTTACAATTTTTTCTAACTCATTAAAGTAATTTTTCAGAATTTTGTTTGGTAGGGCACTAAACAGATAGTTTAGTTTTTGTAGAATTGTCATTTTTTATTATATTAGCTCTACATGTCCATAAGTGGTTGATATTTGTCCAGTAATTTAAATCTGATTTAATTTGTGTGAGAAGTGTTTTATAATTGTTTTCAAAAAGATTCTGAGTCTGTCTTGGCAAATAGATGCTCAAATATTTTATATTGTCTGAGGTTACTTTTAATGGGCTTTCTCTTTCTAGCTCGTCCTGCTGTTTCTTGCTATATATATATATATATATATATATATATATATATATATATATATATAAAAGTTGAGGATTTATGAGGGTTTATGTTATAACCTGCAACTTTCCTAAAATTGCTAATGGTTTCTAGTAGTTTTTTCGATGATTTCTTGGGATTCTCTAGGCAGACCATCATGTCTTCTGCAAAGAGTGAGACTTTTCTATCTCTTCCTTCCCAATTCAAATTCCTTCAATTTCTTTTCCTTCTCTAATTGCTGATGCTAACATTTTTAATGCAATATTGAATAGTAGTGGTGATAATGGGTATCCTTTTTTCACCCCTGATCTTATTGGGAATGCCTTTAGCCTCTCCCCATTGAATATGATGCTTGTTGATGGTTTCAAATAGATACTGCTAATTATTTTAAGGAACAGTCCATTTATTCCTATACTCTCTAGTGTTTTTAATAGGAATGGATGCTGTATTTTGTCAAAAGCTTTTTCAGCATCTATTGATACGATCATATGTTTTCTGGTAGATTTGTTGTTGATATAATTGAATATACTAACAGTTTTCCTAAAATTGAACCAACCCTGCATTCCTGGAATAAATCCTACTTGATCATAATGTATTATCCTAGTGATGACTTGTTGTAATTATTTTGTTAAGATTTTATTAAGGATTTTTGCATCTATATTCATAAGGGCAATAGGTCTACAATTTTCTTTCTCTGTTTTAATTCTTCCTGGTTTAGGTAACAGTACTATATTGGTTACATGGAAAGAGTTAGGCAGAGTTCCATCTTTCCCTATTTTTCCAAAGAGTTTATATAGAATTGGAACCAATAGTTCCTTAAATGTTTGGTAAAATTCACTTGTGAATCCATCAGGCCCTGGAGATTTTTTTTTTAGGCAGTTCAATAATGCCTTGTTGAATTTCTTTTTTTGATATAGCGTTGCTTAGGTACTTAATCTCTTCTGTATTTAACCTGGGCAACTTATATTTTTGTAAATATTCAACAAATTTACTTAGATTAGCAAATTTATTGGCATAGAGTTGGGCAAAATAATTTCAAATTATTACTTTAATTTCCTCCTCATTGGTGGTGAGTTCACCTTTTTCATTTATGATACTAGCAATTTGGTTTTCTTCTTTCTTTTTATTTAATCAAATTGACCAGAGGTTTTTTTTATTGGTTTTTTTCATAATACCAACTTTTGGTTTTATTTATTAATTCAATAGTTTTTTTTTGCTTTTGCTTTTATTAATTTCTCCTTTAATTTTTAGAATTTATAATTTGGTATTTAATTGGGGATTTTTGATTTGTTCTTTCTTCTAAATTTTTTAGTTGCCTGTTTAGTTCATTGATTTCCTCTTTCTCCAATTTATTCATGTAAGTATTTAGAGCTATAATATATCCCCTGAGAGTTGCTTTGAATGAATGCCATAGGTTTTGGTATGTTGTTTCATTATTATCATTATCTAGGATAAAATGGTTGATACCTTCAATAATTTGTTTTTTGGTTCACTCATTTTTAAAGTGAAGTTATTCAGTTTCCAATTTGTTCTGGGTCTAAATCTCATTGGCCAAGTATTGCATATGACTTTTATTGCCTTGTGATCTGAGAAAGATGTATTAACTATTTCTGCCTTTCTGCAGCTGATCATTAGGATTTTATGTCCTAGTACATGGTCAATTTTTGTATAAGTTCCATATACTGCAGAGAAAAAGGTATATTCCTTTCTATCCCCATGCATTTTCCTCCATAAGTCTACCATATCTAATTTTTCTAACAATCTTTTTACCTCCTTAATTTCTTTCTTGTTTGTTTTAAAATTTGATTTATCTAGATCTGAGAGTGGGAGGTTGAGGTCTCCCACTAGTAGAGTTTTGCTGTCTATGTCTTCCTGTAGTGCTTTCAGCTTCTCCTCTAAGAATTTGGGTGCTGTCCCACTGGGTGCATATATATATATTCAATATTGAAATGACTTTATTGTCTATGGTACCTTTTAGGAGGATAAAGTTTCCTTCCTTATCTCTTTTAATGCTATCTATTTTTTCTGCTGCTTTGTATGAGATAAGGATTGTTAACCCTGCTTTTTTTACTTCAGCTGAAGCAAAATATATTTCGCTCCAACCTTTTACCTTCACTCTATATGTATCTCTCTGCTTCAAATGAGTTTCTTGTAAGCAGCATATTTTAGGATTCTGGTTTTTAATTCATTCTGCTATTTGCTTACGTTTAAGGGAGAGTTCATACCATTCACATTCAAGGTTATGATTAATAATTCTTTATTGTACTCCATGCTATCTTCCCTCTGTTTGTATCTTCCCCCCTTTATCCACACTCCCCAGTATTTTGATTCTGAATACCACCCCCTTCAGTGTGTTTGCCCTCCTATATCACACCCTCCCCTTTCTTTCCCCTTTCCCTTTTCCCCTTCCCTTCCTTTTGTTATTTCCCCTTTTCCCCCCACTCCCCTTCCCTTTCTCTGTCCCCCCTCCCCTTTTCCCCTTTTAATATTTGAAAGGTTAGATGTTTTATAAGTTAACTGAGTATTTGTAGGTTGTCTTTAAGCCAAGTCTGATGAGAATATGTTTCAGGTGTTTCTCCTCTGCTCCCTTTTCCCCCTCTATTACCATAGGTTTTTTGTACCTCTTAGTGTAATGAGATTTACCCCATTCAATCCCCTCCCACCTCCAATCTCTTTCCTGTCCCACTTTTTAAGGAGGTAGTGTTTTTTTAGATCATTCTAAGTGATAGAAAATTCTGAGTGTCTGTCCCTTCTAGTTCAGTATATATTCTATCAAATAGAGTCAAAATTCCTGAGAGTTATTAGAGTCTTTCTCCCAAGTGGGGTTAAAGCCAGTTACATCCCATTACATAGCAGTCTCATGGATAGGTCATGAATGTCCATCATTTCTGGCTAGGTGTATTCTCTCTCTGTTAGATTTACAATTTTCAAGATTTATGACAATATCCCACACCCCCCCATGCTGGAATATAGCCAGTTTCAACTTACTGGTTTGCATTTTTTTTCCTTTTACTTCCCTCCCCCTTATTTACCTTGTCATGTATCTCTTGAACCTCCTGTTTGATGTCCAAATTTACTGTTTTGCTCTGATGTTTTCCTCAGAAATTTTTGGAATTCTTCTAATTCATTAAATGTCCATCTTTTTTCCCTGGAAGAGAAGGCTCAACTTTGCAGGAAAGTAGATTCTTGGCTGCATTCCAAGCTCCCGTGCTCCTCGAAATATCTCTTTCCAGGCCATTCGATCCCTTAAAGTTGATGCAGCCAGGTGCTGCATGATACTTACTGTGGGTCTTTGATATTTAAATTGTTTCTTTCTGGCTGCTTGCAGGATTTTCTCTTTTATCTGATAATCCTGGAGTTTGGCCACAACATTCCTTGGTGTTTTCATTTTAGCATCTTTTTCTGGTGGCGATTGATGTACTCTTTCAGTAACTACTTTGCCCTCCAGTTCCATGATATCAGGGCAATTTTCTAGCACTAGATCCTGTAATATTATGTCCAGGGTTTTTTCCTCTTCGATATTTTCAGGAAGTCCTATAATTTTCAGGTTGCCCCTCCTTGATCTATTCTTGAGGTCAGTGGTTTTGTTGATGAGGTATTTTACATTTGCTTCTATTTGCTTCTTTTTTTGGTTTTGTTTAAGTGGCTCTTGCTGTCTCATGAAGCCATTAATTTTTGTCGACTCCATTCTTGTTTTTGGGGAGGAATTTTCTTCATTAACCTTTTGCTATTCCTTTTACAATTGTTCAATTCTACTTTTGAAAGAGCTTTCCATTTGAACAGTTGAGGTTTGGAGAGAATTAATTTCATTTTTCATTTGCCCCTTTGAGGATCTGAGAGAATTATTCTCATTTTGTATTGGTCCAATTGATGCTGTGAGAGATTTATTCTCATTTTGTAATTGTCCAATTGATGATATGAAAGATTTATTCTCCTTTTGTATTTGTCCAATTGTACTTTCTAAGGTTTTGTTTTATTATTGCAAGGTATTAATTGTCTCTCCTAAAATTTTAATCTCCTTCCTTATTTCTTCAAGGAAGTCTTTCTGTGCTGGAGACCAGATTGTATTCTCCTCAGTGCTTCCAGGTCTCTCTGAGTTAGGATCTTTCCCTTACATGAATTTTTCTATGGATCCACCTTTCAGCTGACCCTTCTTCATTTTTCTAAGACCTTGAGTTGTGGGGGGACTGGTTCACCTGGTTTTGGGATCACTAAAGGCTTTATTGCTGAGTGCAGTTTTTCTGCCTTGCCAGTAGGAGGTGTTGGCTGCTTTCTCTGGAGTGTCTGTGACCTTGACTGAGGCCTTCTCTCTTTGCTTGAGGGGAGGGATTGGAGCTATTGAATTCTTTTGCCTTCAATCAATGGTGGGGTTTACCCTGGCCTGAGGTCATTCCTCAGCTGGGCTGGTTCTTCTGCTCACACACCTGGGCCTGAGGCAGAAGTAGTTTGCATTTGTTTGTTTGGGAGGAGGTCTGAGTTATAATGGGACCAGAGGAGCCCAGGATGGTGCCCCCAGCTCTCCTGCACCAGAACTCTCCTGACAGCCCTGTCCCCAAGCTCCAGGGGGACAGCACCAACACCAGCGCCTCTGCTCTCCCATGGACCAAAGCCCTTGTTGTCCAGCCCCACCAGATCCAGCAGGTATGGATCTTGAGCTCTCAGACTCCTGGTTCCAATTAAGCTGTGCTGATCCGGAGCTGATCCTCCCTCCGAGCCCAGACTCACCCATCCAAATTCGGCCAAATCTACTGCCAGAGACAAATCCTGAGGTAGATATTCTTTCTCCTGGATTTTCTTTCTGAGTTTTTTTGGTCAGATTTCTTTTAAGAGGTTTGTTTCATGTGATAGAGGGAAAGAGATCAGGAGACTTTAGAACTGTGCCTGTCTTCTCTCCGCCATCTTGGCCCGAAGTCCTATCAGAACCAAGCCTCTTTACAGATTTTGGAACCACAGAACCAATAGAGGAACTATAGATAAGAACATCTATCAACAAAGTGTATCATGGGGGAACATGGGTAAGCAGAGAGCAGAGACCCAGTTCAGGGATGGGGGCGGGGTGAGGCTGGAGAACTGACTTGATAGCAGCAGCAGAAGTTTTCCCACACGGAGACCTAGATATCTAACAGGTCAGTTAGACAGGAAGACAAACATTGTGTGAAGCCCCTTGCTTTCAGGAGATTCCTTGTGTATCCAACTGAGTTCCCTCACCTCCAACCTTGTGGGAGAACATGGTGACTTTCTCCAGAGCAAACATGCCCTCCTCTACTCCCCTGTTTGAACATTGCTCCAAGGCTCAGGTATGGACTGCAGACATCCCCCAGAACTGATTGGGGATTAAATTAATTATCTAGCATGAGGGCCCAGTTTACATTGTTCTGGGACAGTCCAGATCCTACTGGCCTCCCAAACACATGCCTAAGTCTAGCTAGTGGGCTACAAATAAAAATCACAGACAATCCAGAAGTAGCTTCTGGCATCCCTTACAGGCCAATACACTGAGTAAATCCCCTGAAGTGGGCAAAGCCTCTAGATATCTCTATCCTGATGTTCTGTGAACCAGTCCTCCACCAGTACAAGAATTGAGAGAAAGGACCCAACATGAAAAAAGCTCAGAGTAAAGAGGGGTCCATTGAACCTTGAAGACAATGATCCTTATCCAGAGAAGACTAGAGCTTCAGAGGAGAATATAACTTAGTCTCCAGCCCAGAAAGACTTCTTTTTTTAAAATTTATTTATTTTCACCCATATACACATGCATATTTTTAAGTTAAAAAAAATACTTCCACCCTCCCTTCCCACCCCACTCCCCTCAAAGGAAAATAGTCAGGTTAGCATTTTTCATACATATTTTGATAAACATGTTTACAGAGAGTAATTTTCTTGGATTAAGGGAAAGAGATAAATAAGAGATTTTTATAAAGTGTTCATCAGATTCTAAAGGGTTTTTTATGTGTGTGTGTGTGTATGTGTGTGTGTGTGTGTGTGTGTGCATGTGTTTTGTCTTGTTTTGTTTTTCTTCCTCTGTATTGGGATAATATAATTCATAGTCATTCTAATAGACTTGTCCTAGTTCTCTGGACTTCTGAGAGGAGCTGCTCCCATCTAGGTTGTTCATCTCACAATGTTCTTGTTGATGTGTACAATGTTCTCTTGGTTCTACTCCTTTCACTTAGCAACAGATCCCATAAGTCATTACATACTTCTCTAGAGTCCGACCATTTATGGTTTCTTTTTTTTAAATTTTAATTATTTAAGACAATGTGGTTAAGTTACTTGTCCAAGGACACACAGCTAGGCAATTATTAACTGAGACTGCATTTGAACTCAGGACGTCCTGATTCCAGGGCCAGTGCTCTATCCATTGCTCCACTCCCATTTATGTTTTTTTGATAGAAAAATAATATTCCATACTATTCATGTACAATAACTTGCTTAGCCATTCCCCAACTGACGGGCATCCCTTCAATTTCCAATTCTTTGCCACTACAAAAAAAAAAAAAAGCTACTATGAATATTTTGGAACAGATAGGATTTCTCCCTTTTTGGAATTTCTTCTGATGTAGACCTAGAATAGGAATTGCTGGGTCAAAGGGTATGAACAAAATTAATGCTGTTTGGGAATAGTTTCATATTGCTCTCCAGAATTATTGGATCTGTTCAAAACTATACCAGCAACACATTAATGTTCCAATACTCCCACAAACTTTCCAATATTAATCATTTTTCTTTTTCTCATCTTGGACAACATTATAAGCATGAGATAATATCTCATTGATGTTTTAATTTACATTTCTCTAATCAATAATGATTTGGAGTATTTTTTCATATGATAACATCTAACTTTAATTTCTTCAATTGAAAACTGTTCATACCCTTTAACCATTGATCAATTGGGGAAATGACTTGAAACCTTATGAATCTGTTGCAATTCTCTATATATTTTAGAAATGAGACTTTTATCAGAACTCTTGGTTGTGAAGATCATTGTGCGACTTTTGACTTTCCTTCTAATCTTGACAGCATTGATATAATTAGTGCAAGAACTTCTTTTTTTTGTTCCTTTTGAATTTTACAATTTTCCCCCATCTTTCTTTCCTCCGTCCACCCCCATAGAATGTAGTCTGATGGTCTTTACTTTATTCATTGATCAAAATTGAATATGTTAAGAAAGAAATAATGTAAAAATAAAATAGAAGAGATAACAAAATTACATAAGATATATTTTTTAAAAAATTAATATCTTTTGGTCATTGTTTACACTCCACAATTCTTTCTTTGTATACAAATGCTATTTTCCATCACAGATACCTAAAATTGTCTCTGATTTTTGCACTGATGAAATGAGCAAATTTGGAGACTTCTGGCCAATATGGTGGAGAGAAGACAGGCACACTGCTAAAGCTCTCTTGATCTTTCCTCATATAGAATATGAAACTAACATCTTAACAGAAATCTGATCTACAACACCCCAGAAAAAAATACAGGAGAAGAACATGCACCTCAGGATCCATCTTCTGCAATCCTGGGTGAGTCTGGAGACAGAAGGCAGACCAGTAAGAGCCTGGGAGCCTAGATAGGCCTCCAATTAGCCTAATTAGTGGCAGGGCAGGAGACTGAGAGACTTAGGGCCTGAGAACAGGACTGGCTTGATCAATGGCAAGATAGAGCCTGGTCTGCCATACGGGCACTGGCCAACTAGGGAGCACAGTCATTGGTGGTGGCTTTGACAGTCTGGAGCTTGCAGGAAGGACTGAAGGGAGAGTTCCAATGTGGGATTTCTGCAGACGTCGATCCCCAGGTTCCTCTGGTCAGGAGGACCTCAAAGTCCATGCCTCCATTTCAGCTGAAGCCTCTTCCCAGGACAAACACAATCACAGACTACCTTCTTCCTCAGGCTAAGTCCCAGCAGCAGAACCACCTCCATTATGAATAGAGAGAGAGAGATGACTTCACCCCTTGGTAGAGGCCACCACTGATTAAAGATAAAAATATTCAACAGCTTCAACTACTCCTCCAGGCCAAGGGAGAGGGTCTCAATCAAGGTCACAGACACTGAAAAGAAAGCAACCAGCACCCCTTACTGGCCAGCTGGAGATATTACACTCAGTGTGTAAAGCCTCTAGGGATCCCAACACCACACCTTTGTGAACTAGCCCCTCCCCAACACAAGGTCTTAGGAAAATGAAGGAAGGCAAATGAAAAGGAAAATAGAAAAATTCTTGGAAAGAAAAGACACTAATTCAGAGAGGCCTAGAACCTCTGAGGAGAATATGATCTGTTCTCCAGCACAGAAAGATTTCCTTGAAGAAATAAGGAAGGAGTTTAAAAATCAATTGGAAAATTTGAGAGAGAAAATTAAGACCTTGCACCAAGAAAACTATTCTCTCAAAACCTCAATTGGTCAAATAGAAAATTCTTGCAAAAATAGAATTGACCAATTGAAAAAGGAATAGCAGAAAGTAAATGAAGACAATTCTTCTCTAAATAAAAGAATAGAGAGTATGGAAACTAATGACTTCATGAGACAGCAAGAGCCTGTTAAACAAAACCAAAAAGTCAAAAAAATAGAAGAAAACATAAAATACCTCATCAGCAAAACCACTGATCTATAGAATAGATTGAGAATGGACAACCTGAAAATTATAGGATTTCCTGAAAAAAGTGAAGAGAAAAAAAAAGCCTGAATTTATTATTACAGGATTTAGAGATGGAAAATTGCCCTAATGTCATGGAACCAAAGGGTAAAATAGTTATAGAAAAAATACATCGATCCCCTCTAGAAAGAGATCCTAAAATGAAAACACCAAGGAATGTTATGGCCAAATTCCAGAGCTATCAGATAAAAGAGAAAATACTGCAAGCAGCTAGAAGGAAACAATTTAAATAGCAAGGAGCCACAGTAAGGATTACACCAGACTTGGATGCATCACCATTAAGGGATCAAGGGACCTGGAATGAAATATTCTGAAGAGCAAGGGAACTTGGAATGCAGTCAAGAATCCACTAGCTGGCAAAACTGAGCCTTCTCTTCCAGGGGAAAAGATGGTCATTTAAGGAAATGGGAGATTTCCAACAATTCCTGATGAAAAGACCAGAGCTAAATTGAAAATGTGGGCATCAAACAGGAAATTCAAGAGAAACATGAAAAGGTAAAAAATAAAGGGGGTAAAGAGGAAAAAACCTGCTATTCAACAAGATGAAATTGTCTATATCCAGGCATGGGAAAAAGATTCTTCTAACTCTTGAGAATTGTAACTCTATCAGAGCAAATATACTTAGCCAGAAGTGATGGATACTCATGATTTTCTGTGACTCAGAATGATTTAAACACTAACTCCTTAAAACAGGGGACACAAAGGAGATGGGAGGATGGAGGGGATTTAATGGGGTAAATCTCATTTCATAAAGAGGCACAAAAGACCATTGTAATAGAGGGGAATAAGGGAGGAAATGAGAAACACGAGAATCTTCCTTTCATCAGACTTGGCTTAAAATTAACTTGCACACACTCTCAGGTATCTTAAGAAACATTTTACCTTTCAAGGATTAAAGGGGAAAAGGGCAGGGGGGAGAAAGAGGGGAACTAATAGAAAGAAGGGAAAGAAAATGGGGGAAAAGGGTAAGTGACAAGAAAGGTGAAGGGTGGATATAGGAGGGCAAAAACACTGAAGGTGGCAGTATTCAGAAACAAAAATACTGGGGAATGTGGATAATGTGAAAAAGGGAGAAAAATACAATCAGAGGTAAGATAGCATGGAGGAATGATTTCTCTCTCATCACATTCAATTTAGATCAATGTATGGAATCGCCTACATTCAAGAATCATTGAAAGATTAAACCATTAAAAATTGAAAAGAGAAAGAAATGAGCAAGTCCATTGAGGTTGATCATCACCCCCAGGTTGCTGTTGGGACATAAAATACTCTTCTGCTTTTGCTCATCTTGCTCAGCATTAGTTCATTAAAATTCTTCCAGGCATCTTTGAATTTCCATGCCTCCTGAATTCCAATAGCATAATAGTGTTCCATAACATACATATATAACAGTTTGTGTTCAGTCATTGTACAAGTGATATTTTTACCCTTTTTATGATCTCTTCAGGGTATAGACCTAGTAGTGGTATTGCTGAAACAAAGGGTACATACATTTTTATTGCTCTTTGGATGTAATTCCAAATTACTCTCCAGAAAGACTGTATGAGTTTGCAGCTCCACTAACAATGCATTTTTGTCTCAGATTTCCCACATCCTTTCCAACATTGATCATTGTCCTTTCTATTCATATTGGCCAGGCTGAGAGGTGTGAGGCGGTACCTCAGAGATACTTTAAATTACATTTCTCTAATAAGTAATGATTTAGAGTAATTTTTCATATGATTATGGATTGTTTGGATTTCCTCATCTGCAAATTGTCTCTGCATATCCTTTGACCATTTATCAATTGGGAATATATTGTTTTTTATACATTTGAGTTCTCTATATATTTTAGAAGTGAGTCCTTTGTCAGAAATTCAAGCTGTAAAAATTTTTTCCCAATTTACCACATTTGATTGATCTTGGTTATAGTGGTTTTGTTTGGGGAAAAGATTTTTTAAATTTAATGTAATGAAAATTATCTAGTTTGTTTTTAATGATATTCTCTATCTCTTCATTGGTCATAAACTGCTTCCCTTTCCATAGATCTGAAAGTTAAACTATTCCTTGATCTCCTAGTTTGCTTATAATATTGTCTTTCTGTCTAAATCCTGTACCCATTTGGATCTTCTCTTGGTATAGGGTGTGAGATGTTGGTCTAATCCAAGTTTTTGCCATTCAAACTTCCAATTTTCCCCAAAGTTTTTATTGAAGAGATAGTTTTTTATCCTAGAAGTTGGACTCTTTAGGTTTATCAAACATTAGATTAACATAATCATTTCGTGATATCTCTTTTGCACCTGGTCTATTCTATTGTTCTACCAATCTATTTCTTATTCAATACCAGTTTGATGACTGATGGTTTATAATATAATTTTAGATTTGGTAGGGCTAAGCCATCTTCTTTTGCACTTTTTTCATTAAATCCCTGGAAATTCTTGACTTCTTTTCCTTCCTATTAATTTACTTACAATTTTTTTGTAGCTCATTAAAGTAAGTTTTTGGAATTTTGATTGGTAGTACATTAAATAGTTTAATTTAGGCAAAATGGCCAATTTATTATATTAGCTCGGCCTATCCATGAGAAGTTGATACTTGCTCAGTTTTTAAAATATGATTTTATTTGTGTTAGAAATCATTTGTAGTTGAATTCATGGGATTTCTGAGTCTGCCTTGACAAGTAGAATTCTAAGTATTTTACATTGTCTGAAGTTACTTTGAATGGTACTTCTTTCTCTAGCTCTTGTTGCTGAATCTTGTTAATTGTTTCTAATAGTTTTTAGATGATTTTTAAAGATGCTCTACGTATATTATCATGTCACCTACCAAGAGTTAGTTTTGTTTCTTCCTTCGCAATTCTATTTACTTCAATTGATTTTTCTTCTCTTATTGCTGAAGCTAACATTTCTAACACAATATTGAATAGTAGGGGTGATAACAGGCATCCTTGTTTTATCCCTGATCTTTTTGGGAATTCTTCTAGCTTATCCCCATTATGTATAATGCTTGTTGATGGTTTCAGATTGATACTGCTTATCATTTTAAGGAGCAATTCATTTATTCCTAAGCTCTTTAATGTTTTAAATAGAAATGGGTGCTGTATTTTGTCAAAGTTTTTTTCAGCATCTTTTGACAGAATCATATGATTTCTGATAATAGGTTTATTATTGATATAATTAATTAAATTAACAGTTTTTCTAATATTGAACCAACCCTGCATTCCTGGGATAAATCCTGCTTGGTCAAAGTGTATTATCCTAGTGATATCTTGCTTTAATCACTTTCCTAACATTTTAGTTAAGATTTTTACATCTATATTCATTGGAAGATATGTCTATTATTTTCTTTCTCTGGTTTCACTCTTTCTAGTTTACCTATCAGTGCCATATTGGTGTCATATAAAGAGTCTGGCAGACTTCCCTCCACATCTATTTAGTCAAAAATTTTATATGGAATTGGAACCAATTATTCCTTAAGTATTTGATAGAATTCACTTGTGAATCCAAATGGCCCAGAAGATTTTTTCATAGGGAGTTCTATAATGGTTTGTTGAATTTCACTTTCTGAGATAGGGTTATTTATGTATTTAAATTCCTCTTCATTTAATCTGGGAAACTTATTTTTAAATATTCATCCATTTCACATAGATTATCAATTTTATTAACATACAGTTCAGCAAAACAACTCCAATTGTTACTTTAATTTCCTCCTCATTGGTGGTGAGTTCATTTATTTCCTTTATGATACTGGTATTTTGGTTTTCTACATTTTTTTACTTAAACTAACCAAAGGTTTACAAATTTTATTGTTTTGTTTTCATAAAAAGCAACTCTTGGTTTTTATATTAGTTCAATCGTTTTCTTGTTTTTGATTTTATTAATTTCTCATTTAAGTTTTAGAAATTCAAATTTGGCATTTAATTCAGGGTTTATAATTTGTATGCAAAAGCTTTTCAATTTAATATAGTCAAAATCATTCATTTTGAAGTAAATAATGTGCCCTAAAAATCGTTTGGTCATAAATTTATCCCCTTTCCATAGATCTGATAGATATATGGTGTTGCCCTTTATGTATAAGTCCTGGACCAATTTTGAACTTATCTTGGTATAGCATGTGAGATGTGGATCTATGTGTAGTTTTTCCATACTATTTTCAAGTTTTTCCAACAATTTTTTTGTCACATAATGAATTCTTATCCCAGAAGCTATTGTCTTTGTGTTTGTCAAAAAGTAGATTGCTATAGCCATTTACTGTTGTTTCTTTTGAACCTGTCCCAATCTTGTAATCCATTATTCTGTTTCTTAACCAGTAATAGTCAGTTTTAATGATAGATATTTTTATGAAATAGTGATAAATCTGGTAGAGCATGGCTACCTTTCTTTATATTTTTTAACTTCAGTTCCCTTGCTATTCTCGACATTTTGTCAATCCAGATGAATTTTTTTACTTATATTTTCTAGCTTGGGAAAGTAGTTATTTGGTAGATGGATTGGAATGGCACTGAATAAGTAATTTAATTTGGGCAGAATTATCATTTTTATTATATTAGTTAGACAAAACCATGAACATTTGATATTTTTCCAATTATTTAGTTCTGACTTTATATGAGTGAGAAGTGTTTTATAATTTTGTTCATATAGTTTCAAGGTTTGTCCTGGGAGGTAGATTCCCAAGTAATTAATGTTGACTATAGTTATTTTAAATGGAATTTCTCTTTATCTTTTGCTCATGGGCTGTGTTGTTCATATAAAGAAATGCTGAAGATTTATGTGGGTTTATTTTATATCCTGCTACTTTGCTGAATTTGTTAATTGTTTCAAAGAGTTTTTTAGATGATTTCCTCTGGCTCTCCAAGTATGTGATCATATTATCTACAAAGAGTGAAAGTTGTGCTTCCTCGTTGACAATTCCAACAATTTCTTTTTCTTCTCTTGTTGCTACAGCTATCATTTCTAATACTATATATAATAAGATATGGTTATAATGGGCATCCTTGTTTAGCCCCTGATTTTATTGTAAATGCTCCGTGTTTATTCCCATTACATATAATATTTGTTGAATGATGTGGATAGATGCTATTTATTACTACATTTATTCCTAAACATTCCAGTGGTTTTAATAAGAATGGATGTTGTATTTAATCAAAAGGCTTTTTCAGCATCTATTGAGATAATTATATGATTTCTGATAATTTTGCTATTGATATTTTTAATTATGTTAAATGTTTCCCGAAAGTTGAACCATACCTGCTTACCTGAAATTAATTCTACTTGATCATGATATATTTTCCCAATAATTACTTGCTATTGTCTCCTTGTTATTATTTTTTAAGATTTTTGCATCAGTATACATTAGGGAGATTGGTTCCTAAATTTCTTTTTTTTTTTTTTTTTGTTTTGGTTCTTCCTGGTTTGGATATCAGCACACTTTCATAGATGGGGTTTGTCAGAATTCTTTCCCCTCCTATTTTTAAAAATAGTTTATATAGAATAGGAATTAAATGTTCCTTAAATGTTTGGTAGAATTCACATATAAATTCAGCTTGACCTGGAGACTTTTTCTTAGGGAGTTCATTGGCACTTTCTTCAATTTCTTTTCTGAAATGTGGTTATTTAAGTAATTTATTTCCTCTTCTGTTAATCTGATCAATTTGGATTTTTTAAAATACTTATCCATTTCATTAAGGTTATCCAATTTACTGTCATACATTTTGGCAAACTAGCTTCAAATTATCTCTTTAATTTCTTCCTCAAGGCTGGTTAATTCAAGTTTTTTTTTGTCACTGGCAATTTGGTTATCTTCTTTCATTTTTAAAAATAAAATTAACCAAAGGTTTGTTTATTTTATTATCTATTTCATAAAATCTACTCGATTTTATTTATGAGATCAATGACTTTCTTGCTTTCAATTATATTATTGTCTCCTTTGATTTTCATCATTTTTAATTTGTTATTCAATTGGGGATATTTATTTTCTTCTTTTTCTAACTTTTTCAGGTGCATACACAATTCATTGACCTCCTCTTTCTCTACTTTATTCATATAGACAATTAGAGATATAAAGTTTCCCCTCAAAACTACCTTAGTTCCATCCCCTAAATCTTAGTATCATGTTTCATTATTATCATTTTCTTAGATATAATCATTGATTATTTCTATTATTTGCTGCTTGATCCAACCATTATTTGAGACAAAGTTATTTAATTTCCAATTAGTTCTTGGCTTAGCTTTCCATGACCCTTCATTACTTGTAATTTTTATTGCATTATGGACTGAGAAGTATGCATTTAATTATTTCTGCCTTTCTGCATTTGATTATATGGTTTTTGTACCCTAGTACATGGTCAGTTTCGGTGTAAGTACCAGGTTCTGCCAAGAAAAATGTATATTCTTTTCTGTCCCCATTAAGTTTTATACAGAGATCTAACATATCTAAGTTTTCTAAGCTTTCGTTCACCTTCTTAACTTCCTTATCCTTTAGTTTGTTTTTGGATTTATCTAGTTTGGAGAAGGGGAAATTGAAGTCTCCAAATATTGAAATTTTGCTGTCTATGTCTTCTTGTGATTCACTCAGTATTCCCTCTAGGAATTTGGATGCTATACTACTAGGTGTATACATGTTTAGAAATGATATAGCTTCATTAGCAATTGTCCATTTTAAGAAGATGTAGTTTCCTTCCCCATCCCTTTTAATGAGATTGATTTTTGCTTTTACTTTATCTGAGATTAGGATCATTCCCCCTCATTTTGTTTTACTTCAGGTGAGACATAATATATTTTCCTCAATACTTTTACCTCTGCTCTGTCTGTGTCTCTCTTCTCCAAATGTGTTCCTTGTAAATAACATATTGTAGTATTCTGTTTTTTAATACATTCAACTATCCACTTTCATTTTGTGGGAGAGTTCATCCCATTCACATTTACAGTTAAGATTACTAACTCTGTATTTCCCTCCATGCTATCATTCTTATTTATATTTTTCCTCTTTTCTCTTATTCCTTCATCCCTTATCTTTCTCTTTCCCACTCCAACCCTTCCCTTTAGATTAGGTTAGATTTTTAAACCTAAATGGGAATGTATTTTACTCCCTCACTGTATTAAACATATTGACTAGAATTTACTCAGCATTCACGTTTTCCATCCTTTCCCTCTAAAATTATAAAACATTTTGCCTCTCCCTTGGTGTTATTTATCCTTCTGATAATATGAATCAGCTATCATCAAAATTTGATTATTTGATTGCTTGGTAAACTCATATTGTTATCAAGGTATGAACTCAGATTGTTTGCTTGATTGCTTAAGAAATACCATTGACTCAAATTGCACCAAATTTTAATTATAGGCATTTTTTTATCTTACCCCCTTTTCAGGAATCTTTCAAGTACACACAAACTTACCCATCCGCCACTGTAAATCCAAAACCATATCATTTCTTGAATTATGTGTTTCCCTCCCTCCACAAGGCCTATTTTCTCTCCCAAAATACTCCCCTCCCACTCTCCCAACCAGGGTCAGGGCACTTAACCCCTTCTTAAGTGAAGCAAGGCCTATTTTCTTCCACAGTTCATCTCCCACCCCAGGATGCTTTACACCTTGTTAGGTGAAGTAAGACCTATTTTCTCTCCCACTTTAACACCCTCACCCTCACCCAGGGCAGCTAACCCCCTTTTTATTTTAAACTGTAAGTTGGAATCTTTTATGATGTTATAGTTTTTTAAAATTTACATAGAAGTACTTTTTAATTTTTTAATTTTCTTTAATTTATTTACACATTACTAAAATATTCTTGTTTAAGAGTAAACATAATACCCCCTCCCCCACAAAAATATAAAACCTCATGAGAAATGTGTTTCAGTCTGTGTTCTGATACCATCAGCTCTGTCTCAGGTAGATCACTTTCTTTATAATAAGTCTATCTTAGAAGTTACTTCCATACTTTTCCATAGTTGCTGTTGCTGATTGCAATTCCCTCCATCCATTCCTCCTCACTATCATCTATTTTCTTTTACTTCTTCTTTCATTCTCTCCCTCTTCAAAAATGTGCTGTGGGGCAGCTGAGTGGCATAGTGACAGAGCACCATCCCTTGGTCCAAGAGGCCCCAAGCCTGCATCCCATCCCAGAGACCCATAAACCACCCAGTCTTGTGGTCCTGTACAGGCCACCCAATCCCACCACTTTGCAAAAATTAAAAAAGAAAAATGTGTTATATCTGAATATCCTCTCCTATGATCTACCCTCTCCTCTATCACCCACTTCACCCCTACCTTCCCCCTGTTGCCCCTCTCTCCTTTTTCTTCTAGATGTCTATACTCTATTGAGTCTATATGCTGTTTCTTCTCTGAGTCATTTCTCATGAGAATGAAGCCTCCCTTATTCCCCCCCTCACATTCACCCCTTTCATACCATTGCAAAAGCTTCATGAAATATCTTTTACATGAAATATCATAGCCTATTCTACTTTTCCTTTCTCTTACTCCAGGACATTTCCCTTTTACCCATTGACTCCACTTTTACAATATATTATTTGTTCAAATTCATCTCTCTCCTGTGCCCCATCTGTAAAAGCTCCTTTTTCCTGCTCTGTCAAATGATAAAGTTTATAGAAATATTATCATTATCATTTTGTCATGTAGAAATACACCCAGTACATCAACATTAAGTACCTCATAATATACCCTTGCATCCTCCCTCTCTATGCTTCACCTGAGTTCTTGTACTTGAAGATCAAACTTTCTGTTCAGCTCTGGGTGTTTTAACAGGAACATTTGAAATTCCCCCTGTTTTGTTGAAAGTCCAACTTTTCCTGTGGAAGAGGATCTTCAGTTTTGCTTGGTAGTTGATTCTAGGTTGCTTTCCAAGTTCTTTTGATTTCTGGAATATCATATTCCAAGCCCTAGGAGCCCTTAATGCTAAGTCCTGGGTAATCCTGACTGCAACTCCACCATATTTGAATTGTGACCTTCTGGCTGCTTGCAATATTTTCTTTTTGACTTGGGAGTTCTGTAACTTGGGTATAATATTCCTGAGGGTTGGTTTTTCTCTTTTGGATCTCTTTCAGTTGAAGAACAGTGGATTCTTTCAATTTCTATATTTATACCTCTACTTCTAGGATATCAGAGCAATTTTCTATAGAAATTTTTTTAAAATGAGGTCAAGGATCTTTTCTTGATCATGACTTGATCATGGTAGCTCATCAAATTTTAAATTATCTTTCCTGGATCTGTCTTTCTAGATCAGTTGTTTTATTTCCTTGAGATATTTCACATTTTCTTCTAGTTTTTCATTCTTTTGGTGTCAAATTATTTTGTCTTTATTTCTCAGAAAGCCATTAGCTTCCTTTATGTCATTCTACATCTAAAGGATATGTTTTCCTCAGAGAACTTTCTTATCTCCTTTTTCATCTGGTCAATTCTGTTTCTAAAGAATTCTTCTCAACAACTTTTACAACTGCTTTATGCCTTTGACCTAAATTGGTTTGTAATATGTTATTTTCTTCCACAGTTTTTTTGGTTCTCCTTGACTAATCTTACTTTGTTTTCATATTTTTCCTGCATCTCTCTTATTTCTTTTCCCAATTTTTCTTCTGCCTCCCTTACTTTATTTTCAAAATCTTTTTTGAGCTCTGTCATAGCCTGAGCCCAACTTCTATATTTCTTGGAGTCTTTAAATGAAGAAGCTTGGACTTTCTCATCTTCAGATTGTGTATTTTGGTTTTCCATGTGACCAAAGTAATTTTCTATGGTTAGGTTACTTTTTTCCCTTGTTTACTTATATCCCTAGGCTGTGCCTTGTTTGGGGGTGTTTCCTTAGCTTTTGAGTATTATTGAGATACTCCTACAGGGACCTCAGTATGTGAGTTTCTGACTGCTCTCCTGGTCTGTCGAATGATCATACGCTCACTCCTCTGGGGGACCCAGAACATGACCAGGATTCGGATGTGGTCAAAGCCCCAGAGTCTTGTCCTAAAGACAGAGGAAAGACCTCAGCAGTCTTTCTTATTTCCCAGGGACACAGTAAAGACTTTGGCGGTCTCCCTCTACTTCCTCCACTTCCATGGCTTGAGCACTCAGGGAGCATCTACTAGATGGTTCCTGCTGGACAGCTCCATATGCCTGCTTCGATTTCCTGGGATCTGGCCTGTGTGAAGGCCACAGCCATGTTGTGGAGGGCCACACTGCCTGGGCTTTGGGCTTGCTATGGCAAAGTTCTCCCTACTGATCTTCCAAGTTGTGCTTGGTGCTCCTTGCATTGGCAGGTCTTGAAACTGTTTCTGCTGCCAAGTGCCTTGGGGCTGTACCCAGAAGGCTCAAGCTACTTCACTCTGGTACACTCCACACCTTGAACCCCATAGAAGAGAGCCTTCCCACTATTTTCCAGGTTACCTTGGGATAGAGCATTGCCTCACTGGATCTTTCTGTGGGCTCTTTCTCTCCAAAATTTTAGAGTTATAATTTTACTAATTTTAAAGTATTTTGGAGAGAGCACCTTAGGATGTCTCACCTGAAAACTACAAATGATTGTAAGTTAGAGACACTGACTCAGGTCCTCTAGTTGTTGAAGCCCTCATTAGTCAAGGTGCTAAGCACAGTAGAACTAAAATAGGGCAAAGGATAATGAAACACTTAAATTTGAAGTTAACACCCTTGCTTTTCTTCAAGGCATTTTGTCTCAAATATAGTGATGCCATTTTGTAACATTTCAATGGAGAGATAAGACCCAATTATTCCCATATACATTACATTCATTCTCTTCAATTATATTCTAGCCTTTAATTATCTGAAGAGAATTATAGTTCTAAAGAAATTATCTTCTCTTAAAAGTTTCTATAGAATTTGATGGTCTTTAACCTTTATTTTGTTTTATTATTTCCTTTCACTTTTCATTTAACTTTTTTATGCAACTCTTGAGTCCTGTATTTGGTGATTGAATTCTCTATTCAGTGTTCTGTTCTTTGTGTCAGGAAATTCTGGAAGTACTCTATTTTGTTGAACATCCATCATTTTTACATGACAGTATATGCTCAAATTGGCATGGTAGCATATTCTGGGTTGTAATCCCATGTTCTTTGCACTCTGAAATATGCTATTCCACTTCTGATCCTTCTTTGGTGAGCCTGATAGGTCCTGTGTGAGTCTGATTGTGTTTTCTTTTGAATTGTTTCCTTTTTGATGCCTACAATATTCTCTCCTTCATTTGACAGTTCTGGAATTTGGTTATTACAGACCTTGGAGTTGTTATCCTGGAGTCTTTTTCTGTAGGAGTTCTGTGGATTCTTTCAATGGTTACATGGTTATCTTATTCTAGTAGATTTGGATAGTTTTCCCTTATAATTTCCTGCCTGATGCTTTCCAGGTTCCTTTTCTGATCCAAGCATTCTAGCAGCCCAGCAATTTGTAGTTGTCTCTTCTGCATATGTTTTTCAGGTCATTTGTTTTCCCTAAAAGGTACTATATAATTTCTTCAAATTTTTCAAACTTTTTATTTTGTTTGCTGAATCTTGTAGTCTTGTAGATTCATTAATTTTTATTTGTTTAACTCTAATTTTTATGGTTTTATTTTCCTCTATTAGCTTCTGTGTTTACTTTTCCAGTTGGTTATTTTACTTTTAATGGAGTTGATTCCTTTGGTCAATTTTTCATAATTTTTCTATATGAATTTCATTTCCTTTTTTACACTTTTCGTTTTCCTCTCTTCTTGATTTTTAAATTGTTTTTAAGCATTTCAGTCAGCTTTTTTATTTAAGTCTAATTTATACACTGCTTTGATATTTCTCTTGTGAGTGATTTTTCACTAGGTTCTTCTTCAGATATGTCAAAAAATTTGATAATCTCAGTGAAACGGATGAAAATTTGTAAAAAATATATAAATTGCTCATATTAAATGAAGAGGAAATTAAATACCAAATAACCATGTCTCAGGAAAAAATAAAACAACCATCAATGAGCTCCCTAAGAAGAAATCTCCAGGACCAGATGGATTCACAAGTGGATTCTATCAAACATTTAAGGAACATTTTGTATCAATCTATATAAACTATTTGGAAAAATAGATAAAGATGGAACATGACCAAATTCCTTCTATGACAGCAGCAGTATGGTGCTGATATGTAAACCAGGAAGAGTCAAAACAGAGAAAGAAAATTATAGATCAATTTCCCTAATTAATATGTATGCAAAAATCTTGAATACAATATTAGCAAAGTGATTATAGCTAGTTATAACTAGGATACTACATTATGAAAAGGCAGGGTTTATTCCAGGAATGCTGGTTTGGTTCAATATTAAGAAAATTTTCAGCATAATGTCTATATCAAAAACAAATCTAAGTAAATCCTAAGATTATCTCAATATATGATGAAAAAGTCTTTGACAAAATGCAATACCCTTTCCTACTAAAAATGCTAGTGAGCATAGGTATAAATGACTTGTTCCTTAAAATGATAAACAGGGAGTAGCCAGGTGACACAGTGGTTAGAGCACCCTCCCTGGACTCAGGAGTACCTGAGTTCAAATCCAGCCTCAGACACTTAATAATTACCTAGCTGTGTGGCATTGGGCAAGCCACTTAACCCCATTGCCTTGCAAAAACTAAAAAAAAAAAAAAAGATAAACAGCATTTCTTTGAAAGCATAAATAAACATTATATGCAATGGGGATAAGATAGTGGCATTCACAATAAGATCAAGGGTGAAACAAAAATGCACATTATCACCACTACTATTCAATATTGTATTCGAAATTTTAGCTTCAGTAATAAGAGAAGAAAAAGAAATTGAAGGAATTGGGAAGGGAGAAACAAAACTCTCACTCTTTGCAGAACACATGAAGGTATACCTAGAGAACCCTTAAAAATCATCTTAAAAACTACTAGAAACAATTAGCAACTTTAGCAAAATTGCAGAATATAAAATAAACCCACATAAATCCTCATCATTTTTAAATATTACCAAAAAAGATACAGCAACAAAAGTTAGAAAGAGAAATTCCATTTTAAAAATATCAGATAATATAAATACTTTTCAGTCTATCTGCTAAGACATTCAGAAACTCTGTGTAAATAACTATAAAATACTTTTCACACAAATAAAATCAGATCTACATAACTGGACAAATATCAACTGCTCATGAATAGACCAATCTAATGTAATAAAAATGATAATTCTATCTAAATTAAACTACTTATTTGGTGCATATCAATTAAACTTCCAAAACATTACTTTAGCAAGCTAAAAAAATGTAACTAACTTCAAATGGAGAATCAAAAAGTCAAGAATGTCAAGGGATTTAATGGCAAAAATGCAAAGGAAGGAGACAACCTTACCAGTTCTACTCGTATGTTATAAAGCATAAGTTATAAAACTTGTCTGGTACTGGCCAAGAAATAGAATGGTAGATTGGTGGAATAGATTAGGTGCAAATGAGACAGCAGGAAATGATTACAGTATTCTACTGTTTGATAAACCCAGACCCCAGCTTTTGGGATAAGAAATCATTCTTCATTAAAAACTGCTGGGAAAACTGAAAGATAGTATGGCAGAAACTAGGATTAGACCAACATCCTATACCAAAATTAGATTAAAATAAGTATAGGATTTCATTATCAATAACAATTTTATAAGCATATTAGGGGAACAAGGAATAGTTTGTCTGGCACATCTTTGGAAAGGGGAGACGTATGATCAAAGAAGAGATAGAGAACATTACGAAAAACAAATTGGATAATTTTGAATATATTAAATTAAAAGGCCTTTGCACAAAAAATACCACTGTAACTTAGATCAAAATAAATATAGCATATTGGGAAACAATTTATACAACTAGTATTTCTGACAAAGAACTCATTTTAAAAATATATAGGGAAATGAGTCAAATTTATTAAAAAATAAGCCATTCCCCAATTAACTAATGGTTAACAAATATACAAAGTCAATTTTTAGATGAAGAAATCAAAGCTATCTATAGTCATATGAAAAATTGTTCTAAATTATTACTGATTAGAGAAATGTCAATTGAAGCATTGCTGAGGTACCACCTTACTCACGCCTCTCAGATTGGCCAATATGATCAGAAAGAATAATGATCAAGATTGGAAGGGATATTGGAAATCTGGGGCACAAATAAATATTGATGGAGTTGGGGAGAATAATTTGGAATTATGCCCAAGGGCAATAAAAATGTGCATGTCCTTTGATCCAGCAATACCACTACTGGCTCCTTAACTCTCTTATACGAAAATATTCATAGCAGCTCTTTTCATAGTGATAAAGAATTAGAAATTGAAGGGATGCCCATCATTTGATGAATTGCTGAACAAATTGTGGTATATATAAATGTGATGGAACACTATTTTTATATAAGAAATTATATGGATTAGAATTTCAGAATAACCTGGAAAGACGTGTGTGAATTGATACCGAGCAAAATGAGCAGAACCGGAAGAACATTATACATACTAACAGCAATATGATGGAGTTTTTCACTGCAGCAGTACAATAATCAAAGACCATTAAAAGGGACTTGTAATGGAAAATACCATCCATATCCAGAGAAGGAACTGCAGAGTTTAAAAGATCAAAGTTTATTGTCTTCAATTTTTAAAAGTTGCCTTATGTATTATGTAGTTCTGTTACCTCTAATATTTTCTTTCATTTTTTGAGATCTGATTCTTCTCTTACAACATGTTCAAAATTGATTTATGTTTAGCATGGTTGGAATCGTAAAGCCCATATCAGATTGCGTTTTATTGTTTTATTGGGAGGAAGGGGAGGGAAGGGAGGGAGGAAAAAAATTAAAATTCAAACTCTTGAAAAAAGAAAGGGAATAACATACACAATTTTGTCTAGTAATCTACCTTACCCTAGAGGTAAAGAGGAGAGCAAAGATATGGGAGAAAAGGGACAGGGAGTAAAAGGGAAGAGGTTTTAGGTAATGGAAGAGGGTAGTCAGATATAGAGACAATGTGAAAGGAGAGAGAGAATACAATAAATGCGGGTGGGAAGGAAATAGGATAAAGGGAAGCAATAGCAATTGTGAGAAAAAAATATTGATGCAATTTCTCTGATGGACTTATGATAAAGAATCATATCCACCCCAATGACAGAGCTGATGGTGTCTGAATGCATACTGAAGCATACTTTTTTTTTCACTTCATTTTTATTGAAGCTTCACTTTCTTTGTAGGGGGTGGTTTTATGTTTACTTTTGAAACATGACTATTATAGTAATGTTTTTCATGGCTACACATTTTTAAGCTATACCAAGCAACTCACTTTTTCAGTGGGGGGGAGTAGGGTGGGAGGAAGGGAAAGAATTTGGAACTCAAGGTTTTGTGAATAAATGTTGAACGTTATTTTTGTATGTAGCTAAGAGGGAAAATTTTAAAATAAAATAAATAATAATTGCTTAAAATAAACAAATGAGAAATATATTATTTGATTGTATATACTCTAAACTGGGATTTTTTTTTCAGTATTATTATGTAATAAAATAGTTATTTAGCAAGATGTCCAAAAATTTTGGAATAGAGGAAAGAACATGAATTAGACAATCTACCACTTACTGGAAAGTGTACTTTGGACAAATTATTTCATTTTTTGGCATCTCAGTTTGCACGTCTATAAAATGAATTGTTGCACTCAATTATTTCTGAGGTTAGGTGAGTATAAGCATAATTTTTGACAGCATAGATCAGCAAAATTTAATTGTAACAATTTTAACCATTACATCAAATTAATAGCTATGAAGAAAAATGACAATTTTGAGTGGAAGAAATTACATATTCGAATCCAAAAGGATGACAAATTTAGTTTGGAATTGAATTGAAATTCAGAAATTCTGTAATAGAATTGAAAGATACTTTAATCCAATGCTTTCACTCTGCAAATGATAAAACTGAAGCCTAGAGAAGTCAATAATGTTATCTTACATTACCAAGTAATGGAAATTGAAGTTAAAATTTTAATGCAGATCTTTTGATTACCAAACCAGTGCTTATTCCATGGTGTCATAATTTCCCTAAGCAGAAAACAAAAAATTGCCTTTTTTTTTACCCAGTTGCACATTCATACATAGATAGATAGATTTATTTATTTTTGCAAGGCAATGGTGTTGTAACTTGCCCTAAGTTACACAACTAGGTAATTATTAAGTATCTGAGGTCAAATTTGAACTCAGGGCCAGTGTTCTAGCCACTGCCTCACCTAGCTGCTCCTTGAAAATTCATTTTGACTGAAAAAGTTGAAATTGATTTTGTGTAGACAGAGTTATGATGAAACTGTTTTATATACTACAAATATTGAACTGCCAGTTAAATAGAAGTAATTCTGATTTGTTGGTTTTGATGCTAACTTTTTTTTCTCAGCATTTTGTTTATTTACCTTTCTTTCTGTATGCTAACACACTATAAAAGTAAAAATTGCATAGATTAAGAGGAAAGGGGGGAAAATGCCACAGGGTGTAAATAATTCACAACTGACTAATTGATCCTTGGATAATGGTTGGTTTTACTTTAATGGTGATGCAATGAAATTTTCAATAGATTGGATATACTGTAATTAAACATGGTTCAAGATCCACTTGTAAGAAATACCAAATCAACTTATATGTGTTCTTATCAGCATTTGGGAAAGTTCTCAATACATTTTATATTTATATGAGCATATTTATTTTGCTCACCATAAGCTACAAGAATGAATATTTACAAAAATTATATGGAATTGGAGCTTCTGGGGTGGAATCAAGATGGTGATATGAAGGTTACATCTTCCCAGAAGTTTTCCCTATCAATGACAAATGAAGCCTCTGCAATGACATTTGAGCTACAGATTTCACCAAGAAAAAGAATAGATTCAAAGAAGTTTTCAAAGGCAACCATCATGAAGGATATTCAGTAAAGGTCTGCCTCTTTAGAGGGAAAGGGGAAGCAAAGCCCAAGAGGCAAGAGTTCAGGGAAAGCAAGCAGGGGGCTCTTAGCCACAGAGCAATCCAGATCCTGGCAACTTCACAACAGCAGAGGTTCCGGCAATAACAAGACATCTGGGAGGATCCCAACCCCAAACAAATTTTGAACCCTGGGAACACTGGGGTCAAAAACAGGAGTGGATGAGGAACAAACCACTGCTAAGACAGAACCAGCTCAAAAAGGAGAAAATAAAGCTCTGTGAAGGCAAGGCATAGATTGACAACAACAACTCAGAGTTTAGACTCCAGCCCTAACAACAAATAAAAAGCTTGGATCTATACTCCGTGTACCCCAGGAGCAGAGGTAAAACAACAAAGATGAGAGGAAAAGCTAAAAGAGTGCTCACTATAGAAAATTACTTTCAAGACAAAGATGATAGCAATGTCATGTCTGAAAAAGGAATCAATGACAAAGCACTCATAGGGGAAGTAATAAAACAGTCTATAAATTGGACTCAAACAAAAAAGTTCATCAAAGAGCTTTAGAAAGAACTTAAAAACCAAAGAAGAGAGGAAGAAGAAAAATGGAAAAAAGAAATGAGTCAGGCAAGAAAATTGTGAAAAATTGACAAGAGAATTCAATACCTTCAAAAAAAGAAATACAAAAGGCAATTGAAGAAAATAAATCCCTAAAAATTAGGAATGAATAGAAATCAATAAATCTACAAGATTCCATCAAACAACATAAAAAAGAACCTTTAAGGGAAAACAAATCACATGGAAAAATAGATGAAGGGGAGACAATCTATGAATCATTGGACTAATAGAAAGCCTAGGTCAAAAAAAAAGAATCTTGGAAACATCATGCAGGAAATTATTAGGATTTGCTAGAATCTGCTAGAACAAGAAAACAATATAACCTTTGAAAAAATGCACAGAAACTCTCCAGAAAAAGATGCTAGGATAAAAACTCCAAGGGCTATTATAACCAAATTCCAGAAGACTCAAATAAAGGAGAGAATTTTGCAAGCAGCAAAAAGAAAGCAATTCAAATACAAAGGAAATACAATCAGACTCACAGAGGACCTATTAGCCTCCACATTGAAGGACCAGAAGACCTGAAATAGCTTATATCTGGGAGCAAAGGACCTAGGATTACAAACCAGAATGTACTATCCTGCAAAAATCAGTAAGGGGGAAAACAAGGATGCACAAGAAAACAGAGGAGTTCCAGAATTTGCTGACACAAACACCAGAATTGAACAGAGAATTTAATTGCCAAAAAGGGGACTCAAGAGTTGCATAAAAAGGTAAATGTAAAGGGGAAGGAAAAAACAAACCAAAACAAAGGCCATCAAACTGTATACAACCTAAAAGGGAAGATATACCACTTCAAATTCTTTGGAAATTTACTTCTCTTAGGTTAGAGAGTTGAATATAATCGAAGAGAATGAACTTGAAGGAATGGGTATAACTGGGTCTTATCTCTCCATTGTAGAGGTCCAAGATGACATCACTATGTTTCAAACAGAAAAACCTGATGAAGGGTGATGGCTTTAAATTTAAAAGTCTGATTATCATTTGACCCACTTTAAATCTGCTGTGCTGACAAAAGTTTAGCACATTTTCTAATGAAGTCATCATAAACTGATTGGTCCTTATCTCTGTAACTTGCAATCATTTGTAAAATTTTCAACTGAGACCTTCAGAGCTTCCCAGTACTTAGAGCCCTCAATGTTTCTTGCAGTTAATTAGATCACAGTTTGGCTTAATTCACACTTCATTTAACAAGGGTTTAAGTATCCTGGATGGGGAGGGGAGAGTAAAGTGTGAGAGAAAAGGGCCATGCTTCACTCAATTAGAGGTTAAGTACCCTAGATAAGGAGGGAAGGGAAAAGGGTAAGAGAAAATAGACTGGGGGGAGGGGCATAAGCAGTTCAAACAATGATTTGCCTTTGGATGATACTTTGGTTCATGAGGAAGATTATGTGTCCTTGGAGGGTACTTGGAAAGGAGGTAAGGAAAAAAATTATTATAATTATGATTTGATATAATTTGAGACAATGCTGCTTATCAAGTAATCAATCAATCAATCAATCTGTTATGATCCTTTGATAACAATATGAGCTTATCAAGCAATCAGATCATCAAACTATGATTATTAATACATAATCAATAGTACTAGAACTATAAATAACACCAGATAAAGAGGTACAGAGTTCTATATTTATGAAAGAAGGGAGAGAGTGAAATCTGAGTGAATTCTATTCAATAGATTTGACCCAGAGAGGGAATAAGATAAATTTCCACTTGGGTTTAATTTATAGGGAAGAGGGGGTTGGGAAAGGAAAATATAAGAGAAGATGCTATAAAAGCGAAAACAAAAGTACAAGTAGAAATGAAATGAAATGAAAGTTAAATTTTGAAAGAAAAGTCAAAGTGAAAAGGATGTAAAATTTTGGTGAGGAGAAATAAAAGGTAAGGAAAGAAAAATATATAAATGGAGAAAGATAGTATGGAGGAAATACAGAATTAGTAATTATAACTGTAAATGTGAATGGGATGAATTGTCCCAGAAAATGGAAGCTGATGGAAGAATGGAGTAAAAACCAGAATCCTACAATATGCTGTTTACAAGAAACTCATTTGAAGGAGATGTGTAGAAGGTAAAAGTTTGGAGAAAAATATATTATGCCTTAGTTGAAAAAAAACAGGGGTAGAGATACAGATCTTAGATAAAGTAAAAGCAAAAATCAATTTCACTAAAAGGGATAAGGAAGGAAACTACATCTTCCTAAAAGGCACCATTGTTGATGAAGCTCTATCATTACTAAGCATGCATGGACCTAGTAGAATAGCATCCAAATTCAAAGACAAAAGCGCTGGGTTTAATTACAAGGAGACATAGACTGCAACACTTTAATAATAGGGGCATTAATCTCCCTTTCTTGGGAACTAGATAAATCTAACCACAAAATAAGCAACAAAGAATTTAACAAGGTGAATGAAAACTTAGAAAACTTAGATATGATAGATTTCTGCAGAAAACTTAATGGGGATAGAAAAGAATATACCTTTTTCTCAGCAGTACATGGCACCTAGAGTAAAATTGACCATGTATTATGACACAAAAACTTTTTAATCAAACGCAAAAAGGAAAAAATAACAAATACACACTTCTTAGATCATGTTGCAATAAAAATTACATGTAATAAAAGGTCATGAAAAGATAAAAAATTAATTGGAAATGAAAAAAATTAATATTAATTGAATGGTGGATAAAGCAGCAAAAAATAGAAATAATAATTTATATCCAAGACAATGAAACTAATCAGACATCATACCAAAATTTATGGAATGCAGCCAAAGCAGTTTTGAGGGAAATCTTTATATTTCTAAATGCCTATATGAATGAAGGAGAGAAAGAGGAGATAAATGAATTGGGTATGCAACTTTAAAAGTTAGAAAAAGTACAAATTAAAGATTTCGAATTAAATACCAATTAGAAATTCTGAAAATCAAGGGACACATTAATAAAATTTAAAGTAAATCATAAGTAAAACTAAGAGTTGATTTTATGAAAAAAAAATAAAATAGACAAAATTTGGTTAATCTGATTATAGAAAAGAAAGAAGATAATGAAATTACCAGTATCAAAAAAGAAAAGGGTGAAGTAACCACCAATGAGGAAGAAAGAAATTAAGGAGACAATTCAGAGCTACTTTGCAGAACTTTATGCCAATAAATTGGATGGCTTGAGTGAAATGGGTGAATATTTACAAAAATACAACCTGCCCAGAATAAAAGAAGAGAAAATACATTACTTAACCCCATTTCAGAAAAAGAAATTGAAGAAACCATAAAAAAAAATTCCCTAAGAAAAATTCTCAAGGTCCAGATGGATTTACAAATGAATTCTACCAAACATTTAAGAAACAATTAATTCCTATCCTATATAAACTATTTAAAAGATAGAAGAAAGAGTTATGGCATACTACTTTTATGTCACTAACATAGTGCTGATACCTAAACTGGGAAGAACCAAAACAAAGACAATTATAGACCAATCACCCTAAAGAATATTGATGTAAAAATGTTAAATAAAATTTTGGCAATGCGACTACAGCAAGTTATTACTAAGACAATACACCATAATCAGGTAGGATTTATACCAAGTAGGCAGGGATGGTTCAATATTAGGAAAACTCTCAACATAATAGAACATATCAATAGAAAAACCAACAGAAGTCACATGAATATTTCAATAGATGCTGAAAAAGCCTTTGATAAAATGCAATATCCATTCCCATTAAAAACACTAGAAAGTTTAGGAATAAACAAATTTTTCCTTAAAATAACAAATGTGTCTATCTAAAACATCAACAAATATTATATGTAATAGAAATAAATTTGGAGCATTTCCAATAAATTAAGGGTAAATCAAGGATGTCCATTATCACCATTACTATTCAGTATAGTATTAGAAATGCTAGCTATAGCAATAAGAAAAAGAAATTGAAGGAATCAGAATTGGCAATGATAAAGTAAAGCTTTCACTCTTTGCAGATGATATGATGGAATTCTTAGAGGACCTGAGAAAATCATTTTAAAAACTCCATGAAACAATTAAAAAATTCGGTAAAGTAACAGGGTATAAAATAAACCCACATAAATCTTCAGCATTTCTATATATGAACAACAAAATCCAAGAGTAAGAAATAGAAAGAGAAATTCCATTTAAAGTAACTGTAGACAACATTAAATACTGGGGAATCTACCTCCCAAGACAAATCCAGAAACCATAGGAGCATAATTATAAAACACTTTTCACACTACCAAATATCTACTTTATTATGTAGAAAAAAAATCTTAATAAAACTTCATCTAGAGCAAAAAAATATCAAGAATAGCAAGGGAATTGATGAAAAAAAGGGTAAAGGAAAATGACCTATCTCTACCAGATCTAAAACTATACTGTAAAGTGATAGTCACCAAAAAAAGCCAAGGACCTGTTGAAAACAAAATGTAAAGAAAGGTGGCCTGGCTCTACCAGATTTAAAACCGTACTATAAAGCAGCAGTTATCAAAAGTGCCTGATATTGGTTAAGAAAAAGAGTAATGGATCAGTGCATTCAAAAGAAACCACAATAAATCACTACAGAAATCTATTGTTTGAGAAATCCAAAGATGTAACTTCTGGGATAAGATTTCACTACTTGACTAAAATGTTTAGGAAAATTGGAAAATAGTATACCAAAAACTTGGCTGTGACTCACATCTCACACCCTATACCAAAATAATGTCAAAATGTGTACAGGATTTAGACATAAAAGGGATTAATTTTAGACCAACCAATAATTAGAGTACATTATAAAGTGCAAAATAAATGATTTTGATTATATTAAATTAAAAAAAGTTTTGCATTAAATAAAATCAATACTGCCAAAATTAAAAAACAGCCTAAAACTGGGGAACAATCTTGACAATTATTTCTGATAAAAGTCTCATTTCTAAAATATAGAGAGAATTGCATCAAATTTATTAGGTTACAAGTCATCGCCAACTGACAAATAGTCAAAAGATAAAAATAGACATTTCAAATGAAGAAATTAAAACTATATGTGATAATATGAAAAAATGCTCCAAATCATTGATTAGAAAAAAACAAAGTAAAACCACAATGTGTTATCACCTCATATTTATCAGATTGGTCAAGACGAGTAAAAGGGAAAATGATCAATGTTGAAGCAGTTCGGGGAGGATTGGGATATTGGTGCACTGCTAGTAGAGTTCTGAACAGATCCAAACATTCTGGAGATCAATATGAAACTATGCCCAAAGTGCAATAAATATAACAATTCCAATTCTAGTGCTATATACAGAAGAATTAATAAAAATATGAAAAGTCCCACAGGTTCCAAAATATTCATAGTAGTTCATTTTGTAGTGGAAAAGAATTGGAAATTGAAGGGATGTCCATCAATTGAGGAATGGCTAAACAAGTTATGGTACATAAATACTACGTAATATTATTGTTATACAAGAAACTATGAATTGTCAAACTTTAAAGAAGAATGGAATGGCTTACAGGATCTGATGCTGAGCAAAGGGAGCAAAACCAAAAGTACAATGTGCACATTAATAACAACATTATGAAATGATCAATCTTGATGGAAGCAGCTCCTCTCAGTAGTTCAGAGGGCTAGGACAACTCTTTTAGATCAATTATGTACAATGTTATCCCCATCCAGAAGAATAAAGACAAAACAAAACAAGCAAAAAAATCCTTCAGAATCTGATAACTACTTCACAGAAATTATCTCATATATCTCTTTCCCTTATCGTAACTCCACATACCAAAAATGAGTAATCTATACACATATTTATCAAAAATATGCATGTACAATTCTAACCAGGATGGGAAAGTGGAAGGAAATTTTGTAACTTAAAAAATATACATATACAAATGAATGAATAAATAAATAAATGTTCAAAAATTTTCTAGAATCAAATAGATTGAGTTACTTTGTTTCCCTATAATATATATGTTTGTGTGTACATACACACAAACACACAGACACACACACAACTTGTAGCAGTCAGATATGGGAATATCTATCCAATCATGAATAGGATTTGACTTACTAAGATTCTTTAAATAAAATCTATTGAATCTTTAAATTATATTTATAGTCATTAAATGAAAATAAAAGTGCATTTAAATGAAAATTTTCTAAAAGTAATGGACTGTATTAATTTAACCAATTAAATTATTTTAGCTATTTTTAAAAAACTAGCAGATTATCCTTTGGCTTAATTTAATGATATATATACCTAAACAAATTAACCTCTAAACAAAAATGACATTTTGTGCTAAATGTTTTTACTAAAATCTATGCTCATTTCTCAAATGAAAATAAATGGGAATGTGGAGTACATGAAGAGGAGACAACAAGGGGCAGCTAGGTGGCATAGTGGATAAAGCACCGGCCCTGGAGTCAGGAGTATCTGAGTTCAAATCCGGTCTCAGATACTTAATAATTACCTAGCTGTCTGGCCTTGGTCAAGCCACTTAACTCCATTTGCCTTGCAAAAACCTAAAAAAAAAAAAGAGGAGACAACATGATGGATAAAGTCATTAAATGAGGTGTTAAAACTCCAGGCCAAAGAGGAAAATTCTGTAGACATTATATAGTCTTCAGATTTGCAGCTGATGGTTACCAAATCATCTCACTATATAGCAAGTGAATTTGTACATAGTATTTCCAAAGACAGAGATTAATTAATTATATCTACAAATATGGGCACAAAGAAAATAAATGACATTACATTGTGACACAAGATATTTATTGAATATGAAATTAATTTTCATGGGAGGACAAGTTTTGGGTTTTTTTAATACTTTGTTTGAGGTATCAGTCAAACATCCAAGTGAAGATTGCCTATAGGAAATGTGGTATCAAATAATACGTTAGAGCTGAACTATGGCCTATTTCAATTCCTTTGTTTTACAAAAAAAAAAAAAAAAAAAGAAAGAAAAGAAACTGAAGCATAATGGTATTGTGTTTGTTTTGTTTTTTCCTCCAAGATTGAAAAACTTTTTAGAAGATCAGGGATTTAAACCTGGGCTTTGGAAAACTCTTTAACAATAATTCACTTTCCTCTCCAACAAGCTGTTGAGTGGAATAAAGATCTGAAAGGTGCTTCACAGGAAAAATATAGTGGAAATGTTTAAGTTGAAGTTAAGGAAATGAATAAGGACCTCCAAAATAGAAATTATGTGATGAGAGAAAAGTGAGGAAACAAAAATCTTGGGAAAGAACTATATGTAGAAAGAAAGTAAAAGAAAGAGAATCCAATATGATTAGGGAAAATATTATTCATTTGTAGATGCATGCACATATTCACACACATTACACACACACACACACGCACACACAATGTGTGCGTGTGTGTGTGTGTGTGTGTGTGTGTGTGTGTGTGTGTGTGTGTGAATTTGCAAAGAGATAAATCTGTCATCTGTTATCTATCTATCCAGATGTTTTCTGTATAGCTTGGAAACTAATTCTTAAATGTGAAATTTGATAAAAGTATTTTTGCTTCTCATTTTATTACTTTCTTATCTTAGATATTTAAATTTTGTTGTAGAAGGGACTTTCCAAATCAGTGTAATCAAAATTATCTATATTATCTTTTATAATTGTCTCTAACAATTGTTTCATTTAGAACCATTTCATATCCTTAGAACTGAAAGACATATAATTTGCTTTGCCTATATTATTTTTCTTGGCATGAGAGTTAATATTCTCACCTTATTGAATTTGTTCTGGATTATTTTATATATTAATTTAATTCTAATTTCCATATTTTACTTGTCATATCTTCTGACTTTTAACAAATTTGGTAGTACTTTAATAATTTATATTTGGTGAATTTATTGGAACCTGGGTAAGTAAATTTCATTATTTCTTTTTCTTCTTTTCTAATATGCAGTATGGGTATATTTTCCTTTTAATTTAATTGATTTTGATTATTTCTGATGTAAAAGTAGTTTGAGGCCTGAAAGTTCTGTTTCCCCTTTAACTTTGCCATTTTCATTATTTTTCTTGATAGTTGGGATATTTTACCTTCCCAGGTAAATTGTGTTAGTTTTCAACAGAGTTCTGTAAGTAATTGAATTTATTAGTGTGACCGGTATAGTATTAAATTGTAAATCAACTTTGATAATATCATTTTATTACATAGACACGGCCTACCTATGAACATTGCATATTTCTGCATTTATTTAAGTTTCTCTTTATTTTTTATGAAAGCACTCAGGCATTTGAGGCAGCTACATGGCACAGTGGTTTGAACACTGACTTTAGAGCCAGGAGGATAGGAGTTTAAAATCAGGCTCAGCCATTAACATTTACCAGTCATGTGACCTTGGACAAGTCAGAAACCCTGATTGTCTTACATCTAGGGCCATTTCCAGTCATTCTAATTCATAACTGGTCACTAGAACCAGATGATTTTGGAGGAAAAAGTGAGGTTAGTTAGTTAGTTAGACAGCACAGCAACCCTCATTCAAAATCCAAATCATGTGCTAGTCATGGTATACCCACCCCAGATGTCATGATCTTCTTTGAGAATAAAGGACAAAAATATCATCTGTCATCTTAAAGTATGCAAATATTTTGTTTGCTTTGGTAGGCTGAACATGAAATATTTTATATATTTCGTTCTTATTTAAAATGTATTTTCATTTTTTTATCATTCCCACTAAGACTTTATTAATAAAGTCTGAAACTTAACTGAAGCTATTTTCTTAGGATTTTCTGACTTAACCATACTGTCAAAAACACAGCAGCATAATTTTGTCACATTTATATCTTTGATATATGCCTTTATTTTTTTTTCCTTGTATTATGATCGTGGCTATCTAATCTAGCAGTATACCAAATACTTTCAAGGAGAGTGGGTATAATTGCTTTGTAACATTACTTGTTAGGAAATATATAATTGCTTTGCAACTTTGCTTGTTAGGAAAACTTATTGTTATGTATGATATTTATTTTTGGCTTTAGATAAATATTTATATGGATTAATATGCTTCTCTTTGTCTCAGCTTCCAAGACATTTCAGGAAAAAAAAATGCGTGTTGTTCTTCAAAGGGCTTTATCTTTATCTATTGATATAGTCATGTTTTGAAGGATTTTTCTATTTGAATGATTATATTGATTGTTTTTCTAATATTAAGTCATCCTTTTATACATGAAAGAAATCCAACTTTATCATGATGATTTTATAGAACAAATGCAAAATTTCTTTGAAAGAATTTATTTAAAATTTTTTCTTTGATTATCATTAATGACATTGAGCTGCAATTCTTCTTTGTTTTTAACTTATTTTGTTTTACATATTAGGACTATATTTGTTTCATAAAAAGAGACTGTAGGCACTGTTAACTTTAAGACTAATTTGTTCATTATTGGTATGAATTTTTCATCAAATATTTTATAGGATTTTCTAGTGAATTGATGGTGAGCATTTTTTTCTTTTTAGTAGTTGCTTTACAAAGATTTTGTTCTCTTTTCTGAATTGGTATTAAGATATTTATTTAGTCTTCAAATGTCAGAATTTCTTTATTTAAAGGTATTTCTTTCTCTTGTAATCTAAGTTTTCTTAGCATAAAACTCTGCCTAATAAGATCTGATAATCATTGACATATTATCTGTTTTTGATATAACTTTTCATGATTCATTTGATATTTGGCTGATATGATTTTCTACCCAGATTTACTAAATGGTTGTGAATTTGATTACCCATAAAAGTAACTAGGTTTTTATTTTAGAAAAAACATCTGATTTAAATATTTCCATCTATTTTTTAACTTACTGGTTAGAACTTACCTTTTAAAATGTAAGTACAATTCATTAATGTTTTACTGTTTTTAATTTTCTAATTATTTTCTAATTTTTAAGGAAATAATTTGTCCCAGAAGATTGCTTTTAGCAGCAGTCCAGATATATTAATATATTGTATAATCAATATCATGTACTTCACAAAATCATTCATTGTTTTGATAATTCATTCTTCTTTTTACTTAGTAATGATTAAAAAGTCTTAATTTGGTATTGTACATTTTGTTTGTGTACTCTGATCTGAAAATTATTTTTATTATGTTATATTCAATAAAAGATACATCTACCACATTCTTTTTTCTTTTTTAATTGACATTTTATTGTTCCAAATATATTATGAAAGTTTTTCAATATTTGTCCATATGAAAATATATATAGATATATAGATATATATAAAGATACAAAATTTCCTTCTACCATCCCATCCCAATCCCCTCTTCTCAGTGACAAACAGTAATGTTAATATTGTATATTTATATATCTGTTAAACATGTTTGCAGAGCAGCCATTTTAGTAGGAGGAATTAGGATTTACAGAAAGAAATACATAAGAAATGTTTTCTTTTAAGTTTATGTAGAGGCCTCTAGGTGGTGCAGTGGATAGAGTACTGGCCCTATGGTTAGGAGGACCTGAGTTCAAATCTAAACTCAGACCCTTAGTAATTGACTAGCTGTGTGACCTTGGACAAGTCACAATCCTATTGTGTTAAAAAAATAAAATTTTGAAAAAAGTGAATGCAATAATCAATAGAACCTGCAGTTTCTTTTTTGTTTTGGTTTGTTTTTCTCCGACTGGATGAGGATAGCACTGTCCACAGCCAGTATAATAGAGTTGTCCTAGCAATCTGAACTGCTGAAAGGAGCTGCAACCATCAAGGTTGATCAATTCACAATGTTATTGTTAATGAGTAGAATGTTCTGTTGGTATGTTCTGTTGGTTCTGCTCCCTTCACTCAGCATCAGATCCAATAATTCATTCCATGCTTTTGATTTTGCACATTTATGATTTCTTTTAGAACAATAGTAATCCATAATATTCATATATCATAACTTGTTTAACCATTCCTCAATTGGTGAGCATCCCCTCAATTTTCAGTTCTTTGCCACTACAAAAAAGAGCTGTTATAAATACTTTAGAACATGTGGGATGTTTCCCATTTTTTATAATTTTTTTCTGGATATAGGCACAGAATTAGAATTGTTGGATTAAAAGGCATTATCAGTTTTATTGGGAATAGTTCCATATTGCTCTCCAGAAAGGCTGTATCAGTTCACAACTCCACCTGAAATACATTAATTTCCCAATCCTCTCACAACCTCTCCAACATTACTCATTTTCCCTTTTTTTAAGTTTAGTAAATCTGATAGGTGTGAGGTGATATCTCGTAGTGCTTTTAATTTGCATTTCTATAATCAGTAATGATTTGGAACAATTATTCTTTTTTTTAATCTTTCTTTTTTAAATTTATTCTTATTAAAGCTGTTATTTGAGTTTTACAATTTCACCCCCAATCTTGCTTCCCTCTCCCAATCCCCCCACAGAAAGCAATCTGTCAGTCTCTACTTTGTTTCCATGTTCCAATCCTTGATCCAAATTGAGTGTGATGAGAGAGAAATAATATCCTTAAAGAGAAAAGAAGACTAAGAAGTAACAAGATCACACAATAAGATATCTGTTTTTTCCTAAATTGAAGGTTATAGTCCTTGAACTTTGTTCAAACTCCACATCTCCTTATCTGGAAACAGATAGCAATCTCCATTGCAGACAGCCCAAAATTGTTCCCAATTGTTGCATTGATGGAATGAGCAAGTCATTCAAGGTTTTCCATCACTCTCATGTTGCTGTTAGGGTATACAGTGTTTTCCTTGTTCTGCTCATCTCACTCAGCATCAGTTCATGCAAATCCCTCCAGGCTTCCCTGAAATCCCATCCCTCCTGGTTTCTAATAGAACAATAATGTTCCATGACATACATATACCACAGATTGTTAAGCCATTCCCCAATTGAAGGACATTTACTTGATTTCCAATTCTTTGCCACCACAAACAGGGCTGCTATAAACATTTTTGTACAAGTGATGTTTTTACCCTTTTTCATGATTTCTTCGGGATATAGATGCAGTAGTGGTATTGCTAGGTCAAAGGGGATGCACATTTTTGTTGCCATTTGGGTGTAGTTCCAAATAGCTCTCCAGAAAGGTTGGAGGAGTTCACAGCTCCAACAACAGTGTAGTAGTGTCCCAGATTTCCCAAAACCCTTCCAACAATGATCATTATCCTTTCTGGTCATATTGGCCAATTTGAGAGGTGTGAGGTGGTACCTCAGAGAAGCTTTAATTTGCATTTATCTAATAAGTAACGATTTAGAGCAATTTTTCATATGGCTATGCATTGTTTTGATCTCATCTGTATATTGCCTTTGCATATCCTTTGACCATTTGTCAATTGGGGAATGGCTTTTTGTTTTTAAAAATTATGATTCAGTTCTCTATATATTTTAGAAATGAGTCCTTTGTCAGAATCATTAGTTGTAAAGCTTGTTTCCCAATTTACTATATTTCTTTTGATCTTGGTTACATTGGTTTTATCTGTGCAAAAGCTTTTTAATTTAATGTAATCAAAATCATCTAATTGGTTTTTGGTGATGTTCTCCAACTCTTCCTTAGTCATAAACTACTCCCCTTTCCATGGATCTGACAGGTAAACTAGTCCTTGATCTTTTAATTTACTTATAGTATTGTTTTTTATGTTTAAGTCCTGTAACCATTTGGATTTTATCTTGGTAAAAGTGTTAGGTGTTGGTCAAATCTAAGTTTCTTCCATACTAACTTCCAATTATCCCAGCAGTTTTTAACAGAGAAGGAGTTTTTATCCCAATACCTGGACTCTTTGGGTTTATCAAACAGCAGATTACTATAATCATCTCCTGATTTTTACTTACACCTAGGCTATTCCACTGGTCCACCACTGTATTTCTTAGCCAATACCAAACAGTTTTGATGACTGATGCTTTATAATATAACTTTAGATCAGGTAGGGCTAAGCCACCTTCTTTTGCACTTTTTTTCATTAAGCTCCTGGCAATTCTTCACTTTTTATTTCTCCATATGAATTTACTTACAATTTTTTTTCTAACTCGTTAAAGTAACTTTTTGGAATTTTGATTGGTAGGCGACTAAACAGATAGTTTAGTTTTGGTAGAATTGTCATTTTTATTATATTAGCTCTACCAATCCATGAGCAGTTGATATTAGCCCAGTTATTTAAATCTGATTTAATTTGTGTGAGAAGTGTTTTATAATTGTTTAGAAAAAAGATTCTGAGTCTATCTTAGCAAATAGACTCCCAAGTATTTTATATTGTCTGAGGTTATTTTGAATGGGATTTCTCTTTCTAGCTCTTCCTGCTGTATCTTGCTAGACATATCTAGAAAAGTTGAGGATTTATGAGAGTTTATTTTATAACCTGCAGCTTTCCTAAAATTGCTAATTGTTTCCAGTAGTTTTATGGATGATTTCTTGGAATTCTCTAGGTAGACCATCATGTCATCTGTAAAGAGTGAGAGTTTTGTCTCTTCCTTCCCTATTCTAATTCCTTCAATTTTTTTTCTTCTCTAATTGCTGACGCTAACATTTCTAATACATTATTGAATAGTAGTGGTGATAATGAGCACCATTGTTTCACCCATGATCTTTTTGGGAATGCCTCTAGCCTCTCCCCATTGAACATAATGCTTGTTAATGGTTTCAAATAGATACTGCTAATTATTCTAAGGAACAGTCCATTTATTCCTATACTCTCTCTAGTGTTTTTAGTAGGAATGGATGCTGTATTTTGTCAAAAGCTTTTTCAGCATCTATTGATATGATCATATAATTTGATAGGCTTGTTCTTGATATAATTGAGTATACTAACAGTTTTCCTAATATTGAACCAACCCTGCATTCCTGGAATAAATCCTAATTGATCATAATGTATTATACTTGTGATACCTAGTAATCATTTTGCTAAGATTTTATTTAAGATTTTGGCATCCATATTCATCAGGGAGATAGGTCTGTAATTTACTTTCTTTGTTTTAACTCTTCCTGGTTTAGGTAACAGCACCATATTGGGTTCATAGAAAGAGTTGGGCAGAGTTCCATCTTTACCTATTTTTCCAAAGAGTTTATATAGAATTGGAACCAATTGTTCCTTAAATGTTTTGTAGAATTCGCTTTTGAATCCATCAGGCCCTGGAGATTTTTTCTTAAGGAGTTCAATGATGGTTTGTTGAATTTCTTTTTGCGAGATAGGGTTGTTTAAATATTTAATCTCCTCTTCATTTAACCTGGACAATTTATATTTTTGTAAATATACATCCATTTCACATTTTACAACTAGGTAATTATTAAGTGTCTGAGACCAGATTTGAACCCAGGTACTCCTTATTCCAGGGCCAGTGCTTTATCCACTACTCCACCTAGCTGCCCCAATTCAATAGTTTTTTTTTTTTTGCTTTCAATTTTATTAATTTCTCCTTGAATTTTTAGAATTTCTAATTTGGTATTTAATTGGGGATTTTTGATTTATTCTTTCCTCCCAATTTTTTAGTTGCATGTTTAGTTCATTTATTTCCTCTTTCTCCAATTTATTCATGTAAGCATTTAAAGTAGTACTATATCCCCTGAAAGTTGCTTTGAATGTATCCCATAGGTTTTGGTATGTTGCTTCAATATTATCATTATCTAGGATAAAATGGTTAATTCTTTCTATAATTTTTTTTTGGTCCACTTCTTTTATAAAATGAGGTTATTCAGTTTCCAATTTGTTCTGGGTCTATATCTCCTTGGCCCAATATTGCATATGACTTTTATTGCATTGTGACCTGAGAAAGATGTATTCACTATTTCTGCCTTTCTGCAGTTGATCATTAGGTTTTTATGTCCTAGTACATGGTCAATTTTTGTATAAGTTCCATATACTGCAAAGAAAAAGGTATATTCCTTTCCATCCCCATTCAATTTCCTCCATAAGTCTACCATATCTAATTTTTTCTAACAATCTATTTACCTCCTTAACTTCTTTCTTGTTGATTTTATGATTCGATTTATCTAGATCTGAGAGTGGGAGGTTGAGGTCTCCCATTAGTAGAGTTTTGCTGTCTATGTCTTCCTGTAGTCCTTTCAGCTTCTCCTCTAAGAATTTGGGTGCTGTCCCACTGGTGCATATATATTAAGTATTGAAATAACTTCATTGTCTATGGTACCTTTTTAGGAAGATAAAATTTCCTTCCTTATCTCTTTTAACTCTATCTATTTTTGCTGCTGCTTTGTCTGAGATAAGTATTGCTCCCCCAGCTTTTTTTTTACTTCAGCTGAAACAAAATATATTTTGCTCCAACCTTTTACCTTTACACTATATGTATCTTTCTGCTTCAAATGGGGTTCTTGTAAGCAGCATATTGTAGGATTCTGGTTTTTAATCCACTCTGCTATCTGTTTACATTTTAAGGAAGAGTTCATCCCATTCACATTCAAAGTTATCATTACTAATTCTTTATTGCCCTCCATGCTATCTTCCCTCTGTTTGTACTTTCCCCCCTTTCCCCCCTTTATCTATATTCCCCAGTATTTTGTTTCTGAATACCACCCCCTTCAGTGTGTTTGCCCTCCTATATCACACCCTCCCTTTTCTTTCCCCTTTCCCTTTTTCGCTTCCCTTCCTTTTGTTATTTCCCCTTTTTCCCTCCACTCCCCTTCCCTTTCTCTGTCCCCCCTCCCCTTTTCCCCTTTTAATATTTGAAAGGTTAGATGTTTTATAAGTTAATTGAGTATGTGTAAGTTTACTTTAAGCTAAGTTTGATGAGAATAAGTTTCAGGTGTTTCTCATCTGCTTCCTTCTTCCCCTCTATTACCATAGGTATTTTTGTACTTCTTAGTGTAATGAGATTCACCCCATTCAATCCCCTCCCTCCTCCTGTCTCATGTTCCCCTTTTTAAGGAGGTAGTGTATTTTTTAGATCATTCTATCTGAGTCATAGATAATTCTGATTATCTGTCACTTCTAGTTAAGTATATTCTATCTAATAGAGTTAAAATTCTTGAGAGTTATTAGAGTCTTTCTCCCAAGTGAGGTTAAAGCCAGTTACATCCCATTAGATAGCAATCTCATGGATAGATCATGAATGTCCATCATTTCTGGCTAGGTATATTCTCTCTGTTAGAGTTACAATTCTCAAGATTTATCTGAATCTTTTCCCCCATGCTAGGATATAGTCAGTTTCAACTTACTTGATAGCCCTATTTTTCCCTTTCCTGCCTTGCCCCTTTATGTACCTTTTCCTGTGTCTCTTGAACCTCCTGTTTAATGTCCAGATTTTCTATTTAGCTCTGGTCTTTTCATCAGGAATTCTTGGAAATATTCCATTTCATTAAATGTCCATCTTTTTCCCTGGAAGAGAAGGCTGAGCTTTGCAGTACAGTAGATTGTTGGCTGCATTCCGAGCTCCCTTGCTCTTCGAAATATCTGGTTCCAGGCCCTTCGATTCCTTAATGTTGATGCAGCCAGGTCCTGTGTGATCTTTACTGTGGCTCCTTGATATTTAAATTGTTTCTTTCTGGCTGCTTGTAGGATATTCTCTTTTATCTGATAGTTATGCAATTTGGCCACAACATTCCTTGGTATTTTAATTTTAGGATCTTTTTCTGGATGGGATCGATGTATTCTTTCAATTACTACTTTACCCTCCGGTTCCATGATATCAGGGCTGTTTTCCATCACTAGATCCTGTAATATTAAGTCTAGGCTTTTTTTTTTCTCTTCAATGTTTCAGGAAGTCCTATAATTCTCAGCTTGCAAGGTCAGTGGTTTTGTTAATGAGGTATTTTACATTTTCTTCTATTTTTTCTATATTTTGATTTTGTTTAATTGGCTCTTTCTGTCTCATGGAGTCATTAGTTACTGAAGACTCTGGTTTTTTTTTTAGGGAGTTTTATTCATTAACCTTTGGCAACTCCTTTTCCAATTTGTCAATTCTACTTTTGAAAGAGCTTTCCAAGGGGCAGCTAGGTGGTGCAGAGGATAAAGCACCAGCCCTGGAGTCAGGAGTACCTGGGTTCATTTCAGGTCTCAGACACTTAATAATTACCTAGCTGTGTGGCCTTGGGCAAGCCACTTAACCCCATTTGCCTTGCAAAAACTCTAAAAAAAGAGTTTTCCATTTGACCAATTGAGGTTTTGAGAGAATTATTCTTATTTTGTATTTGTCCAATTGATGATGTGAGAGATTTAGTCTCATTTTGTAATTGTCCAATTGAAGATCTGAAAGATTTATTCTCCTTTTGTAGGAAAATTTTTCATATGATTAAATGTGGCTTTAATTTCTTCATTTGGAAATTGTCTATTCATATCATTTGACCATTTATCAATTTAGGAATGATTTGTAACAATTTTATAAAATTGATGAAATTCTCCATAAATTTTAGATATGAGATCTTTACCAGAAATTCTAGTTGTGAAAATTTTATACCAGTTTTCTGCTTTCCTTCTCATTATGGCATAATTGCAAAAACTTTTTTAATTTAAAATAGCCCAGGTCATTAATTTGATAATTTTCAATATACTCTCTATTTCTTGTTTGATCATAAAATTTTCCCCCACCACAGATCTGATAGATTATTTCTTTGTCTATCTATCTGTGATATCAACATTTATGTCTAAGTCCTGTATCCTGTACCCATTTTGAACTTATTTTGATATAGGATATGAGATGTGGATCTAAGCCTAGTATTTGTCATAGTATTTTCCAGTTTTCCCACAATTTTTGTCAATTAGTGAGTTCTTATCCCATAAGCTAATGTCTTTGGGTTTGTCAAATAGTAGATTACTGTTGCAATTTACTACTGTTTCTTTTGAACTTATTCTAACCCACTGATCCATTACTCTAAGTCTTAAACAGTATGAGGCAGTTTTGCTGACTGTCACTTAATAGTATAGTTTTAGACCTAGTGGAACAAGTCCACCATCCTTTACATTTTTTTCATCACTTCCTATTCTTGACCCTTGTTGCACCAGATGAATTTTGTTGCTATTTTTTTCCTAGCTCAGTAAAACTATTATTTGCTAGTTTAGTTGGTATGACACTGAATAAGCAATTTAATTTGGGTAGGATTGTCATTTTTATTATATTAGGTCGACCTAACTGTGAGCAAATGACATGTTTCCAATTGTTTGGATTAGACTTTATTTGGGTAAGAAGTGCTTTAAAGTTTCTGGATTTGCCTTGGGAGGCAAATTCCCAAGTATTTAATATTGTTTATAGTTGCTGTATATAGAAATTCAATTTGTATCTCTTGCTCTTGGGCCTTGTTGTTCTTATATAGAAATGCTGATGATTCATGTGGGTTTATTTTATATCCTACTACTTTTATAAATTTGTTGATTGTTTCAAGGAGTTTTTTATATGATTTTCTTGGGTTTTCTAAGGATATCATCATATCATCTGCAAAGGGTAAAAGCTTTGCTTCCTCATTGCCAATTTTAATTCCTTCAATTTCTTTTTCTTCTATTATTGCTATATCTAGCATTTCTAATACTATATTGAATGGCAATGGTGATAATGGACATCCTTGTTTCATCTATGATCTTACTGGAAATGTTCTGAATTTATCCCCATTACATATAATATTTATTGATGGTTTTAGATAGACACTGCTTATGTTAAGGAAAATTCCATTTATTCCTATACTTTCTAGAGTTTTTATTAGGAAAGAATATTGAATTCTATCAAAGACTTTTTCCTTATCATTTGAGATAATAACATGATTTCTGTTGATTTTGTTATAGATATATTCAGTATGATGAACATTTTCCTAATATTGAACCATCGCTGCCAACCTGGTATAAATCCCATCTGATTATGGTGCATTTTCCTAGGAATAATTTACTGTAATCTCTGAGTAGGGATTTCAGTCTATAGTTTTTTTGTCTGTTTTGGTTCTTCCTGCTACCACATTGGGGGCATAAAAAGAATTTGGCAGAACGTCTCTTACTTATTTTTTAGAACAGTTCATGTAGAAGAGAAATTAAGTGTTCATTAAATATTTGGGAAAATTCACTTATAAATCCATCTGGATGTGGAGACTTTATATTATGCAGTTTATCAATAGCTTGTTCAATTTTTTTTCTAAAATGATACTTCATTATTTTATTTCCTCTACTGTTAATCTGGGCAGTTTATATTTTTGTAAATATTCATCCAGTTCACTCAGTTAATCAAATTTGTTGGCATAAAGTTTGGCAAAGTAGCTCTGAATTATCTCTTTAATTTCCTCCTCATTGGTGACTAATTCATGCTTACCATTTTTGACACTGATAATTTGATGATCTTCTTTCTTTTTCTAATAAGAGTAACCAAAAGTTAACTGTTTTGTTTGTTTTTTTCATAAAACAAATTCTTAGCTTTATTTACTGTATCAATGGTTTTCTTGCTTTCCGTTTTATTAATCTCTTCCTTGATTTTCAGAATTTCTAATTTGCTATTAAATTGGAGATCTTTAACTTGATCTTTTTTTCTAGCTATTTTATTTGAATGCCCAATTCATCGATCTCTTTCTCTATTTCATTGTTATAAGCATTTAGAGATAAAAAAACAATTTTTCCTCAGAACTGCCTAACTGCATCCCACAAAATTTGGCATGATGTCTCATTATTATCATTTTCTGGGATGTAATTGATTATTCCTATGATTTGCTGTTTGATCCACTCATTGTATAAAAGTAAGTTATTTAGTTTGCAATCAATTTTTGGTTTATTTTTCCATGACCTTTTATTACATGTAATTTTTATTGTATCATGATATGAGAAGAATATATTTATTATTTCTATCTACTATGTATTGCAGAGAAAAAAAGGTATATTCTTTTCTATTCCCATTAAGTTTTCTCCAGAGGTCTATCTAAGTTTTCTAAATGATTTTTCCCATTAATTTCCAATATCTCTGACCAATAGATATTCAAATTATTTTTAAAAAGCTTTTATTTAAACATCCCACATTCAACTTTCTTTACAAATTAATTTGGGTAGGATTATCATTTTTATTAAATTAGGTTTTTTTGTTTTTTTGTTCTTTTGTTTAAATTTATGTTATAGTTGTCAAAATCTGGGAGAGGAATATTGTCTCCTGTTATTGTTGTACCCTGGTCCATACACTCTTCTAAAAAAGTTTTTTTTTTCATCTAAGATTTCAGATGCTATAGCATGTAGAGCATAAGTATATTTTTGAGAATAATTTGTTGTCTGATTTTTTCAGAATCAAGCAATAACATTTTTATGTATTTTCAAAGTTTTTATTAATTTTTCTTATATTATACTATGATCGCACCTTTTCCTTAATTTTAGAGTTTACTAGACATATTGATTCATTTTTTTTAAAGTTGCTGAATTTTTTTTCTTTTACTCTAAGTTGAATAATTACTTCAAGTCCCTCTTTGCATTATCTTTCAGTTATTTTTAATTCTTCTTTTTTTACCTTCTGTGTCATTATTTTTTAAAAAATAATTTACTGGGGCCTTCTGCTGAAGATGGGGGAAAGAAACCAAGAAATTTCTTAAGCTTTCCCTAGTTTCCCTCAGAAACAATATTAATCAAATCACTAAACAGATTTTGGAGCAACAGAAACCACAAAAGAAGAGAGTGGAACATCTTTCAGCAGAAGTGTCATTGGAGAAGTGTGAGTGGACCCAGGGAAGAAAAAGAAAACTAGTGCATGGCAGTGGAGTGGGGCAACGACTAACTTGGAGTCCTCAGTTATAGGAGAGCTCTCCATTGGAGGTTCTTGATGTTCAGACCTGGGGGGTCAACTGTGCATCAGATGGGCTGGGAGAATTCCAACAAGGATGCCCTAATCACCCTTCTACTGGTGGTATGATTGGACTAGACAGTCAGACTAGGACTGCAAGCCCCTGTCATTCCTAGGCTGGAGAGTCTAATCTAGTGACTAACTACTAGCCTTCTAGAGCAGATAGCACCAGGAGTTCCTACAATTCCCACAATCTACTAGTAAGTGGGCAACTGGAATTCCCCAAATAGTCTAGAGAGAAAACGGCTGGAATTCCTTACTATCTATCCAGTGAGCAACCCCCTTGAGTTTCTAACATCTATAGCCCCAGACCAGTAAGCAACACCTATTGGATGCAATTGGGCCCTTTTCCCAACATAAGAATCTTGGAATAGTTCCCAGTATCGAATCTTGAAATGAAAAGGTCAAGTAAAAAGAGGATCTATTGAAAATTACCTTAGAGATAAGAGTAGGCAAAACACTATATCAGAAAAGGATTAAACAAAGGGTAATATATGTAAAGCTGCAGAGGAGAATAGGAATTGGTTTCCAACACAGAAAGACTTCTTGGAGGAGCTCAATGAAGATTTTAAAAGTCAAATGGAAAAATTAGGGGAAAATGCAAGAGAAATTTAAGATCTAGGAAAGAGGAAAACAAATATTACAAAAATACAATTGGGTAAATGAAAAATAAAATGAATCATATGGAAAAAGATACAAAAGATACCTGGAGAAGATAAATTCGTGAGGAATAGACTGGGGCTAGTAGAAAATAATGACTCCATGAGCCACCAGGAATCAGTCCAACAAATCAAAAAAATGATAAAATAGAAAAGAATGCAAAATGCCTCAATGGTAACACAACTGCCCTGGAAAATAGATGAAGAAGAGGTAATTTAAGAATTATTAGAGTACCTAAAAGTCATATTCAAAAAAGGAGCCTGGAAACCCTTCTTCATAAAATTGAAAATTGCCCTGAAACACAGAAGGCAAAATAGTCATTGAAAGAATCTACCAATCGCCACTGGAAAAGGAAATCAAAATAAAAATGCCAAGGAATATTGCAGGAAAATTCCAGAACAAGCACATCAAGAAGAAAAATCCTGTAAGTAGCCAGAAAGATGCAATTCAGATATCAAATACCAAATACCAAATACCAAATACCAAAAAGCAACAGTCAGGATTATATTATATTGACCCTGGATACATCGACAATATAAGATTTAAAGACCTAGTATAAGATATTTCAGAGGATAAGGTAGCAAAATTCATCCTACTCTTTCAGGGGGAAAAATAGATATTTAATGAAATAGGCTACTTTCAAATTTTCCTGATGAAAAGACTATAGCTGATCAGAAAATGTGATCTTTAAGAGGAGGCCCAAGAGATACATGAAAGGTAAACAGTGAAAAAGATAATGACTGCTTTTTTTTTTAGATTTTTTTACAAGGCAAATGGGGTTAAGTGGCTTGCCCAAGGCCACACAGCTAGGTAATTATTAAGTGTCTGAGACCCGATTTGAACCCAGGTAATCCTGACTCTAAGGCCGGTGCTTTATCCACTACGCCACCTAGCTGCCCTAATGACTGCTTTTTAATAAGGTTAAAGTGGATACACCCCTAGATGAGAAGAAGATTCTCATGACTTGAGAATTGGAGAATTGTAGCTCTTTAAGGTGGAGTGTACATAGGCTGAAGGTATAGACATAGATTATTTTGATGGAACAATCTTTAAAAATTGATATTTTAGGGGGAGTGGAGCCAAGATGGCTACAAAATAGGATGTCTCTTAGGTTCTCTTTCTTAAAACTTATAAAATAAGGACTCTAACTAAATTTTCAAGAGTCAGAACCCACGGAAGGACCCAGTGAAGCAGTTTTCCAACTCAAGGTAACCTGGAAAAGAGCAGAAATGCTCTGCTCCCTGGGGTTAGAAGGGTGGTCCACCAGAGGGGTGGCCTGCTAGAGCAAAGGAACTTCAGCCTCCTGGAGGCAACCCCAAGGAGCTGGGAACTGTGACTCACAGCAGCAGGGGAGTTTCCTGACCTACACCCTGGGGAGTACCGGGCACAACGTGGGGGATCAGCAGGGGTGACCACTGCCAGAATGAGCATGTGAAGCCCAGCCCTCAGGGCACATAGAGAGCAGGGTGGCTGCAGCAGCTCAGATGCAGGAAAAGGAAGCAGAAGCTAGTAAGCAGGAGCCCCCAGGGCATAAGTGGAGAGCCTAGGGAGGGGAGCGAAAAGAGAGAAACTGTCAAGCTCTGTCCTCTGAACCTGGAAAAGGACTCTGGGCATCTGAACACATTCAGATCCTGATAGCAGTCTAGGCCCCCATAGAACAGCAAGCCCCCCCCCACCTCAGCCCCGTGGCAGAGGGGGAGCTTATGGTCATTCACAGATCAGGAGGGAGGACAGAGCCTCACACACTGAGACCCTTGTGGGGGGTGTCCAAAAAGCTCAGGAAGCACTCCAAAACCAGGCTCAGGCTGGGAAAACGAGTAAGCAGAGGGAAAAAGGAACACCATTGAGAAATACTTTGCCTGTGATCCCAAGAAGGATCAAAACACTCAATCTGAAGATGAGGAAGTCCAAGCTCCTGCATCTAAAGACTCCAAGAAAAACAGAAATTGGGCTCAGGCTATGACAGAGCTCAAAAAAGACTTTGAAAATCAAGTGAGGGAGATAGAAGAAAAATTGGGAAAAGAAATCAGAGAGATGCAGGAAAAACATGAAAATGAAGTCAGCAGCTGAGTCAAGGAAATCCAAAAAAATGCTGAAGAAAATAGAATGCTGAAACAGTTCAAAAAGTTATTGAGGATAAGAATGCTTTAAAAAGCAGAATTGACCAGATGGAAAAAGAGATAAGAAAGCTCTCTGAGGAAAAGAAATCCTTCAGACAAAGAACAGAATTCAAGGGGAGATTGCTGATTTTATGAGCAATTAGGACTCAATACTTCAAAACCCAAAGAATGAAAAATTAGAAGAAAATGTGAAACATCTCATTGAAAAAACAACTGATATGGAAAGCAGATTTAGTAAAGATAATTTAGAAATTATTGAATACCTTAAAGTCATGATCAGGAAAAGAGCCTTAACATCATTTTCTAAGAATAACTACAGGAAAATTACCCGGAAATACTAGAAGCAGAGGGCAAAATAGAAATTGAGAGAATCCACCAATTTCCCCAAGAAACAGATCCAAAAAACAACAACCCCCAGGAATATTATAGCCAAGTTCCAGAACTCCCAAGTCAAAGAGAAAATATTACAAGCAGCCAGAAGGATACAATTCAAATATCGTGGAGCTTCAGTCAGGATCACACAGGACTTAGCAGCAACGAAATGAAAAGCTCATAGGGCTTGGAATATAATATACTGGAAGGCAAAAGAACTTAGAATGCAACCAAGAATCAATTACCCAGCAAAATTGAATGTCCTCTTCCAGGGAAAAAGATAGACTTTCAAAGAACCAGGGGAATTTCAAATATTCCTGTTGGAATGGCCAGAGCTGAACAGAAGGTTTGATCTTCAAATACAGGACTCAAGTGGAAGCGTAGAGATTGGAGGAGAAAGGTAAAATATGAGCAACTTAATGATGATGAACTGCATGTATTCCAAAAATGACACTGGTAATACTCATATGAACCTTCTCAGTTAATAGGGCAATTAGAAGGCGATTTTGTAGATGAAGCACAGGAGAAAACTGAATTTGAAGATAAAAATGTGGTGTAAAAATGGAGTCAAGAGAAAAAAGGGAAATGTAATGGGAGAAAGAAAGGAGAGGGGAAATAGTCTAAGATATTTCATATAATAAGATTTTTCTTTTACAATGAGTTATTGCAATGATATGGAAGGGGGGAAGGCAAGGGGGAATGAGGGAATCTTCGCAGTCATCAGAGGCAGCTAGGAGAGGAAACAGCATATATACTCAATGACGTATAGACATCTGGAGTAAGAAGGGGGGGCAGGGGGAAGGGGTGGGGATGTGAATGATGGAGGAGAGGATGGACCATGGGAGGAGAGTGGTCAAATATAACACATTCGCTTTTTTTTTTACTTCTTGCAAGGGACTGGGATTGGATGGCCGGTCCAGGACCATAGGGCTGGGTGGATGCTGGGCCTAAGGGGTGGTATGGGGGCTAGGAGCCTCTTGGCCCCAGGGCCAGCATCTGTCTGCTGCACCACTCAGCTAACCTACAGCAGAGTCAGAGTGAAAGGAGAGAGAAAATATAGTATGTAGTAGTGGAGAAGTACAAAAGGAGGGCGTTGTGATCAGCAATGGCAACAGTGGAAAAATAGGGAAGTAACATTTGTGATAGACTTATCATAAAGAATGTCATCCAACCACAACAAAGTTGGTGATGCTGGAATACAGTCTGAAGCACATTTATTATTATTATTATTATTGAGGGGGTGCAGGGCAAATGGGGCTGGGTGGTCTGCCTGGGGCTGCATAGCAGGGTGATAATTGGGTGTCTGAGGCCGGATTTGTACCCGGGTGCTCCTGGCTCAAGGGCCAGTGCCCTGTCTGCCACTCAGCCGCCCCTACTATTATTACCATTTTATTTTATTTTGGGTCTTCTTTTTTTCTTTTTTTGGTTTTTGCAGGCTAATGGGGTTGGGGTGACTTGCATGGGGTCACACAGCTGGGTGATTGTTGGGTATATGGGGCTGGATTTGGGCTCAGGTGCTCCTGGCTCCAGGGCTGGTGCTCTGTCCACTGTACCACCTGGCCATACCTACAATTATTAATATTAGTTTTTAATTTTAATTTTTTTTCTCTCCCCTTTACTTTATCACTCAAGTGAGTCTTTACTTTTGGGGGGCAGGGCGTATTTTGTTTACTCTTACACAAGAATATTTTATTAATGTATAAAGAAACATTATTTGTACAAAATGAGAATAAATAAATTTAAAAAGAAAAAAGATATTTTTTAAAAAGAAAGGATTGTAATGAGATAGGAGAAAGGGGGGCAGAATGCATTAAATTATATCAAATGAAGAGGTGCAAAGGATCTACTGCAATAGAGGAAAAAAGGGAGGAAGTGAGAACTAATTGTATTTACTCTCACTGGATTTGGCTCAAAGATGGAATGATACATACTCAGTTGAGTGCGTAAATTCACCTTATCCTTGATTTATTAGAAGGAAAAAGAGGGAAAGGGAAGGAGGATAAGAGGGAAGGAAGAAGGAAGGAGAAAAGGAAAAGGGGAAATGTAGGGTGACTGATAAAAGGGAGGACAGATTGATATACATTAGCAAAATACTACTGAGGAGGCTTAGGATGAAAGGAGGGGGGAAAAGTGCAAATGGAAAGGAGATAGGATAGAGGTAATTATAGCTATGAATGTGAATGGAATGAACTCTCCTATAAAGAGGAAGAAGATAGCTAAGTAGAAATATGCATCAGCTGAAGTGAAAAAAGAAGGGGTAGCAATATTTATCTCAGATAAAACAAAAGCAAAATTGGATCCTATTAAAAGAGATAAGGAAAGAAACTATATTCCCATAAAATTTATCATAGAAAATAAGTAATTTTAGTACTAAACATGTAAGTAGAGAGTGGTATAGCATCCATATTCTTAGAGGAGAAATTAAAGGATTTACAGGAAGATGTAGATAGCAAAACTAGCTGGTGGGGGGCCTCAACCACCCTCCCTTAGAATTAGATAAATCTAACCATAAAATAAACAAGAAAAAAGTTAAGAAGGAGAATTAAAATGTTAGAAAAATTAGATATGGTAGACCTCTTGAATGGGGATTGTTTTTTTTTTTCTGTTGTGCATGGCATCTACACAATAAATGACCATGTTTTAGGGTATAAAACCTTCATAATCAAATGCTGAAAGGAAAAAATATTAAATGCATCCTTTTCAGATCATGATACAATAAAATCATGTTTTATTAAGAGAGATAGACCTACAATTAATTTAAACTAAAACATCTAATTTTATAGATTTAGTAGGTCATTCAATATAATGAAAATAAGATGACAACATGCCAAAACTTGTAGGTTACTGCCAAAACAGCTATTTAGGAAACCTTAATGCTTACATGAATAAAATATTCAAAAAAGGAGATCAATGAATTGGACATACAAGTAAAAAAGAAAGATAATGAACAAAGTAACAATCCCCAAATCTATACCAAATTAGAAATTCTAAAAATCAAAGAATAAATTAGGAAAATCAAAAGTAACACAACTATTGCATTAATAAAAAAATTAAGAGTTGTTTTTATGAAAAAAAATAGATAAATCTTTGGTTAATTTCATTAAATAAAGAAGGAAACTAAATTACCAGGATCAAAAATGGAAGAAGGTGAGTTCACTGCCAATGAGGAGGAAATTAAAGTAATAATTTAGAGATTATTTTGCCCAACTCTATGCCAATAAGTTTGACAATCTAAGTGAAATGGATGAATATTTTAAAAAAGTACAAATGCCAGGTTAAAAGAAGAATAAATGGAATACTTAAAAACCCCATTTCAGAAGAAGAAATTGAATAAGACCTAAATGAAATTCCTAATAAAAAAAATTCCATGAACAGATGGAATCACAAATAAATTCTACCAAACTTTTAAAAAACAATTAATTCCAACTCAATACAAATTATTTGAAAATAATAGATGAAGATGGAGATCTGTCAAATTTCTTCTAAGCCACCAATATAGTACTGATTCCTAAACCAGGAGGAGCCAAAACAGAGAAATAAAATTATAGACCAATTTTCCTAATGAATATTGATGCAGAAATTTTAAATAAACTTTTAACAAAGCAATTACAATAAGTTATCATTAGGATAATATAGTATGATCAAGTATATTTATACCAGGAATATAGGTTTAGTTCAATATTAGGGACACTATCAACATAATTGACCATATCAATAACAAACCTAGGAGAAATCATATGATTATATCAATGGATGCAGAAAGAACTTAAAGAACTTTTAACGACATATAGCACCAATTCCTAATAAAAACACTAAAAAGCATTGGAATAAATGTGAAATTTCTTAAAAGGATAAAACTTTATGTGTAGTGGGAAGATTTTAGACATATTCCCTATAAGGCAAAGAGTGAAACAAGAATTCCTAATGTCACCACTATTATTCAATCTTATATTAGAAATGTTAACTCTAGCAATAAGAGAAGAAAAATAAACTAAAAGTATTAGAATAGGTAATCTTTGCAGATGATATGATGGAATGCCCTGAGAATCCTAGAAATTAACTAAACAATTTAAGCAATTAACAACTTTAGCAAAATTGCAGGATTAAAAAAAATAAATCCACATAAATCATCATCAGTTATGCAGTAGTGACACTCAGTCTGTAGCAAAAATCTTACATATGCAAAAATATTTATAGCATCTCTTTTTGGAGCAGCAAAGAATTGGAAATTGAGGGGATGCCTAACAACTGGGGAATGACTGAAGAAACTGAAGTATTAGAGTGCTGTTGTTTGATAAGAACATTGTTATTAGATAAGAAATCATGAGAAGGGGCAGTTAGGTGGCGTAGTGGATAAAGCACCGGCCCTGAAGTCAGGAGTACCTGGGTTCAAATCCTGTCTCAGACACTTAATAATTACCTGGCTGTATGGCCTTGGGCAAGCCATTTAACCCCGTTTGCCTTGCAAAAAAAACCCTAAAATAAAAGAAATCATGAGGGATAGAACTTCAGAAAAGCCTGGAAAAACATGTATGAACTGATGCTAAATGAAGTAAGCAGAACCAGAAGAGCATCTTACATCCTAAACATTAACATTGAGTAGTGATCAGCTGTGATGGACTTGTACATTCATCAAATTCTGTTCTAAAAGACTTGTGATTGAAAATATCCAAATCCAGAGAAGGAACTATGGAGAGTAAATGCAGATCAAAGCTTACTATCTTCTATTTTTAGATATTGTCTTATGTAGTATGTATTTTCCCCTCTCTTATGTTTTTCCCATTTCAATTTCATTCTTCTTTCAAAGCATGATTAATATGGATATAATGTTAATCATAGTTTTATATATGCATAGCCTATATTAGATTTTTTTCAGGAGGAGGAAAGGAAGGGCTGGAAAGATGAAAATGGGAAACTCAAAACTTTGCAAAAAAAGATTGTTGAAAATTATCTTTTCATAAAGTTGAAAAATAAATAAAATATTTTCAAATGTATTTATCTCATTTTCTATTAATTTTCCTTTTCAAACTATTCTAAACTTATTCATTAATTCATGATTGATTCATATTTCATTCTTTAGTCTCTTGATTCTTTAGTTCACATATACATATGTTTGTATTTATGAAAGGAGAAAACCTATCAAGGCCATTTCAGTTCCATGCACAAAATATTCATTACTGATTTTTCCAAAGTACACTATTAGACTTTGGGGAAGATATAAAGTGTTTGTACATATCTTTTTATATAGCTCAAGAGTTAGATGATGCAAGGGAGAAAATTTGGGCATGAATTCAAATTCAGATTCAGACACTAACTACTGTCTCCATAAGCATTATTTTTTAGGTTTTTGCAAGGCAAACGGGGTTAAGTGGCTTGCCCAAGGCCACACAGCTAGGTAATTACTAAGGGTCTGAGACCAAATTTCAACCCAGATACTCCTGGCTCCAGGGCCGGTGCTTTATCCACTACGCCACCTAGCTGCCCCTTCCATAAGCATTTAATTAGCATCATTGAATAACTTTATCATCATCAATTTTAGCCAGAACACTTATGAAAACATGAAAGTCTAAGACAAAACAGTTCTATGGAATATAAGCAGAAATTCTGTTAATATTGACATTAATTAATTAATCAAATCTCTGTGACAATAGGTAGCCTCTAACTAGTCATTCAAATAAATCCATTACAGGTTTTAAAAAATACATGATAGAAGATATTGAAAAAAAATTACTGAAATAATAAGCCAATATGCATATATTTTCCTAGAAAAATATATTTTCCTGGTGGCAAAATTCAAAAATTGAAGATGAACAGTTTAATCTTGCATGAATTGTTATAAGTGAATCTATTATTATTCCTGATTATCATTTATTTTACACATGTCTATGTAACATTTATCTAATAATTTTTTTAATATTTTAAGGAAATAAGGATCAAGATTATTGTTGTATATGTTTCATGATATCCTTTCTTGAAAATTGGTAAATTTTCTTATATCCAATTTTCTAATCCTTCTCCTACTTTTCATTAGTTCTTGACAAATCACCAAATCTAAGTCCAATAATAAACAATTTTTAGGTTCACAAAACTGAATTTACCTTTTTTAAAGATTTTATTTATTTTGAATTTTACCATTTTTCCCCTAATCTTACTTCCCCCCTCCACCCCCCCCCCCAGAAGGTAATTTGCCAGTCTTTAAATTGTTTCCATGATATACATTGATCCAAATTGAATGTGATGAGAGAGCAATCATATCCTTAAGGAAGAAACAAAGTATAAGAGATAGCAAAATCAGACAATATCAGTTTTTTTTTCTAAATTAAAGGTAACAGTCCTTGGTCTTTGTTCACACTCCACAGTTCTTTCTCTGGATACAGATGGTATTATCCACTACAAACAGCCCCAAATTGTCCCTGATTGTTGCACTGATGGAATGAGAAAGTCCATCAAGGTTAATCATCACCCCCATTTGCTGTTAGAGTATACAATGTTTTTCTGGTTCTTCTTATCTCATTCAGCATGAGTTCATGCAAATCCCTCCAGGTTTCCCTGAATTCCCATCTCTCCTGGTTTCAATAGAACAATAGCGTTCCCTGGCATACATATACCACAATTTGTTAAACCAATCCCCAATTGAAGGACATTTACTTGATTTCCAATTCTTTGACCCCACAAACAGGGCTGCTATGAATGTTTTTGTACAAGTGATGTTTTTACCCTTTATTAAATATCATCTCTTCAGGGTATAGACCCAGTAGTTTTATTGCTGGGTCAAAGGGTATGCACAATTTTGTTGATCTTTGGGTATAATCCCAAATTGCTCTCCAGAAAGCCTGGATGACTTCACAGCTCCACCAACAATGTATTAGTGTCCTAGATTTCCTGCATCCCTTCCAACACTGATCATTGTCCTTTATTTTCATATTGACGAGTCTGAGAGGTATGAAGGGGTATGAAAAGTATTAAGTGGTATGAAAATTGTCTATTTTAGGAAGATGTTCTTTCCTACCTTCTCTATTAATCAGATCTATTTTTGCTTTTGCTTTATCTAAGTTGATTCTTATTCCGCTTTTTTTAGCTTCAGCTGAAACATAATATATTGTTCTCCAGTCTTTTACCTTTACAATATGTGTGTCTCTCTGCTTTAAATATGTTCCTTATAAACATCAGATTGAAGAATTCTGGTTTCAATCCACTCTGCTATTCACTTCTGTTTTTTTTGATAGAATTCATCATGTTCACATGCACAGTTATTGTTAACTGTATTTTGTATTTCTCTGCATCCTATTATTTTCCCTAGTTCTACTTTTATCTTTTCTTCACCAGTGTTTTCCTTTTGACCACTGCCTTCCACATTCTAGTCTTCCTTTCACTGAGGATGAACATGGCCTCAAGGTCAGCTATCTCACTGATGGCAAATTCTTTAACTTGAAAATGCTACAAACCAAGACCAAGTCCTGTATAAAACTGACTATATCTCCTTTGAATTTGAATTGCTTCCTTTTGGCTGTCTGCAGTATATCCTCCATGAGCTGATGATTCTGAATTTTGGTTGCAATATTACTTTGAGTTTTCATTTCATCTTTCAGGAGGTGATCAGATTCTTTCAGTGACTATTTAACTCTCTGGTTCTAGGAACAGGGAAGTTTTCCTTGATAAAGTCTAGGCTCTTTTTTTATTATGGTTTTATTCCAATTATTCTTAGATTATCTCTCCCACATCTATTTTCTAGATTAGTTGTTTTATCAATAAGTTATTTTATATTTTCTTCTATTTTTTCATTCATTGGATTTTGTTTGACTGATTCTTATTATCGCATAGATTCATTAGCTTCCAATTTCCCAGCTCTAGTTTCTAAGTAATTATCTTCTTCAGTTGCATTTTGTACCTTTTTTTCAATTTGAGCGTTTCTTTTTAAGTTGCTTCTTCAATGAATTTTTCCCCCAATTTGGTCAATTGTATTTGTAAAGAATTGTTTTCTTTCATCCATTATTGTCTGTCTTTTTCCCAAGCTGTTGACTTTGTCTTGCATACCTGAGATTTCTCTTCCCAATTTTTCTTCTACCTCTCATTTTAATTTTTTTTTTAATTTGAGCTCATCCAAGAAAGATTTTTGGCCTTGGAATCAATTCATATTCCCCTTTCAGGTTGCACAGGTAGACAATTTGACATTGTTGATCTCTTCTGATTTTGTGTTGATTCTTCCCTGTCTCCATTGTAGCTCTCTATGTTCAAGGCTTTTTGTTTTCTATTTTTTGCTCATTTGGGTGTAGAAGACACTGGCCATTTGTTCTGAAGGTTCAAAGACCTGTTCACTGGCTTTCTGCTCCAGAACCTGAGGTGTTGGGAGTTTGCCAGTGCTCTGGCCTACTCATATATGTTGTATCCTGGGTTTTGACTGCTGTGCTGGAAGTCTCATAGTTGGGCTGCTGTGTCACTGATCTGGTTAGATAGCATTTCTAATAAAATATTGAAGAATAGTGGTAATTAGATTGATCTTCTTTAAAGTTTCTTGATTAGCCCTATTGCAGATATTGTTTGATCTTGGTTTTAAATATGTGCTTCTTATCATTTAAAAACATGATTTCATTGATTCCTTTAATTTCAGTGTTTTTTTAATCAAGAATTCATGTTGTATTTTGCCAAAAGATTTTTCTGTAGCTATTGATATAACCACTTTTTTATTTTTATGATCAATTATGCTTTAATTTAGGTAATATATTCATTCAATTTTGCTATAAATCTCTACCATAGAGAAGTTATGATATTTGTGATATATTGGTGTAGTCTCCTTGCTGATATTATATTTAATTTTTTGCCTTAATATTCATTAGAGAAATTGGTCTATAGTTTTCTTTCTCCATTTTTGCTTTTTCTGGATTAGGTTTCAGTGCCATATCTGAGTCATTAAAAGAATGTGTAACAGTCTTTCATTACCTATTTTTTTCAGATTGTTTTTGTGATTAGTTATTTCTTCAGTGTTTGGTAGAATTTACTTATATATCCTTCTGGTTCTGGATAGCTTTTCTTAAAGAATTCATTTGTAGCTCCTTTATTGTTTTCCTAAGATAGGGTCATTTAAGCATTCTATTTCTTCTTCTGTTAAACTTGTAATTTATATTTTTGCACTGCTGTTTTTGGCAGCAGTTCAGGAGTTACCTATTATGCCCTTATAACCAGTGGTCTGGTCCCCTTACCATCTCTAGCTTGAGAGTTCCTAAAGTGACTGCTGCTACCATCATGGCTGCCACATCTCATTACTGGTATTGCATCCACATGCAATCCACATGCACATGCAACTACCAAGTTACAGATCTCTCCTTCCTGCAAGCTAAGTTATCTTAGACTGGAATAATGTTTCACCTTTAGCTTTTGCTGTATCTGCTGCTCTATAATTTGATTTGAATTATTACTTTAAATTTGCGGGGAGGGAATATTTGGAGAGGTGTCCTTTAGTACTTTTACTTCACAATCTTGACTCTACCCACAGAGATTCCTAACTAGTTTCTCTCTTATAATTTCCTTTTGCATCCTTTGTTTCATTTCCATTTTGTTCATAACTGTTCTAGGTCCACCATCTCACCACTCTCTTTGAAGATATCGAAAATGAACCTAAGAAGACATAAAAACTTAACATCTTGTTCTGCCTTTTTTATATACCATCTTCCAAAATAGTAAACCTATTCCTTCCTTTATATTCTTTCCTCTAAGCAAAGAATGTATTTCTTATAACTTTGCAAATTGTTTAAGCTTAGTTTCTTCTGATTCAGAGTTCTTATAATCTTAATATAATTCAAACAGGTTTATGCTACTTTTTCATTCATCCTCAGTTATGCAGTTTTTGCCTGCCTTTTGCATAAGTCCTTTCAAATCATGAATTTATTAGACAATTTATTGAGTGCCAAATGTAATTTACATCTGTCCCTCTTTTCTTCTTCCTCTAGAAAATTTTTGATTAAATTGTCATAAATTCATTTTTCATGGTCCTTAATATATCTTGAATCAACTGCCCTGTTAAGATTCTCTAGTTATTTTGTGACTTGGTAGTAATGCAAATCTGTTCTCCTAAAGTGTGGGATAGTTGTCTGAGTTTGTCTTGTGTTCATTTTCCTTAACTATCATGAATGCTGTCAATACAGTCAATTACTAGTATTATTAGCATTTTTCCATTTCCATAAAATTGTATTATTTTAATTTTAAACATTTATTAATGGAAATGTTTTTATTGAAAAGTCCAAAGGTGTGCAACTGCATAGAAAATGAACAAATTGGGGAAGCTAGGTTGCACAGTGGATAAGAGCACCCGTCCTGGAGTCAGGAGTACCTGAGTTCAAATCCAGCCTCAGATATTTAATACTTACCTAGCTGTGTGGGCAAGTAAATTAATCCCATTGCCTTGCAAAAAATCTAAAAAAAGATAATTAAAAGATGACTGGTTTGGGGTTCCATAATCAATAGAAGTTTTAGGAAGCACTCTTCAATTTTCATTCAAAGAGAACAGAATAAAAAAATCTTAAAAGGTCAGTAGTCCCTCAGTGTGAAAGATCTCAAATGCAAACTTACAAAATTGGTTTTATCCAATATGAAATAAGGAAACATTGGGCGGAGGGTGGTGTAGAGTACTGGTATTACCAACACAATACTCGTTAAGTATTATTTTGTTAGTTTTTGTACTTCATTCTCAAAGAGGAGCATGACATCAAGGATCTGATGCCATGACATGCAGATGAATTGAATTTAACTGAGATGGAAGGCAGTGGTTGTACAAAATTAACCAGCTCACTTTCTCTTCTGGAGTCATTTGGATACATTGGCAATATTTTAATCAGTATGACTAAAGATGACCCTGAAGCAGAAGATCTTGTTCTTTTATTTTTAAATTATTTTTTAAAAAGCATTTTATTTACCCCCAATTACATATCATGAAAATTTTAGCAAACGTTTTTATAAGATTTTGAATTCCAAATTTTTCTCCCTCCTTTTCTTCTCTGCCCTTTTTTCAAACAGGGAGACAGTTTGATATAGTTTATATGTATTCTTTAAAGCAAAATACATTCCCAGGGAGGGTAGGAGGTGCAGTAGATAGAGCACCAGCCCTGGAGTCAGGAATACCTGAGTTCAAATCTGGCCTCTAATGCTTAATAATTACCTGACTCTGTGGCCTTGGGCAAGCCACTTAACCCCTTTACCTTGCAAAAATAAAAATTCCCAAATTAGTTTCAAGTCAAAAAGAAAAAAATAAGCATGAGAAAGAATAAATTCATTGAAAAACTATGCTTCAATCTGTCTTTAGAATCCATCAACTCATTATCTGGTTATGGATAGATTTTTTTTTCCTTTGTGAGTCCTTGGGTATTTGTGTTGTTGAGAAGGACTTGGTCATTCATATATGCTCACACAATGTTGCCGATACTACATACGTTATTGTCTTAGTTCTGTTTCTTTCACTTTGCAACAGTTCATGTAAGTATTTCCAGGATTTTCTGAAATCTGTGTGTTTATTATTTCTTAATGCACAATAGTAATCCATTACATTTGTTTACCACAGTTTCTTCAGTCATTGCTTTCTAAATTATACAGTGCTTATGATGTGAAATGTTGTGTCCTATTGTTTATCAATTTTCCCAGAAGTTTCTCAGAACTTCCCAGAAATACTGAGTTCTTATCCCAAAAGCTGGAGATGTCAGGTTTATCAACCATTAGGTTACTAGAATCATTTAAGTATCATGTTCCACTGATCCACCCCTCTATTTTTTAGCCAGCACCAGATGGTTTTAGTGATTTGGTTGTAATCCAAGCTCATTTGCCTTCCATAATATCATATTCCAAGTCCACTAAATCTAGTTTAATCCATTCTGTAGCAACACAATATCTGCATTGTTTCGCTTTGGCTGTTAGTAATATTTCCTCTTTGACTTGAAAGTTCTGGAATTTGATAGTTTTCATTTTGGGATCTTTTTGTCAGAATTGGAATTCCCTCAATTTCTATATTATCCCTGCTTATAGAAACTCAGGGCAATTTTGCTGGATTATTTCTTGAAAAATGAAGTCTGGGCTCTTTTACTGATCATGACTTTCAAGTAGCCCAATAATTTTTAAATTATCTCTTCTGGGTCTGTTTTCCAAATCAGTTATTTTTTCAATAAGATATTTCACATGTTCTTCAGTTTTTCATTCTTTTGTTTTTGTTTTGTTTTTTTGAATTCTCACAAAGTCATCCACTTCCCTTAGCTCCACACTACATTTGGAGGACTTATTTTCTTCAGAGATTTTTCTTATCTCCTTTTCCATCTGGCTAATTCTGTTTTTTAAGGTGTTTTTCTCCTCACTGGCCTTTTGGATCACTTTTTCCATTTGACCAGAACTGGTATTTAACATTATTTTCTTTGGTATTTTTTTTTGTATCTCCTCCAAGCTACTGACTTGGTTTTCATGATTTACTTGCATTGCTTTCATTTCCCTTCCCAATTTTTCCTCCACCCCCATTACATGATTTTCAAAATCTTTTTTGAGCTCTTCCATAGCCTGAGACCAATTCCTATTTTTCTTGGAGTCTTTGGATTTAGAAGTTTTGACTTTGTTATCTTCTGAGAGTGGGTTTTGATCCTCCATGGTACCAAAGAAATTATCTATGGAGAGATTCATTTTGTTGATATTCATTTCACCAATCTATGAATTGGTTTTAAAACATTTCCCAAGCTTTTGTATGTTTTGGGGGATCCCTCCCCAGGCACCTGAATTCCTTCAATGTCATATGAGAGGCTCTGACTGCACTTCTGCGCTATGCTCTGATCTGTGGATGGTAGCAGACACTTCCCTCTGACCTGGTGCCATGAGGAGGGTCCCTACTCTCCTTTGGCAGGAGAGATCCCTATATTGGGACCTCGATCTGAGTATGGTCAAGTCAACAATGTCCTACACCAATAATATCAGAGAAACCTCAACATACTCCATCTACCCTTTACTGTCAATGGACTGACATTCCGAAAACAGCTCCTGGGAGGCTCCCTGGTGAGTGACTTGTTTTTGGTTCCCAAGGGCAGGTCAGCACTGATGCCTGGTGGGCCTGGGCTCTGGGCTCAGTCTGGTGAGACAGAGTTTTTCACTGGCCTTCTTGCTGTCAAGTTGTCCTTAGTCTGTTGTCCTGGGCTGATAGGTCTGGAAACCACGTCAGTTGAAATGGACCCAGGAATCCAGGGACCCAAGTGCCCCAGGGGGCTTTCCGAGAAGTCTGAAACTCATTTGTTTGAGGAGCAGCTATGATCCCAGGTGCACTGTGATCTCTTCCAACCCCAGTGGAAGAAACATTGCCCGCAAATCTTCCAAGCTGCCTTGGGCCAAAAAGGTGTTTTATTTGGTCTTTCTGTGGGTTCCACCTCTCTAGAATTTGACTAGAGTCATAATTTTATGGCATTTGGAGTGGTCTATGGGGATGAACCTCTGGGAATTCCTGTCTTCACACTGTTCTCTTGACTCCACACCCACCCATTTTTCTTTTCATTGATTTTCTTGACCTTTTGTTTTTGCAGACAATTCTAAACAATTTCCAGATAAATTGTGCTGCCTTTTTTTCCCCTAGCTCTATCAGATAATTTTTTGGTTTTATTTATATGGCACTAAATAAGTCAATAAAATGAAGTAGATTATCATTTTTAACTATATTGACTCAATTTACCCTTAAACAATTGATATTGTTTCAATTGATATTTTTTATTTTTGTGAAAAGTGATTTATAATTGTTTTCAGAATGTTGCTGTGTTGTCTTGACAGATGACTTCCCAAGTATTTTATATTGCTTACAATTATTGTAATTTGAAATTTTCCTTTTATCTCTTGCTTTTAAGTTTTGTTGGTCATATTAAAAAATACTGATGATTTATGTGGGTTTATCTTATAACCTACAAGTTTGCTAAACCTGTTCATTATTTCAAGTAATTGTATTTGTTAATTCTATAGGTTCTCTAAATATACCATCATATGTTCAAAAAAATGACAATTTTGTTTTCTTGTTGCCTATTATAATTCTTTCATTTATTATTATGTCTATAGCTAATATTTCTAGTACTATTTTAAGTAATAGTGGTGATAGTGAACATTCTTGCTTCACCTCAGATCTTCTTGGGAAGGCTTCTAACATATACTCATTACAGATAATATTTTCTGATGGTTTTAGACAAATACTATTTACATTTTAAGGAAAATTCAGTTTATTCCTAAGCTTTCCTCTGATAATGATAAGAAAATGTGCTGGTTTTTTTATCAAAAGATTTGAGATTGTCAAAAGTTTTTGTAGCTTTTGTTATTGATATGATCTTTTGTGCTGCTTGTTTTCCAAATATTGAACCAACTCTGCATTCCTGGCATAAATCTCCCAAAGTCATAGTGTGTATGATCATTGTGATATATTGTGTTAATCACTTTGCTACTAATTCATTCAAAATTTTTGCATTAATATACATTAGAGAAATTAATGAATATGATTGGTAGGTTCTTGCCCTTCATTATCAAAGAACAGAATGATGACTATGTTTGAGAAAAATGATAACGATTCAAACTGTGACTGATAAAACCAATATGAACTCAAAATACTCTACCACAGGTTGGACACAGATAGTCCATGTGGACACCTGGAGTTGGTAATCTAAATGTATGGATATCATGGTTCCTTTGAGTTGCTTCAATTCTTCCTTCCTCTTAGAATGCAGCATTCTCACAGATGAGGGCCCACCAATGCTGGGCAAGCCTGTGTCAGTGTCTCTCATGCTGTACAATCACTTCTAAAGTTCTTAAAAGAGACCTTAAGGATATCTGAGTTTTGCTTCTTCTGACCCACTTTGTGAATGCTTAACCTGTGTGAATTTTATTTTATTTATAAAGAAAGATTTTATTTATTTTGAGGTTTACAATCCCCCCCATTCCTGCTTTCCTCCACCCACCGCCCAAAGAAAGCATTCTGTTAGTATTTACCTTGGTTCCATGTTATACATTGATCTCAGTTGAATGTGATGACAGGGAATTATTTTCTAGAGAAGATTTTTCTTCTTTTATCTTTTGTAACTCCATTTCCAGGTGGTCCATTCTATTTTTAAAGGACTTTTCTATTTGCCCAAATGGAGTTTTGAGAGAATCCTTTCCTTTTTGAGTTTCCCCAATTGAGGATTTGAAAGAATCATTTCTTTGTTCATTTGCCCAATTGAAGATTTGAGAGAATCATTTTCTTTTTGCATTTGCCCAGTTGAGGATTTGAGAAAATGATTTTCTTTTTACATTTGCCAAACTGAAGATCTGAGAGGGTTATTCTCATTTTTGTATTTGTCCAATTGTTTTTGCCAAGGATTTGTTTTCTTGTTGTGAGATGTTAATTTTCTCTTGAGTTTCTTTTCCCAATTTTTCTAATTGATTTTTAAACTCCCTCCTGATTTCTTCAAGGAAGTCTTTCTGGGTTGGAGACCAATTCATATTCTCCTCAGCAGTAGTATTTCTCCATGCCCCCCCCTTTTCTCTTTCCTTTTTTCATCTTGTGTTGGTGGGGAGAATTGTATATCAGAGATTTGCTTTTGAGGATCCTAGAGACTTTGTTCATTTGGCTTAGTAATTTCAAGGATTAACCAGTAGGGGGTGCTGGTTGCTTTCTCTGGAGTGAAGTCCTCAGCAGCAGGTCTAAATTGACCTTGAAAACTGGGCTGGGCCCTGGAGAGGGTAGTTAATCTCTTTCTGTTGAGAGAGTTCTGCAGCCCTGACAGGGTGGGTTGGCATTTACTGTTTGTTCTGGACAAAGGGATTCACTGAAAGTATGGAGCTCCTGCCCCAACTGGTTGTTCTCCAGGCATGCTCTGAGACTCTATGCTGGAATTCACCCTTGCATAGCTCTTCTCCCCCTGGCCAAAGGCTCTGCAGCTAAAGCTGGATCTCTCACCCACCACTAACCAAAGTATCCAAGGGTGAGACTGACCCTCTGGCCTCCCCCAATTACTGTCCCCAGCACTGATCCTTTGCTCTTGTCTCCTGGTTCACCCATGTTCCCTTGAGACAGACCTTCTTCGTAGTTGTGCTTCTCCTAGTTTCTCTTTCTGGGTTTTGTTGAATGAATTTCTATTAAGAAGTTTCTCTCACGTTACTTCTGAGGGGAAAGAGAGATCACCTATCACAGTGTCTGTCTTCTCTCCACCATCTTGGCCAGAAGTCCCTGTGTGAAGTTTCCATAATAAAATTTTTTTTTGGCAAGCATATGTCTGGCATTCTAACAATGTTTGCAGCCCATCATAGCTGCATTCTCTGTAGTAATGTTGAAATGCTAGGCAGTTTAGCTCAAGAAAGGACTTCAGTATCTAGTATCTTTTCCTGCCAGGCAATCTTCAGAATCTTCCTAAAACAATTTAAATAAAAGCAATTCAGTTTCTTGACAAGGCTCTGGTAGACTATCCAGGATTCACAGGAATATAGCAATGATGTCAGCACAAGCACTGTAGACCTTCAGTTTGGTAATCAGTCTAATGCCTCTTTTAATATTCTTTTGGAGTCTCCCAAAAATTGAGCAAGCTCTGGCATTGCAAGGGCCAATTTAATTGTCAATGAGTACCTCCTAGGAAAGGATACTTACAAAGTAAGTGAACTTGTCCACAGTACTCAAAACTCCATTTAATGTAATCAATGGTTCCATATATGAATGGTGCTGGGCTGGTTGATGGAGCACCTGTGTTTTCTTAATGTTAATTGTTAGACCATAATTAGCACAAGCAGCAGAGAATTGATATTTTGTTGCATCTCAGTTTCAGGGGCTGCATTGAGTTCTCAATCATCTGCAAACAGAAGATCATGTACCAGGACTTCCTCCACTTTGTTTTGACTTGAAGACTTTACAAGTTGAAGAATTTGCCATCAGTGTAGTAACTGAACTTGAGGCCATGTTCATCTTCATTGAAGATATTTTATAACATGGCTGAAAACATAACTTCCAGGTGAATGATCAGCCTCTTGGTAAGGACTCTGGCAGGAATCTTACCAGCAATAACTAAAAGAGAAATACCCCTGTGATTGTCACAGGGCAATCTCTTCCCTTTACCTTTTTAAAGATAGAAAATGAAGACAACCTTGAATTCTTGGGGAATAACCTCTTCATGCCATATAATTTACAAAATATTATTTGGTTTTGGATGAGCAAAGGAACCCCCACAATTGTAGACTCAGCTGGAATAGATCCAGCACTTTGACACTTGTAAGGAGTCTGATGTCATTCAAAACCTCTTCTTCAGTTGGAACTATGCCCAAAGAACAATAAAACTGTTCATACCCTTTGAACCAGAAATTCTAAATCTATATCTATATCCAGAAGAAATTATAAAAGATGGGAAAAGTCTTACATGTTCCAAAATATTTGTAGCAACTCATACATAATAAAGGGCCATAGAAATATAGAAAAAAAACTTGGAAGCTAAACAATTTAATTTTAAAGAATGTTTATATCAAACAAAGATCACAGATAAAAACAATTTTATCTCAAACAATGACAGTGATGAGACAACATACCAAAACTTGTGGAATGAAATCATTCCAGGAAATTACATATCTATAAATATTAAATGAATAATGTAGAGGAAATAAAAGACTGAATTGGGCATTCAACCAAAAAAGTTAGAAAAGAATAATTAAAAATAAATTCTCAAATCCCCCAAAAATGCCAAATTAGAAATTCTGAAAATCAAAGGAACATTAAAAAATTGTATGTATGAAAACTATTGCATTAATATGAAGAAACACATGGTTAATTTGACTTAAAAAATAAGAAAATCAAATTGCCAGTATCAAAAATGGAAACGTGTGAATTCAGTAGTAAGGAAGAGGAAATTAAACTAATATTTCAGAGCCATTTTTAACTGCATGTCAATTAATCTAACAATGTAAGTGATGCAGATACAGACAGACATTTACAAAAATAAATTATCCTTATCAACAGAAGAGGAAATAAAATATTTAAATCACTACATTTCAGAAGAGGAAAGTGAACAAGTCATCAATGAGATCCCTAAGGAAAATATCTCAAGGGCCAGATGGATATGGAGATGAATCAAATAATTCAATAAAAATTGATTTTAAATTATTTGAAAAAAATGACCTAGAAATAATTCTAAAAAATTCCATCTTTGAATTTATTTTGGTTCTTAAACCAAATTGCAGAAAAAGTCAAAACAGGTAAAAAATTATAAAACAATTCCCTGATGTATATTGATGAAAATTTTATAATTAAAACATTTTCAAATAAATTAAAGCAAATTATCTCTAGGATAGTTTACTAGTTTCAGGTTGGATTTATCATAGGAATGCAGGGATGGGTCAATATTAGGAAAACAACTGGCATAATTTATCAAATAGAATAATATAACAAAAGGAAAGACATGCCATCCACATCCAAAGGAAAACACTATGGAGTCTGAATGCAGATTAAAGCCAACTATTATCCCTTTAAAAAGCTTCTTTTATGTGTTTTATTCTTTTTTTCTAATTTTACCTCTTCATCTTCCACTATCTTGAATAATATGGAGATATGGTAAACATGATTGTACATGTACAACCTATATCAGACTACAAACTGTCAAGAGGAGGAGGGAAGAAAGAGAGGGAGGTAGACAAATGTGAAACTCAGGTATACAAAAAAGATGAATGTTGAAAATTAGTTTTGCACATAATTGAAAAAATAACAAAATAATATTCAAAAGCAAAATAATTTGGATGCTAAATCACTTGATGAATCTGTTTTAGTATTGATATTGCTTCATTTTCTCTGATACCTTTTAGCAAAATGCAATTTCCTTCTTTTAATTAAGTCTGTTTTTGCATTTACTTTGTTTGAAATCAGGTTCATTACCCCCTTTTTTTAACTTCAGTTGAAGCTGCCCTAACCCCTTACTTTTACTCTGTTTATTTCTCTGCTTCAAGTGTGTTTCTTGTAAACAAGATAATTGTAGAATTCTAGTATTTAATTTACTCTGCTATATACTCCTGTTTCATAAGAGTCCATTCCAATCACATTTAAAGTTATGATTACTACCTGTATATTTCACTCCATCCTATTCTTTCCCCTTTTTTTCTCTATCCTTTCACCTTCCTCTTATCTTCAGTGTTTTACTTCTGTCTATCCTTCCCCTAATCTGCCCTCCTTTCTGTCAGTATTCACAACCCCTCCCCCATTTTTAATCACCTCTGATTCTAGTTCCCTGAGAGATTTCTATATTCAATTATTATGCATAAATAATCCTTCTTTGAATCAATACTGGTGAGAATAAGTGGCAAGTGATACTCAGAGCCTACCCACCATCTTCCCATTCACTGATCTTTCATCCCTCTTCATGTGAAATAATATACCTCATTCTATATCTTCCTTCTGCACCCATTATAATCCTTCCTTTTCATTTAATTTTTATGTCGTTTCCTTGACTTCACCTTATGAATATTTATCAATATTTATGAATATCACTATTACAGTGATATATTTTTTAAAGAATTGCAGGTTTCATCTTGAAAGATATAAATGGTTTATATTTACTAATTCCTTGTTTTCATTTACCTTTTTACCTATTAATGCTATTCTTGGTTCTTGATATCAAAATTTTTCATTTAGATCTTGCCTCTTTATGAAAGCAATCCTCCTGTTTCATTAAATAGCCATTTTCTTGATGTATTATGCTTTATTTTGCCAAATTAATGATCTGTGATTGAAGTCCTAAGTCATTTGCTTCCATTAACTAATATAATTTAATTATCTAGTTGCCAAATACTATGTTATTCTGATTGCAAATTCCTGATATTTCAATTGGTCTTTTTGGTCACTTTTCATGATCTTTACTTGACTAGCTAGTTCTGAAATTTGACCATAATATTCCTTGGCAGTTTTTCCTTGAGAATTTCTTGTAAATGTTGTCCAGTTCTTTTTTTTTTCTGATTATGGCATTCAGGTAGTCCAACAAGTATGATATTGTCTCTCCTGAATCTGTTTTCCATGTCAGTTGTTGTTCCATTATGGTATTTTGCATTTTCTTCTATTTTTTTTTCAATCTTCTCAATTTGATGAATTCTTGATGTCTCAGAGTCATTAGCCTCCACTTGACCAATTCTAACTTTTAAAAAGTTATTTTCTTTAATTAGCTTTGTACTTTCTATTCCATTTGGACAATTGGAATTTATAAGAAGTGTTTTCCTCAGTAGATTTTGTGTTTCCTTTTCTATTTGGTCAATTCTACTTTTTAAGCAGTTGTTTTCTTTCCCCAGTTTTCTTCTACCTCTCTTACATGAATTTTAAGCTCTTTTATATAAAATCTTCCATACTCTTCTTCCTGGGTTTTAGATCACACTGAATTTTTCATTGGGGTTTTGTCTATTGTGTGAGGGACACTGGTAATGGCATTTGCCAACGGAGACATTACTCTGAGGCTCAGGATCTTCTACCTTTGCTGAGGTGAGACTTGCTGATGGTTTGCTAGGCACTTCCCTATTCACCTTTAACAGAATGTGATGGAACTTTTCCTGGGGTTTCCCCCAGGTTTCCTGTGGTAAAAGATTATTTTACCCCATTCCCTTCCTTGCTCTTTTCCAGGATTTATTCTGGAGAATTGTGTTATGGCTTTTTGGAGGTTAATATAGGAGGATTAGAGTCAGTTACTAATTACTCTAACAACTTGGTGCCCAGAAGTAGAATTCTAAAGTTTTATTTTTTTAATTAATCATTTATTTTGGGGCAGCTAAGTGGTGCAGTGGATAGAGCACTGAATCAGGAGGACCTGAGTTCAAATCAAGACTCAGATATTTAATAATTGCCTAACTATATGACATTGGGCAAGTCACAACCCCATTGACTTAAAAATAAATATAAAATTAAAAAAATAATAATTAATCACTTATTTTTCAAACTACATACAGATATAGCTTTCAATGATCATTTTGTAAGTTTTTGAGTTTAGAAACTTATTTTTAAAAATATATTCCCAACAATTAAAATATTAATAAGACATTTCAGAAGTTCATCAGTTTTTATTTCAGTAGAATGAGACTTCCGACAGATGCTGAGATACCAAAGTTCCCAGCATAGATGTAATTTTTAAAATTTCAGTTTTTAATTTGACCATTTTAATATTATCTTTATTTTTCACATAATACATTCTCACATTTGTCATTTGTGTTTTAATTTCTATTTATTCTCAATGTCTTCTGTAGATCTCCTGCCTATCCACTCACATTCAAATAAACATAAATATTTGAATTTCCATTTATGGGCATATATTTACCCCATAGTATTCCTTCTATCAGATCTACTTCTTTTGTTCAAAGTAGATGGTCTTTCACTGACATATTCTGGGTTTGAGTTTAATTCTTCTAAAAGTTTCAGCTATGTTATTTTGTCTTATTCACATTCTTTGTTAAAATTTCAGGTTAGTCAAATTCTCTTCATTGGAATATACATATCTAATACCACAAATATTGCTTATGAAGTTCTTCTATCTATATATACCAATGCATGATGCTCCTGAAAATATATTGGTCATTCTTCTTTCTCTGTTATACCTCTTATTCAGTTTAGTATACACCATTTTTTTTGCAAGACAATGGGGATGTGGCTTGCCCAAGGTCACACCACACAGTTAGGTAATTATTAAATATCTGAGGCAGGATTTGAACTCAGGTACTCCTGGCTCCAGGGCCAGTGCTCTATCCACTGCACCACCTAGTTACCCTATAGTATACACCTTTAATCTATCTTTAATCTGTATTTTTTTCTTCTTTCTACTTTATCATAATAATCATTTTGATCAAGTTAGCAAATTACTAAAATTTTATAATATTGTTACCATGCAAATATTGCTCAATTTTCTAAGAATCCCTCATTCTTATATAATAAACCATGATTCATGAAACCATCCTCCGTTGATTCCAACAATTTAGCCCCCTATCATTTCTTATGCCCCTCTTCCTTTCTCCAAGTCTCAAATTCAGTTGATGGATAAAATAAAAACAGTACCTCATAATTATTAGCCTTTAAGTTTCCTATTTAGGACATTGAAGGTATTTGAAATATATTCTTTGCTTCTTTTGTAATATCATTCTTTTCCACATAAGTAAGCAGGTGAATGCATACATCTTCAGGTTTGATAGTTCTTTTCAAACTTTGGGTCATATTTTGAATATGTATTCCAAGAAAACCCATATGTCTTTTGGTCATGCTAATTGACTTCTGTATTCCTGAGTAGGGAATATTAGTACACATTTCCATCTAGGTCTTATAACAGAATCACATATGTGATAGTATCATGAATTCATTAATTATTCTAACTCTGTGATATAATGCTTCTTAAGAAGACTACCATATATGCTCTATGCTATAATTTCCTTGAAATACAAAAGTCCATATGATGGGAATGAGATTTTTTTTAAACCAAAAAAATAATGTTAGCAAAATATTAGCCAGGGATTTATGTGCATTGATTTATCAAATATATACATATTTAACTATTTGTTGTGATATTAGACTGATTCTTATTAGTTGTCAAATCTTTCCATTGCTAATGCCATAAGAAGTCTCAAAACCAATACTTCATTCACAGAACTATCATCTTAATTCAAATTATTACAATTTGCTTGAATTACTGAAAAAAGCCTTGGGAATAATTCTTTTCCTGAAGCCTCTCTCCAGTCCTGTTCATTCTCCATATTTTTGAATAAATAATTATCTTTGAATCCATCTCTGACTATTTTATACCTCTAATTAGTAAACACTAGTAGATAATTAACTTTAGGACTAAATCAAAACTCTTCTCTTTAGTTTTTAAATTGATTCTCCACCTGGTCTCTATCCATCTTTGTAGTCTTGTTGAGCATTATTCAAGTTCTGTCTCTGCAATCCAAGCAAACTAGTCTTTTCATTATTCAACAATTTTAACATTTCATGTTTTGCTACTCATTGTACCCCATTCCTGGAATGCCCTTCTATCTCACTTCTGATCAAGGAAATCTTTTTCTTTAAGATGTAACTCAAGTATTAACTCCATGACCATCACCAATCATTGTTTTATTTGTCAAATTGCATTGTATTTATTTTATATTTAAATTCTATGTACATATACCTACCCACTGTCATTCTCACTAGAAGATAAGATCCTTACAAAGTAGACATTATTTTATTCATTATATTTTTAGCTCCAGGGCCAAGTACTTTACTCAACATTTAGTAGGTGCTTGATGAATGTTTATTAATTCTTTGATTTTGTTCCCCAACCCTGCTGTAATATTTTTTCCAACCACTTTTATTGCAAGGATTTTGCATACACTCACACTTACTAGACTAGCACCAATGGGTGCTATTAAAATTGTATTAAACTTATATAAATATAAGCTTTTCCTTTTTGTTCACAATTTTTTTAATATATGGTTGACTTAATTTTAATGAATATTGTGGAGAGATCAGAAGCCGGGGTGAATGTAAAGATGAGGACAAGAGTGAAGATAATTTATCAAATTCTGATTTAAACATATTTTGAGTAAATATGTATATGGTACTTTTGGATAATATGTATTGCTTTTTTTAAAACATTTTTAAAATGTTTTTTCTTTTAAATATTTATTTTAAAAATACATTTTATTGATGTCTTTTTATCAAAAACAAAGTATTACATTGTAACACATCAACTTCCCTACTCAGAGAGCCATACTACAAAACACATAAAATATTTGAATAATAAGAAAGAGAAAAAATATCTTCAAAACTAATCAATACATTGAAACAATCTGAAAATATGAAAATGTACCACATATGTGGACCTGTAACATCTGTAAAAGGACGGGGTAGCATCTTTTCTCAAATTTCTTCTTTGGAGTTATAGTTTTTTTTGAAAATTTGAAAGATTACTTTTGTTTTATTGCATTCCTTTTCATTTATGTTATTATGATCATTGTGCATATTGTCTTTTTGGTTCTGCTTACTTCACTCTACATCTGTCCATATAGATCTTTCCATGCTTCTGTGTATTCACCACACTTTTTTTCAGTTCTCTCATCACAATAGTTTTCCATTTCATTCATGTACTACAGTTTGTTTAACCATTTTTAAATTTATGCATAACCATTCATTTCCAAATCTTTGCACTCATGAAAAAGCCTGCTTTAAATGTTTTGGTAAATATGGGAATTTTTTTTCCTTATTAATAGATGCATTGGTGTGTAAGTTGAGTAGTATAATCTCTGGATCAGAAGAGTCTGGAAATTTTGGTCACTTTTATGTTTATCATTCCGAATTGCTTTCCATGAAAGATTCTATTAATTCACAAATGGATCAACAACAAATTAGCTTTCTTACTTCCCATAACTTCTCAAAAATTAACTATCCCTATCATTGTTTACTTTTGCTAATTTGAAGGTTATTAAATGAAATATCATTAATTTGATGTGATTTTCTCTTTTCATAATTTGAACCATTCTTTTATATTGTTGTTAATAATTTTCATTTCTTTTGAGAATTGCTTGCTCATATCATTTGACCAAGCATCTATTGGAAGGCTGACTTTGGTTTTACATACATAAATGTATACATATGTATGTTTATACATATATATATATATATATATGTATATACATACAAACATACAAGCATTCAATCTTTCATAGTCAGGATAGTATATTTCTAATTTCATACTGAACTATGAACAAATTGTTTGGGGAAATAATGTTCCAGGGATAGGCCATCACCTCCCCAAACGGAAAACTTATGGCTCACTTTCTGTTCTCCATCTTTATTTCAATTATGTATTCTCCTATCTTTCTGTGATTGCTATGGAGTGATTTGAAAGCTTTGAGTTGCTCCATTTCTATAATCTTTACTTATAATCCTTCATATGCAGCATGGTTCCCCACTCCTCCTGTGGGCCAATTATATTTATATATGGACTTTATCCAGGTACCTAATTGGCATTAGTCCTACTGTAGCACAGAACTCTAAAACTCAAGTAATTCATATATCCTATATCTCCCCAGAGGCTTTTATCACCATGTCTAGTCAAAGCATTCAGATAAAGTAGTGATTAGAGATATTTTTCCAACCTGTTTTCTATCTTATCAAGTAGACCACTTTCATTCAACACCCATAGTGTGTATAAGAAGTAAGATTCTAATGACATGATTGTATCATTTAATTTAGCATTACCTGGTATGAATGATTTTAAAGATATACTACAATAAATATTCCATTTATTCTGTGCTAAAACTCAAAAAGTCTAGTGATATGAACACAGAATTTCTAGAATTTCTTCCTGAAGGAATGAAGTTTATATATGAGCTTGCTTTAGGTGGGGTTAAAGGAAAGGAAATGGGATATTTTTTGTTTTGTTTTCTTGGTCATATTTTCCATAAACAAAATTTTATCACAATATAACTGCTGGGTTGAAAAATATTTTATCCAGTCAAGCTAACAATAAGCAAAATAAATAAACTTCATACATCTGTGTGATAGACCTCAATTTAGTTTTCAAAATTTTTTAACCATTTTTTACCCTTGATATACATAGCTGCACATTTTTAATTTATTCATTTATGTTCCAGTAATTTAAGTCAAGTAAATCAAATAATACAATGACATAGGCTTCAAGTGAAGATTTTTTTTTTTGCTTTCTGCTTTACCCTCTCATCTTCAACTGTCAACACAATCCAATCTTTACCAGCACTGTTAGAATTGACATTGGAATCTGCAGCAGTATTTGTCTTAATCCAATATTTGTCTCATTCCCGGTTCTTACTCTCAGTATTTACCTTATTCCCGAGTGTTTTAATTTTTGTATTTGTTATATGCCTTTCCTTCATCCAAAGACTCATCTTATCAGACTTTCATTGCATCTGTAAATGATGGTGCAGTACATGCATGCTTAATGTTGGACATTACAGAACTTCAGAATAATGACTCTGAAGACTCAGCAGATGAATACTGAATTACTAAGTCATAGCTTTAAACTTCCCTGAGTTCAAGCAGTGACGAATAGACATAACATAGGAATTTGAAAAGTGATTCAAATTATTGCTCCAATAGTTCATCTTTCTTCCAAACTCCAAATGCATATACAACATAGCTTTCATAATTTATGATTTGAATCATACCAAAATAGACCAATAAATAGATACCTCAATATGAGAAGCTCATATTCAGACATCATACATTTCATAGTTACAAACACCTGATGGAATGTCAGAAAGAAATTTATCCAGTGGATAAATTTAAGTGGAAGTGATAACAAGATTTATCATAATCAAAATAATCAAATAAAATTATTCAAAACAAGAGACTCTTGGTGCTGGTTTTATGTTACAATAAAGAGTTTGCATCAAAGCATTTTTAAGCATAGAATACTTTAGACCAAATTGAAATTTGGTCAGCTAACTATTTCTATAAAAATAGACTTTGATTTCCTTTCCAAGAAATAGGGGGGCATGAGAAAAGAAGATTTTAGTTTGCAGAATTTAAACAACCTGCTATAACATTATTATACCCATTGCTCCAAATACTGTAAACAAAATATAAAATAAGAAATGTTCTGCATTTTTCCTGTTTGGATATTACATAGTTGAGAGGTGGAAAAAAATTTCTTTAAAATTATTGTTTTTAGTTTCTTCACAAGAGGAATAGCTCACCTGATGTCATTTGCTTTAAATGAAACAATGTAATTTGGGGCCTTAAATCTTTCTCTGCCTGAATCTTCTACTGCTGAAAGTTCTGAACTACAATGGCAGAGGGAAGACACAGTATCTGAGTGATCTGATATGGAGATAATATAAGATGGAGAAGTCAGAGTTACTCAAGGGAGGAATCAGCTGAATTACTGCAGTGAAGGTGGTGGATCTAGAAAAAAAGGAATAGATTGGAGTAAATCTTTTTTTAAGGAAAATATTTATATGATGTCTTAGTTATATTAGTAAGAAATGGACTTTGCTGTTAGTATGAGTATGGTTTCACTATAATGAATTTGTACAAAATTCAAAATGATAACCTGAATATGTAAATATTATCCTTATATCCCCTAAAAGCTTAATTGTGAATGAATAAACTACCCTTAAAGTTTTAAAGCGAGAGAGAGAGAGAGAGAGAGAGATTCAGCTGATGGAGCAGTGAATAAAGTACAAAAATTATAGTCATATAGGTCTGATTTCAAATCTTGCATCAGAAATTTATAGTCTGGGTAACCCTGGGCAAATCACTTAAACTCTCTATGCTTAGTTTTTCCCTATTTTCAAAAGTAGAATAGCACTGCTCTCACAGGATTGTTGTAAGGATTAAAGGAATTAACACTTGTAATGCACTTTTGAAAGTTTACAGCACTATGTAAATGTGGTTATTCCTGGATTGGTTTTTTTTAACGAGTATGTGTCAGTCTTTTAATATAATTCTACTCTAATGTCTTATGACGTAGAAGTTCCCCTGCATTCTTAAAATGTTGCCATTGAAGTCAAAGTTCTGCTGAGGTCCTGCCAAGCTAAAACTGATTCAAACTAGCTCCAAGGCTATCCAAGGACCAATATGGTTAGACTTGGAGAAGCTTATCACAGGTACCTCAAGATGAAACATTTTAAACCACATCAGTTCTTCAAGACCATTCATTTAGTAAATAATGGTGGCAATCTTCATTAATGGAGGAAGTACTTATACTGATCTGATTTCAAATTCTTGAAACAAGTTAAAGGGTATACTTGTTCTACTTATTAGAAATATTCAACATGGAAAATGGCAGTATGTAAAGCTAAGAAACTCCTGGAGCATTTCCCAAAAAAAATTTTAAATGAAGCCTTTAAATAAAATCTTCTTTCCCTATATCCTTTGTTCTTTCCATTGAATCACAAGAAATCTTAAGATTAGATTAAGTAACCTCGATGATCTCTCTCTTGTCTTCATTAACTGCTTTGAGAAGATTTTTTTTTTTACTGAATTAAAATAGAAAAGACACCTGGCTAAACCAATTTCAACTTTGTGGGAGAAAACCTAAAAGGAATAAGTAACAAGGGAACTTTCTTGTTAACATATAAGCATTATAACATATAAACATATAAACATTAGAACATTAGAGTTTAATCAGTACTTTGTCATTTGTTTAACCTGTGTTCCTTCTTGTATACTCTCTGGGCGAACTTCCAAAAGGGTCTTTGGCTTCTAAAATTGATTTCATGTATTTCCCAAAGAGAATGTTCATTTATTTAATGAAGTTGCTCTAGAAAAGACTAGAAATACTGATTTCCTGCCAGAGGGTTGTTAAATCCTTACAGGAAATAAACATTCCCTTCATTAATAATATCAGAACAAAATAGGATATTGGATCAAGGTCATTATAACAATCCTTTCAATCTAATGAAGTAAGCAGAGATTATTTGTGGGTTATTGTCTATGTGATATATCTTTATTCCTCACAATCTTGTGGTGACACTTTGTGCTATTTATGTCTTTGTCTGGATAATTATTTGATATATTAATATTAATATCCAATTGGATATATTAATATTAATATCCAATATCAAGAATTTGGAATTTGGGGAAGGATTAGTTTGCATACATACATGCACATACCTAAATAGATGTTATATATGTATATAATTTAAACAGTAGATCATAAAGCTTATAAAAACCCCTCTTTAGCATCAATAAAGGTCCCACATAGAGAACCAGTTACCTCCAAGCTCTTGTCTATGCTAATGTAAAGGAAAGTGACTTAAAACTATATAATAAAATGGTAATCATCAAAATAATTTGGTTCCAACTAAGAAACAGAGTAGCAGAATACACAGTAGTCAATAGCTATAAGTAATCTCTTGTTTTACAAAACCCAAAGCTCTAGATTCTAGAATAATAATTCACTTTTTGACAGAAACTGCTCAGAAAATTGGAAAATAATACAGCAGAAACTAGGTATAGACCAATATCTAACACCATATACCAAGATAAAGTCAAAAATCCAATAAGAAAAGCCAATTAAGAAAAAAAAGGAATAGTTTGCCTGTAAGATCTATGGAGAAGGGAAGAATTTGTGACAAAATAAGAGACAGATAACACAATCATGATTAGAAGGAATGCAGAATTCTTGGATACAATTTTTGCAACTATTTTTTTGATAAAGATCTCGATTCTAAAATATATTTATAAGAATACAATTGATAAATGATCAAAGAAATGAACCAACAGTTTTCAGATGAAGAAATTATAGCTCTGTATAGTATTGAAAAAATATTCTGAATCATTTTTAATATATATTTTTTTGGGGGGTTGCAAGGCAAATATGGTTAAGTGGCTTGCCCATGGCCACACAGCTATGAAATTATTAAGTGTCTGAGGCCAGATTTGAACTCAGGTAGTCCTGACTCCAGGGCCAGTGCTCTATCTACTGTGCCACCTAGCTGCCCACTGAATCATTTTTGATTAAAAAAATGCAAATTAAAGCAACTCTGAAGTGCCACCTCACACATTAGATTGGATAATGTGATCAAAAAGGAAAATGATAAAACTGAGAAAGATTTGGGGAAATTGGAGCACTAATGAATTTTTGGTGAAGTTGCAAACTGATCCAACTGTTCTGGACAGCAATTTGGAACTCTGACCAAAGGCTCTATAAAACTGTGCTTTCTCTTTCATTGAGCAATGCCATAATTAAGGCTGTTATTCCAAAGAAATCATAAAATGGGGTAAAAGAGTCAAATGTGTAAAAATATTCATGGAGTCTGAAAGCATATCAAAGCATATTATTTTCACTTACTTTTGTTTTCTGAGACTTTTCCCTTTGGTTCTATTTTTCCTTCACAATGTGGAAATACGTTTGCATGATTGCACATGTCACCTATATGATATTTCTTGCCATATTGGGGAGGTAGTATGGTAGGGAGTGAGGGAGAAAATTTTGGAACTCAAAATCTTTATAAAAATAAATGTTGAAAACTATCTTTACATAAAATTGGAAAAAATTAAATACTATTTAAAGCAAAAAAAAGAATTACTCTATGCCACCCTTGTGTCATTATGAGCACCCCCTCTCTGTCATCATACACAAATATTAATAATAATAATAATAATAAATACAATAATCTATGAAATAGGAGTGAGAAGTGAGAGAAATTTTATTATACATATTTTTATGCCATTCCCATAATACCAGTCTGCAAGATATTAACAATTACCTTCCTTTCTGCCTTGTCCTTTCCCTTTCCCTTTCCCTCTCCCTCCTTTTTTCTTCTTCCTTTTGCCTGTGCCCTCAGTAATTGTGCTCTCTCTCTCTCTCTCTCTCTCTCTCTCTCTCTCTCTCTCTCTCCTCTCTCTCTCCATATACATATATACATATATATATATATATGTATATATATATACATATATATATATATATATATATATATATATATATATATATAAATCAGTACCATTATCCTGGTTTAGTAGATTATATAACATGTTAAATTTTGTCATTGACAAAATCTTGTATCATAAATATATAACATAACAATATCAAAAGTTCTTTTCTTTTTAAAATATTTTTAAGTTTTTTTGGCAAGGCAATGGGGTTAAGTGGCTTGCCCAAGGCCACACAGGTAGGTAATTATTAAGTGTCTGAGGTCAGATTTGAACTCAGGTACTCCTGACTCCAGGGCTGTTGCTATATCCACTGCACCACCTAGTTACCCTCAAAAATTATTTTCTATTATGATTTATAAACTTAATTTGTCTTCTGACTTGAAAATGCCATGTTCAATAAAATTTTTCCTTAAAAATCAATGAAACCTTCATCAAAAGTAAGATATGGGTTGTAATTTTTTCCAAAAATAAGCTACGTTAGAAGCCCATTGGGTTTCATTACCTTTTGAGGAAGTAATATATTTGAAGACCAATGACATATCAGAATAAAAAAAGATGAAATCAGCCATCTTAAAGAAGTATTCCACCACCCTATGGCTATCATGAAAATCAGAAGTGCCTGCAGTCCTTATGAAGATCTGATTTCTAACTGTGGGATCATCAGAAATGTGAGATCAAAAATGTGACAACAAAAAGAAATTTTCGAATGGAGACAAGCTCACATTTTCAGCTCTGCTAGAGAACATTTGAAACTATAGCCTGGGGTGGCTAGGTGGCATAGTGGATAAAGCACCTGCCCTGGAGTCAGGAGTACCTGGGTACAAATCCGGTTTCAGACACTTAATAATTACATAGCTGTGTGGCCTTGGGCAAGCCACTTAACCTCATTTGCCTTGCAAAAACCTAAAAAAAAAAAAAGAAACTATAGCCTGAGGAGAAACTTGGCATCACTAGCTCATTCTCTATAAGCTTGGGAAAAAAAAAAAAAACTCTACAGAGATTCCTTTTCCATAGACACCTCTGAGCATATAATCTAGAGTCACATGGATCTCTAGGAAGTTATTACAGATAAAAAGGTTATGCTAGCTGTCAGGGTTCTCATTGAAGTCCCTACCTGTTTGAGGAGGCATGGATGATTTTAATGGTTATGTTTCCAGACAGATGATACCTGTAGCTTAAACTAAATATCTTTTTGTTCATCTCTTTCCATCTAAGTCTTTTTAACATTCCATCTTCAAAAGGGCAAGTTCACATAAAATGGAGTCTTGGTCATTGGGAATAAATGCAACAAATTCCAGGGATTATAATAGGATATATTTGAACTGCAGGTTCTACTGATGAAATATGAGTAAATTAGCAATAAGGAACATGAATTTTCTCATCAATAGGTAATTAGGAAATGTCCATGACAATCACATTGTTAGGGTAAGAACACAACTTTCTAGATGATCTTCTTAAGACTTAAGACTCAGCTGATAAGAAATTTGTAATCAGATGGACAAAATTTAGAGATTAAAAATGTGGTCTGAGTATTACAAAATTAAAAAAACCTTTGGTTGTCAACCATTGTATATACTGTCATATATACTCCATCTTGGTTGATTTTGCTTAACTTTCTTTCAAAAGAAGGGGTATTGGAAAATGTCTACAATAAAAAGTATCAATAATTTATTTATTGGGGGTGTTGTAAGGCAGTGGAGTTAAGTAACTTGCCCAAGATCACATGGCTAGGTAATTATTAAGTGTCTGAAGCCAGATTTGAACTTAAATCCTCCTGACTCCAGGGCCAGTGCTGTATTCACTGAGTCACCTAACTTCCCCTTAGTAATTTATTTTTAAAGAAAAGTAGAGGAAAGATTGAGAGTTACAGGAGGAGAGAGCTAAGTAAACTAGGTGATGAACTATGTTGAATGCTTGGCCTGGAAGCAGAAGTCTTGACTCTTGATTTCAAATACAGCTGTGCAACCCTGGTCAAGTCACTTAATCACTGCCTCAGTTTTCACAATTATAATATAGAAATTGTAATGCAACCATGTCCCAGGGTTGTTGCAAGGGTAAAAAGAGAAAATTTGTAAAGTGTTTGACTCATTGCCTGGCATTGAAGTCACATAATAAATGAATTTTTCTTCCTCTCTTTCCTCCCTCCCCCTGTCCTTTTTCCTCTCCTCTCCTCTCCTCTCCTCTCCTCTCCTCTCCTCTCCTCTCCTCTCCTCTCCTCTCCTCTCCTCTCCTTTCCTTTCCTTCCTTCAATTAAGAACCATTCTCAAAATTTGTATCCTTCAAAGTGAACTCCTTTTTTCTAACAGCTTTTTGAAATGTTACTTCATTTTAGAACATAAGATGAATTGTTCCTGAATTTTTTGTTTTCATTTTGATGAGAAGTTAGATAATCTTCACTAAGCTGGACTATACCAATTTTTAAATAACAATTTCTGCAGCACTTCTGGACCTAGAATTAGTCTCAAGAACTAGAAAGCTGACTGACGCTAATGATTTTACAGCAGTTTTAGTCAATGATTAAAGTACTTTTCACAGGGATTCTATATATTCTGTTACTTCAAAAAAAGGACAAGAATAAGGCAGACAGCAGCATTATTTGTATGGTGGTTAAATTCTGATGGAAAATTGATTAAAAACTACAAAAGGCTATCATTGAATGCACAGTATGGCAATCCTTTATACAGAACATCTCACAGTTTTTATATTTTGTCTCAATGTCTTGAAGCAGGTGATGAAGCCTGCACAAAAATACATACCCACATCCCTGCAACAAATCCACTAATAAATATAAGCCTCTTAACCCCTTGGGCCTTGCCAAAATATATCTTCTAAGAAGAGCGCATCATTTTGAAACTGTGATGAAATTCAACTTATAGATCAGTAAAGTAGGACTTGGAATGGCAAGATGGTTCAGTAGAAGTTACATTTGGAATTGAAATACCTGATTAAAATCCTGCCTTTGCCAATCTCTGTGTCCATGAGAAAGCCACTTTTCCTTCTCTTGTACTGTTTCTTCATCTTTAAATAAGAGGGTGGGACTAAATAATTGTAAAATTCCTCCCAACTCTAACCCTTTGACTTAAG